>NC_053489.1:527066311-527396311 GCF_905171775.1 Rana temporaria
TCAGTCTATTAGTGCCCATCCGTGCCGCCTTTTGGTGCCCATCTGTGCCACCTTTTGGTGCCCATCCGTGCTGCATATCGGTGCCACCTATCAGTGCCGAATATTAGTGCCCATCAGTGAAGTAGAAAACTTACTTATTTACAATGTTTTGTAACTGAAACAAAAAAAAACATATTTTTTTTTTCAAAATTTCGGTAATTTTTTTTGCAGAAAGTAAAAATCCCAGAGGTGATCAAATACCACCAAAAGAAAGCTCCATTTGTGGGAACAAAATGATAAAAATGTAGTTTGGGTACAGTGTAGCACGACCGCGCAATTGTCATTCAAAGTGCAACAGCGCTGAAAGCTGAAAATTGGTCTGGGCAGGAAGGTGTATAAGTGCCCTGTATGGAAGTAGTTAATATTACTTAAATGATATATGGAGGCTCTTGCATAAACCAAGTCATAGCTGGTCCTTTTTTGCTGTATAAAGTGGTACACATCTTGGTACCAGCTCCTGCAGCTGTTGGCAAGCATTAAACAGTTGTGTGTTTTTTCTTCCTTTACTGATTCTATGTTAACTTTTTTTTTTTTTTTAACTACTGTGTGGCTTGAAAGACGTGTTTTGAATGCTTTCTGAGATAAATGACTGTCAGCCTTTCACTTCCAGGCTGTTGTCAGATCAGACACCTTTTTAGCTCTGCCTTCTTTGCATAAAAATGTCATATTGCCTGCTTCAGGCTGTATTTATTTCTGTTTTCGGCATGTGTGCTTGATATTGAGATCAGTGGAAATACAAAAAGTGTGCATTGACGTGTGTCTTTTTATACGTTTCTATTGATTTCAGTGGAAAGGTGTGTGTGTGTGTGTGTGTGTGTGTGTGTGTTTAAAATGCAAAGGTGTGAAGCAGTCTCAAATTTGTGTAGTTACCAATACAGTGCTTTATAATCTGATCCTCGTCCCAGGAGCCTTATCACTGCATGTATTCTCTATCGGGGTACATGTTGCATTGATGATGATAATAAAGCAATATATATCTTGACGTTATAAATCTTCATTTGTTTATCTCACAAAATGTTATGTACTAAACACTCAAGAGCTTGTTCAAAATAAGCCACAAAAGCGCATATATATATATATATATATATATATATATATATATATATATATATATATATATATATATATATATATGTCCCATGGACACAGCTGTGCAAGTAGATGCAGTCTTTGCATTAGTGTTGGTCATTAGTTATGTGCACGGTTTCGAGCCAGGCAGTTGGGTGGGATTAGGAGCTCGGTGACACATAAGCAGCTACATCCTCACTGCCGTGTACGTGTCCAGCACACCCATCCCAGGCAAAGGAGTGACTGAGAAAGGAGGGAGGAATAGCAATCAGAAGAGGTTGTTTGTAATAAAAGGCATACAAAGAAAAAGGGGGAAAAAAGCAAAGGGCGGAGAAAGCAGCTGAAATATTCTGTACTTAACTTCCTTGTGTGTGTGTGTGTGTTTTTTTTTTTTTAGATGTTAAAACTCTGCTGTGAATAGTTTTTGTCATTTTAGCTGTTCTAACTCATCCTAACAAATTGTTGCAAACAATGTATTTGCAATCGCTATCTGGTTATCCTCAAAGTTAACATCCATGTGGAGGCGTTGGGTGAGTGGTGTCTGTTCCAAGCAAGTGGCTGCTTTTCTGCATAGGGTCACTCGCTCATCACAGAACCCAGATCACTAACTGAGCCTGCAAAGCATTGCACCTGCGATTAGTGGATCATGGGTGCAATGCCAGGCTCCTGCATACGCTTCCTCCGGCTCCCTGCCCATAACCCAGTGCGGGCTTTCAGTTGCAGTGCTGATGATCACTGGACTTGTATTGCATTTATAAAAGTCGAATTCACCTTTTAATGCTTTCTAGGTAGGCTTCTGTGTGTACATGTATTTCAGTGAAAATTATATCTGTTGCTCTGTGATGGTGGACACGGTCAATTTTGAAATACTAGCAGTTCTTTATTTTGGCTTGCCATTTGTGATCGTTCTTGGAAAAGACACTCATTTTTGATACTGGCGTAGTCACTAACTGCAATTAGATCATTACACCTGGATTATTAGCCCCTGGCCAAGTTTTGTTTAGTTATGCAAGCTATAAGGGAGGACCCAATTTGGCACATCATTGGAAAACAGGATGTTGAATACAAATTGAATGCACCTGAAATAATTGATTTTTAGGAAAATATGATTTAGTAAGTTAAATAGGGACTCCTTTCTTGCCGCTTATGTACTCCATATACTTTTTTTTTTTTTTTTTTTTTTTTTTTAATAAATAGACATTATTCTTGGATGTAATGAAGACCTCTTGTCGTACTAAACTTGAAATCCTAGGTGAAAGGTAGCACAAAAAATAATTGTACCTTTTTTTTTTTTTTTTTTTTTTTTTTTTTTTTTTTTTTAGTGTGTTGCCACATTCTGCACTTGCAGCACTTTATCGGCAAGGTGATGTGGTTTTTGTTTAGAATGTTTGGCACTTAATCGCACCAACGTGCAGGACACATGTTACCACAGCACAGTGGCGTGAATGAGCCCTTACAGGTAGCGCACACATTTTTTATTTTTTACTCTTCTGTGCATTGCTAGATTAGTCTCATAGTCTTGGCATCACTCCCTCATCTACCCCTTCCCCTACATTCCAGTGGTAAAATCCTGATGCTATCAATACCAATGCAGGGTCTATAGCCTTGCATTAGATGTGATGATGCCTTGAGACAATCCATTACCAGAATGTGGGGAGGCCATCTGCTGGAGAGAATCAGATAAGTTAGAGGAACTGCAGTCTGCTCACATAATTTGTAATAAAAACATCTTTGCCATTCTGAAGCTTCCCTCCAACCACTTTGCATATTTTATATATACTTCAATTTTGTATTTGCGAAATGTGCTGCAGAAATCTCCCTCCACTGAGTCCATTGAGTCCATCCATTGAACTGTGGGCAGCTGAAGCTGCTGCCTGCCTGTTCACTTCCTGGATTTACACAAAGGCACACCTCCAGCTCTGCAACACTCATTGGCCCGTTTGTGATTTGCCTCCCCTTTTCCTGACAAACTCTCAGGGGAGAGAGAGAGAGCTGTGCATAATGTCATAAGCCTAGGTTAATGACCAGACAAGAAACAGGAAGTGGGTTGTGTAGGGTATTTACAGGCAGATTTTTTTTTTTACTATTTAATGTTAAAACAACAAGGGCATAGGATTGAAAAGATGGGAAAATGAAAAATTACAGACGTTCTACTTTAAAGTGCAAAAGCTCTCACCTGAATTAAGAAAAAATGGAACATGCTCCTTTTTAAAGCATATTATTTGACACGGTGCTTGTCCTGTGCCATTTGGCCCCCTGTAACGCCTAAAAATCCTGGTTGATTCTGCCAGTTTCTCCCCACCCCTCTGTAAACTGACCACGGTGTACCATGGCTGCTGAGCCCTGACACCGTGGTCCTGTGTTCTCCTCCCCCTCCCTGTCTGTGAGCCTCTCCTGCTGCTCTCATAATGCTAACCTGTATACACCATCAGCACTGCCTCCTATTGCAGTGTCCCCCCTCTGTGAATGATGTATAAACACTGTAAATACCCAATTTAAGAAGAGATTGCGATCACATGACCAGCCAGCTCTCTCCTCCTCCCCTACAGACTGATATCAGCAGAGGAATCACAGCCCCACCCGCTGCATCTCTCAGAGGAGCAAAGGAGAAATCTGCCAGTCATGTGATCGCAATCTCGGCAGTGAAATTAGGTATTTGCTGTATTTTTATAAATCGCACTACAATAGGAGGCAGTACTGATGGTGTATACAGATTAGAGTGGCTTAACAACCACTTTGTTTCCTGTCATTGATTTTTACAAGCCACTGTACTCAAACACCAGTCATTCTAAGGAGCCTTGTGACCATGAAAACGCATGCCTCTTCAACCTCTATGGACCGTCTATGCATGTAAATGAGCTCTAAGCCTTACTTATACACAGTTGTGCTCATAAGTTTACATACCATGCCAAAATGTATGATTACATGCACACAATTGTACACAAAGGGGGTTGAATGGCTATTAAACGTAATCATCTTTGCCTGTGATCTGTTATCTTGTAATTAGTGTGTGCATATAAAAGGTCAATGAGTTTTTGGACTCCTGACAGACCCTTGCATCTTTCATCCAGTGCTGCACTGATGTTTCTGGATTCTGAGTCGTGGGGAAAGCAAAAGAATTGTCAAATGATCTGTGGGAAAAGGTAGTTGAACTGTATAAAAAGCTTCCTATTAGAGGTTCAACCTAAGCAGTACTTGTGTGGGAGGGTCACCATATGTATATTGGTTGGACACATGCTATGTTTATATGACATAAGTGGCCATATGCATGCAGGAGGTACACATTCTAGCAAGCTTTTACACCCCTTTTGCACATCACATTTTTTTTTTTTACCATTTTTGTCTGCGCGCTCGAGTTGCCCTTTGCTTTATCTTCTGTGAGCTGCGATGTGCACCAGGCAAATGCCCCTCCCCCCCCCCCCGGCGTGTACTCTGTGGGGGATCGGACTGACGAATAGCCTCCTACGCATTGACGCCACGCCCTTGCCGCACATGTGATATCCTCATTGGGCGCCACTCATTTTTTTGCGGCTTTTTCATCTTGGCTGAGGTCTGTGGCGGGGGGCGTTTTGGCACCAACATTGGCGGCAGATGCCTCACACTCCCCATCACGCCAGCATGATGTTGGTGGGGATCTGTTCGTATATTAGCAGGCCCATCCGGGCATCCCCATTTAAAACGCCATGGCGATCGGGTCGCACTGCTTGGTCACATTGCACCTTTCCCCTGGATCTGCCATTACAAGGTAACCTTGAGATACGGTTGCACACCCACCTTGTTTTTCACTTTCTACTTTCTATTTCAATTTCTTTAGGTTCTCATTGTCCTCCTAAAAATTCGGCCAGGATTCGCACCTGAAATGGTGAACAGGGACTCAGCCGCAGCAAGTGTGAACCCAGCCTGAAGGATAAGTTCACCTTTCTGTACATGTTGCATCCATATTTAGGGTGCAACATGTTCAGCATCAGACCACTCTCCCCCAGATTTCCACACCCACACCACCCCCCCCCCCCCCTTCCCTTGTGGCAGTGAGCCAGGGATCTTCTCCCTGTACTTGCCACAATTCAAAGAGATCTTGTGAATCAAACTACCCACTTTGCGGTTGTCGGCTTGTAGTTCTCAACTCTTGTCAGTGTAAGGCCCCATACACACTTTTTTTTTTTTTTTTTTTTTTTTTCTGCAGATTTTTGTCTTCAGATTTACCAAAACCATGTAGTGGAAGGGCTTACCTGATTGCATACAAATTTAAAATGTTAAGGTTTGACCTCATATTATATGGTTTTGGTAAATCTGAAGACAAAAATCTGTGTGTATGGGGCCATTTCACACCAGATGCAGTTCTGTGCGCTTTTTTTTTCTGCACTAACAATGCATACAGTGTTTTCCATGTATTCCAATGGCTCTAGTTCACACCAATGCAGTCAGTTTCTGGTGAAGGAAAAAAAGTAGAGCGTGCATGCATTTTTGTGCAGAAAAAAAAGCGCACAGAACTGCATCTGGTGTGAACTAGCTCTCTAAAACTCTCTGCCCATACGATGTTTAGGCAGACAGCTTGCACTAACAGTAAATAGGAGACGTGCGTGGCATCGTAAATCTGCTGGTTGCTGGTGCAATTCTTTCCAGGCTCCTAAAACAAAAAGTAGTAAATGCACATTATTTTACCCGCAAAATATTTTTTTTGGTTTAAAGGTGAACTCATCTTTTAAAGGAGAGCATAAGTAAAGCCAATAACTTGCTTCTCCAGCTGAATTCTATATTCTCATATTGGAGCTAGATGAAATCTGGGGTGTACTTACATAAGGAAGGAAATGGGAGAATGCTATGAGTACAAGCATCACCAGTGCTCCAGGTGCTTGGCGTCCTCCTGTGAGTATGTGATCTCTACATGCTCTTCGTTAATAGACACAGCGATCCTAGGTATCCTGGCAACTATTAATCCTTGTATGCATTGTTTTGTTTTTTTGCAGGATAAATGAGAAGCGGTGCAATCGGCCATGCCGGCTGCCCATTGGTGTATGCACATATGAGGGAATGGCCGTAGGCCTTCATATGCATTCTAACCAATGGGAACTGATGAAGGGGCTATGGCCTTGGAACCATGTTGGCCGTGCTGCTGGCTGTGGTCCTAATTAACCACTTCCATACAGGGCACTTACGCACCTTCCCGCCCAAGCCAATTTTCAGCTTTCAGCACTGTCGCACTTTGAATGGCAATTGCGCGGTCATGCTACACTGTACCCAAACAAAATTGGCGTCCTTTTTTCCGCACAAATAGAGCTTTCTTTTGGTGGTATTTGATCTCCTCTGCGATTTTTTTTTTTATTTTTTATTTTTTTTTATTTTTTTTTTGCGCAACAACTAAAAAAAGACTGAAAATTTGGGGAAAAAAATACGTTTTTATTTTTTTCTGTAATTTTTTTTGTAAATAAGTACGTTTTCTCTCAATTACGGACACTGATATGGCGGCACAGATGAGATGGCACTGATGAACATCGATGAGGTAGTACTGACTGGCACAGATGATGTGGCACTGATTGGCGGCGCTGGTATGCGGCACTGATGGGCACTCATGGGCGGCACTCATGGGCGGCACTCATGGGCGGCACTCATGGGCGGCACTGATGGGCGGCACTGATGGGCGGCACTGAGGGGCGTCACTGATGGACACTGAGGGGCGTCACTGATGGACACTGAGGGGCGTCACTGATGGACACTGAGGGGCGTCACTGATGGACACTGAGGGGCGTCACTGATGGACACTGAGGGGCGTCACTGATGGACACTGAGGGGCGTCACTGATGGACACTGAGGGGCGTCACTGATGGACACTGAGGGGCGTCACTGATGGACACTGAGGGGCGTCACTGATGGACACTGAGGGGCGTCACTGATGGACACTGAGGGGCGTCACTGATGGACACTGAGGGGCGTCACTGATGGACACTGAGGGGCGTCACTGATGGACACTGAGGGGCGTCACTGATGGACACTGAGGGGCGTCACTGATGGACACTGAGGGGCGGCACTGATGGACACTGAGGGGCGGCACTGATGGACACTGAGGGGCGGCACTGATGAACACTGAGGGGCGGCACTGATGGACACTGAGGGGCGGCACTGATGGACACTGAGGGGCGGCACTGATGGACACTGAGGGGCGGCACTGATGGACACTGAGGGGCGGCACTGATGGACACTGAGGGGCGGCACTGATGGACACTGAGGGGCGGCACTGATGGACACTGTGGGGCGGCACTGATGGACACTGTGGGGCCAGTCGGTGCCCATTTGTGGGCACTGATTGGCATCTTTTTTTTCAGACTTTTTTTTGCCCCTCCCTGGTGGGCTTCCCTGGTGGTCCATGTGGCGATCCGAGGGGTGGCTGCGCTGATAAACAATCAGCGCGAACCCCCCCTGTCAGGAGAGCCGCCGATCGGCTCTCCACTACTCGCGTCTGTCCGAGTGAGAAAGAGCCATCAACGGCTCTTCCTGTTTACATCGTGATCAGCCGTGGTTGGACACGGCTGATCACATGGTAAAGAGTCTCCGTGAGAGACTCTTTACCGAGATCGGTGTTGCCCCCCCCGGGGGCACGCAGCGGCTCAGAATCCTGAGGACATCATATGACGTCCAGTCAGGATTCTACAACCACTTTGCCGACGTCAATCTGTCATTGGCGGGCGGCAAGTGGTTAATAAATACGGAGATGTTGTTATGTTGGTTTAATTGTTCCTATGTTAGCCTGGCTGTGGACTTTACAAGCAAGTAATTCCTTTAGTCCTAATAAATGAATAACTTTTCTAAGTATTTAAAATTAAACAAACTTATATTGTATAAAGGATGAGGTGCTTTACTTGTGCAAATCTATGCAATTGTGACACAATGTATGTTAAATTTGATCTATCAATAATATTCTTCCACATGAATCAATAAGTTGTGTGGTGGCAATACCAAATAACACATTTTTGAGTAAGACATTTTCCTAACGGCCAAGTCTGGCTACCTGGTTCATTATGGGAGTTTTATACATTGTCAGAGACGGCAAAGAATCTCCTAAGACCCCTTTCACACTGGGGCGTTTTTCGGGCGTTTTTTAGGCGCTTTGGCGTTTAAAAAAAGCCTGTAAAGCGCCTGAAAGAAGCCTCATCTGCAATCCCAATGTGAAAGCCCAAGTGCTTTCAGAGGCCTTTCACACTGCCAGCGCCCGAAAAACGCTGGTAAAGCGCTGCTAAGACCCCTTTCACACTGAGGCGCTTTTCAGGCGCTTTGGCGTTAAAGCCCCCTTCCCATTGAGGAAGCTTTTTTTAGGAGCGGTGTATTAACCGCTCCTAAAGCGCTGCAAAGAAGCTGCATGCAGGACTTTTTTTGACGCCCTGCCAGCTCAGCGCCTCAGTGTGAAAGCACTCAGGCTTTCACATTGGGATTGCAGATGCAGCTTCTTTCAGGCGCTTTTTATAATGCTAAGACCACTTTCACACTGGGGTGTTTTTCAGGCGCTTTAGTGTGAAAGCACTCGAGCTTTCACATTGGGATTGCAGATGCAGCTTCTTTCAGGCGTTTTACAGGCGCTTTTTTTAACGCTAAAGCGCTTGAAAAATGCCCCAGTGTGAAAGGGCCCTTAGGCAGGATGGCTGGGATATTGAAATGTATGGTTAGAGAATTGATTTTGTTTTCAGGTGCAGTTCCTCTAAACCAGCGGTCTCAAACTGGCGGCCCTCCTGCTGTTGCAGAACTACAAGTCCCATGACACATTCCAAGGCTGACAGTTGGGCCCCTTTCACACGGACGGCTGTTTTTCCGCAGTTAAAAGCATATAAAATGTTTTGTGAAATTCAAGGCTCCAGGCACTGCGATTAGCTGCATTTGTACATTGCGATTACATGTGGCCGCGTTTAGCTGCAGTAGTCATTCCCATAGCAACCCTTTTTTTTTTAATATGATGTGCTTCATGTTTTTTTTTTTCTCACGCTGCTATCCACAGTTGACAAAAAAGACTGCGATTACCTGCGGTTATGTGCATATAGCTGCGCTACATCGCACCTGAACGCTTTCAATTGTATTTTTTCTATTCGCACCAAACCGCATGTAACGAAATCACAGGTGAACGCTGTGCTTTTAGCTGCGGTAGAAAAATAGAAAATCCGCAGCTAAAAGCACCATTCTATCCGTCCGTGTGAAAGGGGCTTTACAAGCATGACTCCCACAGGCAGAGGCATGATGGGAATTGTAGTTCCACAACAGCTGGAGGGCCGCCAGTTTGAGACCCTGGTTCTAAACCTTGTGCATCCTGTACTTGCAGTATTTGTGCCCAGTGAGAAATGCTCACCTTAGCTGGTAGCCATGCTGTCTGTCTAATTGCTTAGACTTTCTAATTTGAAGGTTTGCAGGAGCAAAAACAGTGTTCCATAGTCTGTAGCTCCTGCATGGCAGTAAGCTAAAAGTGAATATTTTCTGTTGAGACTGTTGAATAATTAATCTTGTTGAGGTATAATGAAACAAGATAGGTAATGAATACTAATTACAACCTTGGCTATCTCGCCTCCCTGCCTTACGTTAACATTGTCAAAATTATGGAGAAGGGTGGCATTATCCTCTGGATGAAACTCGGTGTTAAAGCCAAAAAGGGAGGTTTACTCTTTTTTTGTTCTTGGGATCATTGTCACAGAATGTAGGGGGGAAAATGCAAAATATTGTCAACAGAGCAAGAACCATTCCAATGCAGACTCTCTTGTTCTGGTGACCACTGTCTAAAGCAGTGTTTCTCAACTCCAGTCCTCAAGTCGCCCCAACAGGTCATGTTTTTAGGATTTCCATTATATTGCACAGGTGATTTAATCAGTTTCAGGCTGGAACCCTCAGGCTGGGTTCACACTACTACACTACTTTCATCCTACTTAGGCTGGGTTCACACTACGGTTTTCCCGTCCGTCAGCCGCATACGATTTCAGTATTGAAAACGTACGGGCCCGGACGGGAAAACGTATAGATAGACAATGCATTGCAAATCGTATGCACTCAGATGCATCCGGGTGCGTACGATTTGCTGGCAAAACGTTTTTTAAACGTACGCAAAACCGTGTTCAACCACGGTTTTGCGGTCGTTTTTAAAACCGTATGGCAACCGCATACGTTTTCCTTTAACATTAATGTTAATGGAAAACGCACATATGTGCGGTGCCATACGTTCCCGTCCGTTTCAGCCGCATACGTTTTTTCATATAAATCGTATGCGGCTGACAGACGGGAAAACCGTAGTGTGAACCCAGCCTTAGCTCTGTGTTCAATGTTTCCCTATGAGAGCGTCTTGTAGCGTCCTACACAAGTCGGTCCGACTTTGAAAATGCTCCCTGTACTACTTTTGGTCCTACATTGATCCTACTTCAGGCCCATTGAATATCATTGAAGTCGGACCAAAGTAGTATCCTGTTCATGAAAGTAGGATGGATGTAGGACCAATGTAGGATAAATGTAGGACCAATGTAGGACCAATGTAGCAGAGCAAAGTAGGATCAAAGTAGTGTAGTAGTGTGAACCCAGCCTTAGTAATTACCACAGCCATTTCATCTGAGGAAAATCCTGAAAACATGACCTGTTGGGGTGCCTTGAGGACTGGAGTTGAGAAACACTGGTCTAAAGCAGAGGTGCCCAGCCAGCGTCCCTCTCTGCTCACTGAGCGGGGGAAGGGGCTTGTCGAGCGCCGCTGCTTGTCTATGGAGAGATCGGACGAAAACGGACAGCATGTCTGTTTTCATCAGATCTCATTCGATCCACCATATGTCCGATTTTAGTGCATAGGATCGGATGTCAGCGGACATGGTCACCGCTGACATCCGACACTCCATAGACTTGCATGGAGCACCCGTTCAGGTCCGACAAAAAAACTGACAGGACGACCTAGATGGTTCGCCGGTGTGAAAGGGGCCTAAAGCTTGCCATTTGCTAGTGGATTTTCAAACGAGCATTCGTAAGAAAATTTGTATGAAAATTCTCAGTACACTAGACAGAATGCCAAGTGATGATTGAAAGTAGTTAAAAATTTTTAAAATGCAAATTAAATTTTAGAGTTCATGGACTCATGGACACACACTGTTAGATTTTTTTTTTTTTTTTTTTTTTTTTTCCATCCTGCTCCATCACTACGGTTGAAAATTGAACCAACATTTTAATGAAAATTCTACTAGTGTATAGCAAGTTTAAGGACTGGTTCACACTGATGTGTTTTCAAATGCGTATTGAGTCACACTGAATTACATGACAATGGAAATAACATTGCTTCCAATGTTGCCCATTTACATCAATGCAGCACAGCTGTGATGCAATTTTGGGGAAGGGTCCTGTGCTATGCTGTTGCAGTGCAACTTTTGTTGTTGATAGACTTCAATAGAAACGAAACAAAATCACATCTACAAGCGTTTTTATGCAACTGTATGCGATTTGTGCTCGTTAAAAACCCACCAGCATCCTAACAACCTGTGACTTATGACTAATGTGAGAAGCAGGGATTAGTCATCAGTTGTTTGGACTGGTGGATTCCACTCCTTAATAATGATGAGTCATCCCTGCTGTTGGGAATTTTCTAACAGCAGTGATGACTCATGGTTGTTAGGATGCCGGCGGGTGCCGTCTCCCTAACAACCAGTGACCGTCACGGTAGTAAAACACGCATTGAAAACGTATAAAAAACACACCAAAAAGTCACACTGCACTGTGCATTGCACTAGTGTGAACCCAGCCTTTGGGTTTAGTTATAATTCAGTACATCAATCCAGAAAATGCATGCAAAGGCTTTTAGGATTAAGGCCTGAATCACACTAGTGCGTTGCGTTTTGGAGCTCCGTTGTCTTTGTGAATTTCTCTATAAGGTGTTCTGCAGATCAACTGCGTTTTAGCTGCAGATCAGGTGTGAATTTGGAGACCTGGGAGAGGGGAGGGGGAGGGGGGAAGTGTATTGAACTGAATGAGACAAATACTGAAGAGAAATGAACACATCTGCGAATTCAGCTGCGTACCCATAGAAGATAATGGGACTGAATTTTCACCTGAGCCGCACCGCAAGACATAAAAACCGCACACGGTTTGGAGGCAATGCGGATGCATCGCACATATGTGAACCAGCCTCATTGAAAACAATGTATTTTGAAATGTCCTGCGAATTAGATGCGGTTTAAGCCGCACTCAATTCGCATAGGTGTGAACCTGGCCTTATGGATAAGAAAAAAATTATAATAAATGCACATCTTTTTTGCAGGTAAAAAAAAGTGCATTTATTTATTATTTTTTTCTTTTGAAGCCTGTAAAGCATGGCACCAGCCCTGCCATGCAGGTCTTATTCAGATCTGTCAATATATCTGTGTACCCATACATCCTGTACTGGCAGGCAGATACACTTGACAGGAAGAAATCAATGAACTACTATGGTGCTCCACAGCGCTGTGGTAGTTCATTGAGCAACAAGCCAACAACCGCAAAAGAATGTCAGGGCTTGTAGTTCATTCACACAAAGAGCTGTGTGAATGAATGATGCAACTGTGTGGGCTGAACGCTGCACTGATTTTAAGAAGTGACAGCTAGTACGGGGAGTGCTTGGGGGTAGGGGGGCTCTGCCCTCCCCCCACTCCAAAGCACCTTGTCCCCTTGTTAATGGGGACAAGGGCCTCTTCCCGACATCCCCGAGCGTTAGTTTTGGGGGTGTCTGCGGGCAGGGGGCTTTTCAGAATCTGGAAGCCCTCTTTCACAAGGGGCCCCCAGATCTTGGCCCCCTTTTTATATGAATGAGTATGGTGTATATTGTACCCATACCCATTCACCAAAAAAAGTGTCAAAAATGGAGGCAGTTTTTTTTTTTTTTATATAAAAGAATTGGCAATGTCCCCCGATGTAGATCCATTGTTAATCGCAATACCTGCTGCACAGCTGGACCCGGAAAAAGGGAAGAAAAAAACTTTGCCTGTGACGAAGGCTAACCACGTATGCCCGCTCTGCTGTTTGACAGTTCTTAAATATGTAAGGGGCAGGGCCACCTTGTGATGTCACCGACCCAGCATGCATCTGTCGGTGACATCACAAGAGGGCGGTGCCACTAGGTGGCCCCACCCATTACCTATTTAAGAACGGCCAGCCTTCATCACGGGCAGCTCGTGTGTTTTTTTTTTTTTTTTTTTTTTTTTTTTCGGGTCCAAAGAGTGGCGGGCACTGTGAATATATTCCAGGTCCTTTTGGGTTTGGTATGGATTTTAAGCGGAACCCCACGCAACCCGTGACAGTTTATTATTTCCGGCAATTTAAAGTGGTTGTTAAGCCACTCTAACATTTATGCACCATCAGCACTGTCTTCTATTGCAGTGTCCCCTCTGTGTGCGATTTATACAAATAAAAAAAATGCTGTAAATACCTCAATAGGTGTATAAATGTTGTTCAAGCACTAGTGGGGGGGGGGGGCGCTGTCGCTAGCTGGCAGGGAGGGGGAGGAGGACACAGGACCTCAGCGTAGACAGAGCAGGGCTGCGGATGACAGAGGCACGTAAACTGACCACAGTGTGAGGGCTCAGCAGCCATAATATACCGTGGTAGGTTCTATACATGGCACAGATGTGCCACTTTACAGGCAGACTAAGGGGACCACCCAGGCACTATTTTAAAGGAATTTTTCATTTTTATTGTTTTACTTTAACTGCTTGCCGACCAGCCGGCGCAGTTATACGGCGGCAGGTCGGCTCTGCTGGGCGAGATCACGTAGCTATACGTCATCTCGCCAAGCAGCCAATAGGGGCGCGCGTGCTTGACGGTCGGGATCACCGCCGGGCACTGGCGATCGCTCGTTACAGAGCGAGAACCGGGAGCTGTGTGTAAACACACAGCTAGCTCCTGGTCCTGTCAGGGGGAGAAATGCCTGATTGTCTGTTCATACAATGTATGAACAGCGATCAGTCATTTCCCCTAGTCAGTCCCACCCCCCTTCAGTTAGAACACACCCAGGGAACATACTTAACCTCTTCCTCGCCCCCTAGTGTTAACCCCTTCCCTGCCAGTGGCATTTTTATAGTAATCAATGCATTTTTATAGCACTGATCCCTATAAAAATATATATAATAAAAATTGCATTGGTACATGTCCCCCAGGGAAGTACCCAGTTTTTTTTTTGTTTTTTTTATGGCCAATACCTTGCATATAAGCTTAAAAATGGAGACTTTTGATTTTTCAACTTCGGGCCCCATAGACTACAATGGGATTCGGGTCCCAACTTTTGCAATGTTCGAGAGTTCTGGTCCGAAACGGGAGGTGTTCGGCCCAACTATAGTCCCGATTACCATTGTTGCCCAAAGTAAAAGAAAATCGCACATTTTTGGTTGTCCCTAAACTTTAATAGAGGGGAAATTTTCCAATGGGGACACTAGTTTTGGTGACACATGGATTTCCTTGCTTTTTGTAGTTTTCTTTTTTGCGCTATGGGACAGGAAGTGAAGGGAAATCTCCCCCAATAGGACACAGATGGCAAAAATAAGCCTAACAGAGGTTATAACCCTCCTTCTATCCAAGATCTAAAAAAATGTTTTGCCTTTTTAATTCTACTTTCATTTTTTGCAAGACTAAACTTGCCTTTAACCACTTCAGCCCTGGACCAAAATGCAGCTAAAGGACCAGGCCCCTTTTTGCAAATCGTCACTGCGTCGCTTTAACTGACAATTGCCCGGTCGTGCGACATGGCTCCCGAACAAAATTGGCGTCCTTTTTTTCACACAAATAGAGCTTTCTTTTGGTGGTATTTGATCACCTCCGCGGTTTTTAGTTTTTGCGCTATAAACAAAAATAGAGCGACAATTAAAAAAAAAATATCCCCCAAATTATATATATATATATATATATATATATATATATATATATATATATATATATATATATATATATATATATATATATATATATATATATATATATATATATATATATATATATATATATTCCTCTACCTATTTTTGGTAAAAAAAATCGCAATAAGCGTTTATCGGTTGGTTTTTACGCATAATTTATAGCGTTATCAAAATAGGGGATAGTTTTATTGCATTTTTATAAAAAAAATGAATTACTACTAATGGCGGCGATCAGCGTTTTTTTTTTTTTTCCCTCCTCATGACTGCGACATTATGGCGGACACTTCGGACAATTTTGACACATTTTGGGACCGTTGTCATTTTCACAGCAAAAATTGCATTTAAAATGCATTGTTTACTGTGGAAATGACAGTTGCCGTTTGGGAGTTAACCACAGGGGGCGCTGAAGGGGTTATGTGTGACCTAATATGTGTTTACTAGACATGTGCACTGCCAAAAAATTCGTTTTTTTCGTTTATGTTATTTTCGTTTTTTTTATTTTTTCGTAAATTCGGGAAATTCGAAAAATTATTTTTTTCCGTTTTTGTTTCATTCGTTTTTTGTATTTTTTCGGAAATTCGTAAATTTTGAAAAAAAAATTTTTTTTTCGTTTTTTTGCGTTTTTCGTAAATTCGTAAATTCGGGAAATTTTAGGATTTCCGAAAAAGCAAAAAAACGAATGAAACGAAAAAAACGAATGAAACAGAAAAAAAAAGAATTTTCGGAAATTCTGAAAAATTTCAAATTTTTTCAATTTTCGTAATTTCGAAATTTCGTATTTCGAATTTTTCAGTTTTCGAATTTTTCAATTTTTGAATTTTCGAATCTTCCAATTTTCGAAATTTCGAATTTTTCAAATTTCGATTTTCGAATTTTTCGACTTTCGAAATTTCGAATTTTTCAATTTTCGAAATTTCGAATTTCGAATTTTTCCATTTTCAAATTTCGAATTTTTCCATTTTCGAAATGTTGTATTTTCGAAATTTCGTAATTCGAATTTTTCAGTTTTCGAATTTTCGAATTTTTCAGTTTTCGAATTTTTCAATTTTTGAATTTCGATTTTCGAATTTTTCAATTTTCGAAATTTCGATTTTTGACATTTCGAATTTTTCAATTTTCGAAATTTCGAATTTTCGAAATTTGAAAAATTCGAAATTTCGAAATTTCTGAAAAATTCAAAATGTTGTATTTTCGAAATTTCGAAATGTCATATTTTCGTAATTTCGTATTTCGAATTTTTCAGTTTTCGAATTTTCTAATTTTCTAATTTTTCAGTTTTCGAAATTTCGAATTTGTCAATTTTCGAAATTTCGAATTTCGAATTTGTCAATTTTCGAAATTTCGAATTTCGAATTTTTCGAAATTTCGAATTCTTCGAAATTTCGAATTTTTGAATTTCAAATTTTTCAATTTTCGAAATTTCGAAATACGAAAATATTCGGAAATATGAAAATTCGGAAATACGAAAATTCAAAATTTCGAAAATTTAAAAATTCGAAATTGGAAATTTCTGAAAAATTCAAAATGGAGAAATTGGAAATTTGAAAAAATCTAAAATTCGAATTTTTCGATTTTCGAATTTTTCACTTTTCGAAATTTCGATTTTCGAATTTTTCCATTTTCAAATTTCGAATTTTTCAAATTTCGAATTTTTCAAATTTCGAATTTTCGTATTTACGAATCTCGAAAATTCGAAATTTCGAAAGTTAAAAAAAAAAAATTGAAAAAATCGAAGTTCGAAAATTGAAATACGAAAATTCGAAATTCGGAAATTGAAAAATTCGAAATTTGAAAAATTTTTCAATTTCCGAAATTTCGAATTTTCGAAATTCGGAAATTTGAAAAATTCGAAATTTGAAAATTCAAAAATTCGAAAATACAAAAATTCGAAATTGGAAAATTCGAAAATTGAAACATTGAAAATTCGAAAATTCAAAAATTCTTGAATTTTCGAATTTTCGAATTCGAAAATTCAAAAATTCAAAAATTCAAAAATTCGAAAATTCGAAAATTCGAAAATTGAAAAATTTAGAATTTTTCAATTTTTGAATTTTTCAATTTTTGAATTTTTCAATTTTTGAATTTTTCAATTTTTGAATTTTTCAATTTTTGAATTTTTCAATTTTCGAATTTTTCAATTTTCGAATTTTTCAATTTTCGAAATTGAAAAATTCGAAAATTGAAAAATTCGAAAATTCGTAAATTCGGAATTTCGAAAATTCTAAAATCCGAAAATTTTTCGAATTTCCGAAATTCGTAAAAAAAACGGAAATCCGAAAATTCGTAAATTCGAATTTTCGTAAATACGAAAATTCGTAAATTCGTAAATTCAAAATTTTCGGAAGTCCGAAAATTCGTAAATAAAAAATTCGTAAATACAAAAATTCGTAATTCACGAATTTCCGAATTTTCGTAAAAAAACGAATTAGAAACAGAACGAATTGCACATGTCTAGTGTTTACAACTGTGGCTGTAGGGGAGTGGCTGTAGGTGTGACGTCATCGATTGTGTCCCCCTATAAAAGGGATCACACGATCGATGACGCCACCACAGTGAAGAACGGGGAAGCCGTGTTTACACACAGCTCTCCCCGTTCTTCAGTCCCGCGGTCACGGAGCTTCGAACCGGGTCGCTGGAGCACAATAGCACTTGCAAAGCAACCCAATGTGAAAGGGGTCTTATATCTAACTTATGGCATTACCAAATCCTTATAGATAAGGTACAGGATAGTCTAGATGCTATCTATGTCATATGTTTGTAGAGAAGCCAAATAACAGGCTCTGCCCTCTCTATTATTTCATGCTGTGTTGAGTGCATTTTGTCACCTACTATTTATTAATATCTGTCAGTGGTGGCCTCAAACTTGCCTACCTAATACGATACAAAGTTCTTTGTTTATTAAACTCTTCATATCTCCTTTAAATCTTTCTTTCCCACACTTCTGCATGATCGGCTCAGGACAGTCAGAGTGAATAAGAGACCTTCAGTTATTACTACAAATTGCTAACTCTGGGTTTGAATTGTGTTCTTGTATAATGTGCTGGAGCTTGTCGCGGCTACAGTAATTGAGCTGCCAGCACTTAATAATCATTGAATAAACAATTATTGATCAACTCTGCTGCCGCTGACCTACTAGGCTCTAGTGGTAAACTGACACCTTAAATACATCCATTACGTCTGTTTAATGAACTGTTAGGCAAGCTATATTCTAAAAGCGTAGATTTTAAAGTGGACATCAAGCTACAAAAAAAAATTCTAGCCTATAGTCTAAATCTAATAAGGTTAAAGTGGTTGTTTGTAAACCGACTGTTTGAATTTACACCTACAGGTAAGCCTAGATTAAGGCTTACCTATAGGGGTTCGCAATATCTCATGCTCGTTTTACACGTTTTAAGAGATATTTGCCAAAAGGAATAAACCGCTGTCTACGGCGCATGCGCATGGAGCATCCCAGTTTTCTCAATGACTAATGCCGGCTTTGACTGCTCGCATGCGCAGAGTGACGTCATCTCAGCTACAGCCAATCACAGCGCTGGAGCAGTGATACCTGGAAGTAACCTTCCGGAGAGATGTCTGCGGCCGGAGGGGGAGACGAGCACGGCTTCGGAGGCTATCGATTTAAGGTATGTAATTCATAGTGATCTAGTATGCTAGTCATACTAGCTCATAATGCCTTTGTCATGCAGGTTTTTTTTTTTTTTTATTCTGGGTTTACAATTGCTTTAAAGTGGTTGTAAAGGTGCGTGTTTTTTTTTACCTCCTTAATGCATATTCTGCACTAAGGTACAACTCCTTTTTAGTGGAGCCCCCCCCCCCCCTTAAATGCTAACCTGAGTCGATCTCGGTCCAGTGCTGTGCACAAGATCTCTATCTCATACACACGATCTGACTTTTCTGCAAACTTTCCCAACATCACATGGTTTTTCTTCTCTTTACCGCCACCCTTTGGTCAACTTCTGCTATTGTTGTTTGATTTTAACATTGGTTCTGGGCATGCGAGTTTGTACTTCGGACAAAAGTCAGATGGATTTCTGTACACATGATAGGACTTTGCACCGTAGGACTTTTGTTGCCGAAAAGTTTGTCCATTTTGTCTGATGAAAACTGAAAAAGTTTGTCCAATGGAGCATACACACGGTAGGATTTTTTTGAAAACTTGCTAATTTTGAAGTTTGTTGTCAAAAAGTCCTACCGGCTTTATGCATTCCTTGAATTAAGGTAAAAAAAGTTTTGGTACGTGTATCCGTCCCTCAACCCCCACCCTTATATCTACTTGAGCCTAATCTTGATCATGCTATGCCCATCTGTAGCAGCTCTCTTCTCCACGCTCCCAGGAAGCCATTGGTTCCCACTGTTGTCAGTCAAATGCGATGAGAAGGCGGGGCAAAGCCTTGCTGTCCATGTCTTTAGACGCAGGCAGCGCATCTTGGGATCAACCTCTGCAGGTGTGTCACCATTGGAAGCGGCTTCCTATGGTGGAACACCAAGAGGAGGAGGATCAGGGGCGCTCTGTGCTATACCATTGCACAGAGCAGGTAAGTATAATGTGTGTGTGTTTTTTTTTTTTTTTTTTTTTTTTTCTTTTATACTTTACAAACGCTAAGATATTTTCAGTGAGTTCTAGTGGTTTGGTTCCTTCTGCTGCTTTTGTCCTTGCTGGAGAGAAAGTTGTATCTGAGTGCCTGATGAGCCTGATGGAAGGATGAGCTCAGGCGCACGTGCAGAGCCCGCCAGGAAGTTGGCATTGCACAGCGCTAATCGCAAGCAGTGAGACATTTCTCGATCTCTGTAGCCACGCATCGGGACAATGTCTCGCTGCCTGTGATTTAGTGCTGTGCAGTGCCGACTTTCTGACGGGCTCTGCCCGTGCGGCTTGTGAACACGCCTGAGCTTATCCTTACTGACTTGTAGTGATTTTTCTACTTCATTCATTCTGTCCGTCTGTTCTTCCTCCACCTCTCTGCTGCTTCTTGAATACTACCTACCCCACTAGCCATCAGCTCACCAGTTATCAGGAACACAATGAGGAAGCCTTTTCTACCAGGATGGCCATCTCCGATCTGTGAAACAAAGCATGGCAAATCTCTAATGAGGCACAAATGTGCTGCAGGGAGACCACATACAATGCTGGTCACTAGTTCTTTTCCCTCTGTATCTTTATCCATAGTGAAATGCCTATTTCATTGAAGTGCATTTTTAGTCAGTGAATAGCTTAAAGCGGTGGTTCCCCTAAAAATAAAGTTTTGACATTGCATTTGCTATAATAATTACAGTTAGAATCGGCTGGTTGTATGTAAAAAATACCTCCGTACGTAGCGTTTGTATTATTCGTTCCCACCGCCACTTCCGGGTACGAAGCTGGTGGTGGGCATTTCCTTATTGATGGACAGGCATCCGACCGACGCATCCATCGCGTCACGAGATGCCGAAAGAAGCCGAACGTCGGTGCGGCTCTATACGGCGCATGCGCAACGACGTTCGGCTTCTTTCGGCATCTCGTGACGCGATGGATGCGTCGGTCGGATGCCTGTCCATCAATAAGGAACGCCCACCGCCAGCATCGTACCCGGAAGTGGCGGTGGGAACGAATAATACAAACGCTACGTACGGAGGTATTTTTTACATACAACCAGCCGATTCTAACTGTAATTATTATAGCAAATGCAATGTCAAAACTTTATTTTTAGGGGAACCACCCCTTTAAATTATGGAAACCTTTTTGTTTTAACCTAAATTTTAATGTGACTTTTCACGTTTACATGTTTGCACTTCTTTTTTTGGTATTGTGCTAAATATAAAGATGTGTGTATTGAAACCCTACTAGTTGGTACGCCACAATCTATAATTGTGTTTCCAATCTACCCAGTTGTATTAAACTAGATTGCCAACTAATGACCCTCCAATTGATTCTGTATCTTCCACTTAATTGGAAATATTTGCTAAAACCTGGTAACTAGGGCTTCCCACCTTCTTCTTTTTTTTTTTTTTTTTATATCTTTAATTTTTCAGTTTATAACTGACCGCCGTCAATCCTGGTGCTTACTTTGACTCCTTTCTAGACTCTGTTCTACTAGTTTACTTTTAAACCATTTTATGTTAAAGCGGAGTTACGCCGATAACAAAAATAAAAATACAGCAGCTGCTGACTTTTAGTATTAGGACACTTGCCAGTCCAGGGCACCCGTGATGTCCTCACCCAAAGCCAATCTGTCCCTTGGCTCCCGGCTCCCGGGTGCAGGTGCTGGCATCTTCAGTAAGGAAATTGGGTAATAAAGCCTTGCGGCTTCCACAGCCTGGTTCCCTACTGCCCATGTGTGAGTCGCGCTGCGCGTCCTTACTGGTCCCTGCCGTGTTCTGGGTCCTGTGTGTCTCCCAGAAGACAAAAGAGGGGCCGGACATGGCGTAGCTCATGGTGGATCCTGCGCCGATCTATCGCCTGAAGTGGGAGCAAATACCTGTATTGGAGAGGTATCTGCTCCCTCTCCCCCCTGGGGGGGGGAACCGGATAAGCCGAAGTTAAATTTTTGGGTGGAATGCCCGCTTTAAGAACTGTATATTGTCATTTTCATTTTTTTTTTTCGATCAAAATGTTGCAGCCCCTGACATTGTAAATACATTCTCACCTAAAATATGTATAAAAAACAAACAAACAATGTGTGTATTGGCCAGTAGATGGAGCTCTGTATTTTTCAGCAATGTAGCTGTTGAGATAAACGGCAAATGCTTTTTTGTTGTTGGGTCTGCTGACTTGGTGGTGCAGTAAAGAACAAGCGCTGTGTAGCACTTTAAAGTAGAAAGCAGAGTCTGCATATGTGATGAGAAATATGGCTGCCCCTATGCACAAATATATAATTACAAGCTTCACATTTTTAAATTATTAAAAGAAGCTTAGCATGAAGATCTCCAAGTTGGCAGACTCTTTTTAGCAATTTGATAAGAATATTTACATAAAGATCCAATATTTTAACCCTTAAAATATATTTAGGGCCAGTTCACCCCATAGAAACGCAGTCTAAATGCTTTTCTGCATGAGCGATTTTGAAGCGTTCCGGTGCGTTTTTGATGAACTCTACCTCAGACTACTCACCAGGTGCAGTGAGGTAACACGTTTTCCTTTGCCGCACAAAAATGTGCTGCCTTTTCGCACGTAGGTTTTTTTTAAATGAGACCCCCCCCCAACGCATCTATGAAAAGCGCGTATGTTTGTGCCCATTGAAAAATATGACATACACAAAAAATGGCGTGCGCGGATGCACCTCCTGGTGTGGACGAGGCCTCAGACTTGTGTGCCCCAGGATTGTGCAAGGGTGCCTTGCCTGAAATAAGGTTGAAAAACGCTGCCCTAAAGAATGAGTCTGTTTTCATTTTCAGGTGAGGTGCAGTTATTTTTCTCCTAAATGATTCCAGCCTTGCCACAGATGCACACTTACCGAGGTCTGATGGCCACAGCTTCCTTTACATAAAGCAGTGAAAGGCTCTGCCTCCGGTTTGTGCCTGCACAGTACAGTCCCATAGATTTATGTGGGGCTTGTCTACCTCCATTAGCTGAACACGACAGTACATGGGAATAGACCTCAGGCTGTCAGTCACAGGCTGTGTTCTGGAGCTCCCTCCCTTGTGACTTTTAACTTCTTGCTGTTAGGAAAACCAGGTGTCAAAATTTGCTACTGCTAATAGCAGAGGAAAGAGGCAGCTGAAGGAAAAAACACTTGGTGCTCTGAATCTAGATAATTTCACACTATAGAGCAGGGGTCTCCAAACTTTTTCAACAAGGGGACACTTTTCAGACTTTAGGGGGACCAGACTGTGGCTAGTGGGAGTACAAAATGTCCCAGTGTCGGTTGTAGTAAACCATGCCACATCTTTACTGGTGTCAGTGGGAGGAACAGTGCCTCATCATTGCTGTCAGTGGGAGGAATAGTGCCTCATCATTGGTGTCAGTGGGAGGAATAGTGCCTCATCATTGGTGTCAGTGGGAGGAATAGTGCCTCATCATTGGTGTCAGTGGGAGGAATAGTGCCTCATCATTGGTGTCAGTGGGAGGATTAGTGCCGCATCATTGGTGTCAGTGGGATGAAGAGTGCCGCATCATTGGTGTCAGTGGGAGGAATAGTGCCTCATCATTGGTGTCAGTGGGAGGAATAGTGCCGCATAATTGGTGTTAGTGGGATGAAGAGTGCCGCATCATTGGTGTCGGTGGGAGGAATAGTGCCGCATCATTGGTGTCAGTGGGAGGAATAGTGCCGCATCATTGGTGTCGGTGGGAGGAATAGTGCCGCATCATTGGTGTCGGTGGGAGGAATAGTGCCGCATCATTGGTGTCGGTGGGAGGAATAGTGCCGCATCATTGGTGTCGGTGGGAGGAAGAGTGCCGCATCATTGGTGTCGGTGGGAGGAAGAGTGCCGCATCATTGGTGTCGGTGGGAGGAAGAGTGCCTCATCATTGGTGTCAGTGGGAGGAATAGTGCCTCATCATTGGTGTCGGTGGGAGGAATAGTGCCTCATCATTGGTGTCAGTGGGAGGAATAGTGCCTCATCATTGGTGTCAGTGGGAGGAATAGTGCCTCATCATTGGTGTCAGTGGGAGGAATAGTGCCTCATCATTGGTGTCAGTGGGATGAAGAGTGCCGCATCATTGGTGTCAGTGGGAGGAATAGTGCCGCATCATTGGTGTCAGTGGGAGGAATAGTGCCTCATCATTGGTGTCGGTGGGATGAAGAGTGCCGCATCATTGGTGTCGGTGGGAGGAATAGTGCCGCATCATTGGTGTCGGTGGGAGGAATAGTGCCGCATCATTGGTGTCGGTGGGAGGAATAGTGCCGCATCATTGGTGTCGGTGGGAGGAATAGTGCCGCATCATTGGTGTCGGTGGGAGGAAGAGTGCCGCATCATTGGTGTCGGTGGGAGGAAGAGTGCCGCATCATTGGTGTCGGTGGGAGGAAGAGTGCCGCATCATTGGTGTCGGTGGGAGGAAGAGTGCCGCATCATTGGTGTCGGTGGGAGGAAGAGTGCCGCATCATTGGTGTCGGTGGGAGGAAGAGTGCCGCATCATTGGTGTCGGTGGGAGGAAGAGTGCCGCATCATTGGTGTCGGTGGGAGGAATAGTGCCTCATCATTGGTGTCGGTGGCAGGAATAGTGCCCCATCACTGGTATCGGTGGCAGGAATTATGCCCCTATTGGTGGTGTTAGTGGAAAGAATAGTGCCCCGTCATTGGTGTCAGTAGGTGGAAGGGTGCCCATCAATGGTATCAGTGGAAGGCATAGTGCCCCGTTGTTGTGTCAGTAAGAGGAATAGTGCCCCAAGGGCTGGATTAAAGGCAAGCAAAGGGCCACAGTTTGGAGACCACTGCTATAGAGGGATATGCTTTGCTCATATTTTATGTTTGAGGTTTACAATCACTTGAAGGTAAAGAGGAGTTTAACTGTAATATGAAAATGTTGTCCTCTTCACTGCCCCCAACTTACATTAAACAGGTAGATTAATTAGTTTAACTTTCTAAGCATTGTCCGTTGTCTCAGTGTGACACTAATCTTTTTGGCTGTTTAACAGGTTAACAATCTTGGTGGTTTCATTTAGGTCATGGGTGTTGGACCCTTGATATATAGCTCTTTTTGCACCATTTAACTACATCTAACATAGGAATATTAAACTATTTATAAAGAGGCAAGCTTAATGATTATAGCTTTGCAGATCAAATCGTTAATTTGGTAGGTCTGTATGGATATATCGAAGAATGATTTTTATTTTTAGATAGTAAACATGCTACTTTAGTATTAAATCTACCTAAACACAATGCATGCTGATAATGTTCATTTTACTTTCAGATATGTCTGAGAACACAGATGATACAACACCTAATGATGCAACTTTACCAGGTTCTGAAGAGGTTGTTTCTGACCCCGAGGTCTGTTATTAAGATAAATATAAGATAGAAGTCATTAGAGATTAAATCTGGCTGTAGTATCTGTAGATGGAAGACATGCATAATAAGGCCTCATGCACACTGGCTGTTTTTACAGCTGCTGTTTTGGGCATCAGATATTTACTCCCCTGCATGTTAACCTATGTGTTCATCCAAACGTAGGCTTTTAGCAGTGTTGTGGCAAAAAAACAAAACAAAAAAACACTGCCAGTGGGTTCTGGAGAAGCAGCGTTTTGGCAGAAAAAACGTCTCCTAAACTCTAAGCACCAGTCTCTAGTGTTTTTCTTTTCTTTTTCTAAGCAGAGGCCACCGGTGTTCTTGTTAAGCTGGTCGGTTGCCACGTCCTAAGCGATGGATAAGTCCTCGGCTGTCAGCGGCATTCCTTACTGACCACTGAATGTAAAAAAAAAAAATTCCGACAATAAAAAAATTGTGGGAAAAAAAAACAGTGTGAAAGTCCCAGGAAGGGGGGGGGGATAAGCGAGTACCCCCCTATCCTCAGCCAGGGCCACAAGCCTGCAACATGGGGGGGAGGTGCGCCTACCTCTACTGATTCACAAAACGTATGAAATAAGTCATAAAAAAAGCACACACAAATCAGCGCATCACGTTGCTAAATAAACAAACGTCACTGTGGCCCCACCCCTTTGTTAAGTAGCGGAGCTGTCAAATGGCGGGAGCCTTCCTTGGGTGTTAGATCTACACAGGGGACATTGTTTTGTTAGTTTTTTGACAAGTTCTTTATTTTTATTTCTTAAATGTGTGCGTTTTATTTACTTTTTGACACATTTTTTGGTGAATGAGTAGAGGTACGTTGTACCCCATACTCGTTCACAGAGGGAGTGGCCGGGGCTTTTGGTGGGGTGCTTGTTCTTAAAATCCATATCAGGCCATACAGACCTGGATTGGGGGGGGGGGGGCACCCCCACGCTGTTTTTTCACCGTTTTGTTTTATATCCGGCAATTTTGACAGCTGATGACCCATCCGTTGTTGGGGACCCAGCAGCCGGTTGTTAACTGGTTAAGGACGCTAGTGGCCTCGCTCCTTAACTCGAAGGCCCCTTTCACACATGCCGACTGTATGTCTGTCTGCTTTTTCATCCATTCATTTACGGATGAAAAAGGGACATACATGTATCCCTATAAGATTGTGGGTGTCAGCGGATGAACATCTGCTGACACCTGATCTTATCGGTGTCCGCAATGCTCCGATTCTGCAGCCGGGGGAAAACCCTATTTTTCCATCCGTCTGCACAGTGGATCGGGTGAACACGGACAGACGGTCCATGTTCATCTGATTCCCCTACTGGGAGCTTATCAGGATGTGTTTGGGGGTGTAGTTTTAAATGAGAAATAACTTGTTAAAATAAAAAAAAGCAAATTTTATTTAGTTTCTTAATTTTCCAAAAAAGTGTGGCAAAAAAATATAACTTAAAAAACAAAACAAACAAAATACCTCGCCATGCCTCTTACTAAATACTTTTAACTGTCTACTTTTCAAAAAGGATCATTTGGGGGGTATTTGTACTTTCCTGGCATTTTAGAACCTCAATGAATGATGAAAATGTATCAATCCTGTATTGATTTGCCCAGCTATATATACTATAGTTTGTAGACTCTATAACCTTTGCACATGCTAAATAATATACGGTACATTGATTGATTTGCGTAATTTTCACCAAAGAAATGTAGCATAATATACTACAGGGTATACTGGGTAAATGTGATATTGAGAGCAGTGTGTGCAGTCAGTGTGTTTTTTGTGAGCCAGTGTCAAGGTTGCTCATGTATGGATCACAATTCAGCCAGCTCATCAGGCATCGGAGTATGGCCCTCCTTGATCGACAGAAGTTGATCATTAGATCGGCTACTGTCAAATGATCAATTTTGGAAAATTGTTGATCAGGTTATTTTGACAGTGTGAGTCCTGTCAGAATACATTGTCTGTGTGGGGGATTCCTTCATCCAACTAGTTTTGTGTGGATAAAGGAATCTGTTAGATATTTTTTTTCTTTTTTTTCTTTTCCTGTTCAGCTGGCTTTGGTCATATAACAACTCATTGCATGAGTCTTAAAGTGGATGTAAAGGCTCAAGGTTTTTTAACCTTCATGCATTTCATGCATAAGGGTTAAAACATTATGTGTGGAGCAGCCCCCTCTAATACTTATCTGAGCCCCCTCTTAATCCAGTGATGTCCACGAGAGCCTTGTCTCTCTGGGGACTTACACTCCTGAGACTTTAAATGAGGTGAATATGACTAGCCAGTCACATGACACAAGTAAATACATTATCAAAGTTTATTAAAAATTGTCCTGCATACATGAACAACAAAACCTTGCCAAGCCGGTCAGCTGATACATACAGTGTAAAACGGTATCATTGCACGTATAGCAGTATAAATGTACATAGCAATATACACCGCCATAAAAGTTATCCTACGCATTTCGCAAGACAATACTTGCTTCATTAGGAGTAGATGCATGTGTACTATATCTGTAAAAAATATGAAAAACCAAATTGGTAGCTGCACAATGATGGTATTGTGCCAAATGGTCAAGGGGGTCTGAGGCACAAGGCCCCATACTTAAGAACAGATAGGTCAATCACAGCCAGTGAGTTGATCAGGAGACCAAGGGGGCAGTGCCGAGCCATGGCCATTACACACCTACGTTCAAGAAATAAAGTATAAATAGGTGATAGAATTAAACATATATTCATTAGTACTTTCAATACAATCGATTTTACAAAAGGAAAACATTCCATAAATCAAAGACTAGTCAACATAAAGGGCACAGTACAGGGGGATACAGAAGGGCACAGTATAGGGGGCAGGCAGAAGGGCACAACACTAGGATCAGGAGGGCACAGTATAGGTTCTGGAACGCTTCCCATGACACGACCATACGGGACAGTTTAGTAAAAAAGCATGGACAGTTGGCAAGTATGATGTAATGCAAGATTATTGTGGGCCCCCCCATGTACCTGGGGCCCCTGGGCAGTGCCCAGGAATGCCCTTGCATTAAGATGGCTCTGATCACAATGTCTTGTTTATGGGGCTGGGTAGCCGCTGACCAGTGTCCACAGCCAAGTGCACCTACAATGTGCATGTGAGCATCAGAACTGGACCACAAAGGAAAAAGGTGACCTGGTAGGATGAATCTTTTTCTTTTATATAATGTGGATAGCCGGATGCATGTGTGTCCAGGATGCAGTATGGGGGGGAAGGCAAGCCGGTGGAAGCAGTGTGATGCTTTGAGCAATTTTCTGCTGGGAAACCTTGTGGATGTTATTTGTACTTTAAGTGTTACTAAACCCACAATATTAACCACTTAAGACCCGGACCAAAATGCAGCTAAAGGATTCGGCACTGCGTCGCTTTAACTGACAATTGCGCGGTCGTGCGACGTGGCTCCCGAACAAAATTGGCGTCCTTTTTTTCCCCACAAATAGAGCTTTCTTTTGGTGGCATTTGATCACCTCTGCGGTTTTTATTTTTTGCGCTATAAACAAAAATAGAGCGACAATTTTGAAAAAAATTCAATATTTTTTACTTTTTTCTATAATAAATATCCCCCAAAAATATATAAAACATTATTTTTTTTTCCCTCAGTTTAGGCCGATACGTATTCTTCTACCTATTTTTGGTAAAAATCGCAATAAGCGTTTATCGGTTGGTTTGCACAAAATTTATAGCGTTTACAAAATAGGGGATAGTTTTATTGCATTTTTATTATTATTATTTTTTTTTTTTTTTTACTACTAATGGTGGCGATCAGCTTTTTTTTTTTTTTCTTGACTGCGACATTATGGCGGACACTTCGGACAATTTTGACACATTTTTGGCACCATTGTCATTTTCACACCCAAAAATGCATTTACATTGCATTGTTTACTGTGAAAATGACAATTGCAGTTTGGGAGTTAACCACAGGGGGCGCTGATGGCGTTGTGTGACCTCAAGTGTGTTTACAACTGTAGGGGGGTGTGGCTGTAGGTGCAACGTCATCGATTGTGTATCCCTATAAAAGGGATCACACGATCGATTACGCCGCCACTGTGAAGCTGTGTTTACAGCTCTCCCCGTTCTTCAGCTCCGGGGACCGATCGCGGGACTCCAGCGGCGATCGGGTCCGCAAGTCCCGTGGCTGTGGTCACGGAGCTTCGGACCGGGTCGCGGGAGCGCGTGACACCACGGCTGGGCTTAAAGAGCCACGTACATGTACGTGGATGTGCCCAGCCGTGCCATAATGCCGACGTATATCGGCGTGAAGGGGTCCTTAAGTGGTTAAAATCAGTCTGTATATGCAGTAAAGCATACTCACTGTGGAATCTGAGGGATTAATCCTCTTCATTGTGTTAAAAAGGAGGTTTTACACACTGTTTTCCCTAAAATCATTTCCTGGTAAAACAGAGCCTTGAGTGCAAGCTGCACATGCTCAGCTTGGTGTGCCTTGCTTGAGTTTTTTTTCTTTCTTTCTTTCTTTCTTTCTTTCTTTCTTTCTTTCTTTCTTTCTTTCTTTCTTTCTTTCTTTCTTTCTTTCTTTCTTTCTTTCTTTCTTTCTTTCTTTCTTTCTTTCTTTCTTTCTTTCTTTCTAGAGTGGGCCTGTGCTGATCAAATACGGCACTGTCCAGACAGAGGGTCAGGGGTCATGCAGCCTCTTAGGACAATCAGGGGAGAATGACAATTCCTCCTACAAGCTTTAACCAGACCCTAATAGTCACAAAACTGCTATGTACTGCTGAAAGAAAAGGTATTTAACAGTTTATATTTAGTAAAACTATAGCATTTTTATGTTCTGTGTACTGAGGCAGACCAGATATATTGAATGCAGGGTCCTGGATTGCAATTGGCTACTTCCGAATTTTTTTTATTTTGTGTAACAGTTTAATCATTCGCTGCCTATGTAATTCTCATTATTTGGTGTCATGTATGCTTAATGTAATGCAACAGATAAAAGTTTTCATGTGCACTTGTGAAGTTGTGATTTCCACTTTTGGCTTCTAAGAAAATGTCTTTCAGTTGTTTTAGGTGTTCAAATGTGTTATAATCTATATATAACTTTATAGATCTGCATCAGTAAAGTTCATGGCCTATCAAAAGTATCATAAAAACAAACCTGCTAGAGTTCTTTTTGCATACCTCACAAAGGTCTGTGCAAATATACCATACAGTACGTGTTGTCTGATGTACTGCACACTGCCTGTCACACACCCCTGCCCCATCTCTTGGTGGTTGGATTCCATCAGGTAAATACAAGTCCAGCCACTGAAACCTCATAATTGTTATGCCTTGTGCACATTGGATGTTATAAAAACGGCAGTAGCGTTGGCTGTAGAATAACGTAGTAAAAATATTAGTTTTGCATTAGCGTTTACGTTTTTTAGCAAAGCTTTACTTTCACAAAAGCCCATTAACGCCAGATAGCCATGTTTTGTGCCGTGTGTTACTGCGTTTTTGCAGCTTTTTTCAGCGTTGGTGCGTTTTAACAGCTGGAAAGATCTTCAAAAGTAGTAGTTCTTAAATTATTATTTTTTTTTTTTTTTCAGCCTGAAAACGGCCCTGCCGAAAACCACTGATAACAGCCTATGTGTGCATGGACACATACTGTAGGATAAAAAAATGCATGAAGTGCAGTCAATTTAGCTGCGTTTAGGCATAATAGAATTGTGTGCTTTCAGGATCAGATTAGACACTAAACATGACTAAATACATCAAAATGTAGCTAAACTGCTTTAAAGCAAAAACCTCTACCTGCAGGAAAGTGTCATCTTGGAGTCATAAAAGATAGAACTTTCCACATGACTATTAGTAAAGCTAAACCCAGGAGTGCCAGTGTCAATAAGGCCTAGGACTGTTATGCACTTACACACACACACACACGTAGCATTTTTTAAATTATATCTGCTGCTAGGTGAACTTTTATCAAACGTAATCCACAATATGCACAACATAAAATTCTTGAACACCAGGAAGTTTTACTCATTTTATTCCTGTAATCTGAGAGAGAAATGCAATGAGTCAGGCCGGCTCTGCACATTTTTTGTTTGAAAATCAGACCTATGAAAAATCGTCAAATTTTCAACCATTAGTGGGGGCTGCAGCAACGGCTGATTTTCATGTGGCCATCAAATTTGTGTAATGGGCTACAGTTGGGCAAAAACGTATTTAGCCAGTCACCAATTGTGCAAGTTCTCCCACTTAAAAAGATGAGAGAGACCTGTAATTGTCATCATAGGTATATCTCAACTATGAGAGACAAAATGTGGAAACAAATCCAGACAATCACATTGTCTGATTTGGAAAGAATTTATTTGCAAATTATGGTGGAAAATAAGTATTTGGTCAATATCAAAAGTTCATCTCAATACTTTGTTATATATTCTTTGTTGGCAATGACAGAGGTCAAACGTTTTCTGTAAGTCTTCACAAGGTTGTCACACACTGTTGCTGGTATGCTGGCCCATTCCTCCATGCAGATCTCCTCTAGAGCAGTGATGTTTTGGGGTTGTCGCTGGGCAACACGGACTTTCAACTCCTTCCAAAGGTTTTCTATGGGGTTGAGATCTCGAGACTGGCTAGGCCACTCCAGGACCTTGAAATGCTTCTTACGAAGCCACTCCTTCGTTGTCCGGGCAGTGTGTTTGGGATCATTGTCATGCTGAAAGACCCAGCCATGTTTCATCTTCAATGTCCTTGCTGATGAGAGGAAATTTGCACTCAAAATCTCACGATACATGGCCCCATTCATTCTTTCATGTACATGAATCATGTCGTCCTGTTCCTTTTGCAGAGAAACAGCCCCAAAGCATAATGTTGCCACCCCCATGCTTCACAGTAGGTATGGTGTTCTTTGGTTGCAACTCGGCATTCTCTCTCCTCCAAACACAATGAGTTGTGTTTCTACCAAACAGTTCTACTTTGGTTTCATCTGACCATATGACATTCTCCCAATCCTCTTCTGGATCATCCAAATGCTCTCTAGCAAACCTCTGATGTGCCCGGACATGTACTGGCTTAAGCAGGGGAACACATCTGGCACTACAGGATCTGAGTCCCTGGCGACGTAGTGTGTTACTTATGGTAGCTTTTGTTATGTTGGTCCCAGCTCTCTGCAGGTCATTCACTAGGTTCCCCTGTGTGGTTCTGGGATTTTTGCTCACCGCTCTTGTGATCATTTTGACCCAACGGGTTGAGATCTTGCATGGAGCCCCAGATCTTTCACCATAGTGGAGTTTGGAGTGTGACTGTTTGAACTTGTTATCAGTATAAAAGACACCTGTCCACAACCTCAAACAGGTGCCATTAATACAGGTAATGAGTGGAGGACAGAGGAGCCTCTTGAGGGCTCTTTCACACCTCCGCTCGTCTGTGTATTACAAGTCCGTTCACGGACTTGTAATACATCCCTATGGGATCGCGTCTGTTAGCGGATGGAGCATCCGCTAACGTCCGCAACCATCCGCGTCCGTCGGGATCCGGTTTTGCGGAGGGAAGAAAACCCTATTTTTCTTCCGTCCGGCGGAACGGATCGGATGCAGACGGACAGACGGTCCGTCTGCCTCCGATCCCCCATAGGGGAGAGCGGAGCAGAGACAGGGCGGTCTCTGCACTGTGTGCGGGGACCGCCCTATCCGCCGACAGCTCAGCGGGGATGACGGAGGATCCCCGCTGAGCTTTGGCGGACACACGGAGCGGACACAGAAACGGTCCGCTCCGTGTGAAAGGACCCTAAAGAAGAAGATACAGGTCTGTGAGAGCCAGAATTTTTTCTTGTTTTGTAGAGGAGACCAAATACTTATTTTCCACCACAATTTGCAAATAAATTCTTTCCAAATCAGACAATGTGATTGTCTGTCTGGATTTGTTTCCACATTTTGTCTCTCATAGTTGAGGTATACCTATGATGACAATTACAGGCCTCTCATCTTTTTAAGTGGAAGAACTTGCACAATTGGTGGCTGACTAAATACTTTTTTGCCCCACTGTATATTGGAATTTTTTTGAAAAACAAACAGATTTCTTATCAATGATTGAATTGTGCGAGGAATATTATCGAAAAAGAAATGTGCAGGAGCTGTCACCTGGTAAGATGAGATTCCCAGCCACAAGAAAATGAAGGCTTGGTTGGTCGCATTTCGAAATCAATTTTGGCACCTTTCGAATTACAAACCGAACGCAGTTAAATGCATTTTGAACTTCACTCCACCTGCATAGACAGCCCAAAATCAAGGTAATCCTATGGGCATAGTTCACATCATTGTAGTGCATTTCAGCGCAGTTAAAAAAAAATAAGAGCATGCTGCATTTTTCTGCACTGCAAATGCAGGCAACGTGCTTCAAATGCACTGCACAATGCCCCTTTTTAAGCCCAAAAAAGTATTGAAAAAAGCACGGCGAACGCAGCACAAAATGCACATCGGTTGCGCTTCAATCGCGCTTCAATTGCATGTAAAAAATGCGCAGTTTCTGATGTGAATGGCTTTTTTTTTGTCGTCCATAGTTAAGAATCTTGGATGGTTTAGCAGGAAGCGGCTAAGATTCGTATTGTGTATAGGCATGCTGAATATATCAAGTAAAACGATCAACTTGAGTACAACCAGCCTGTCGGATTTTACTTGCGATTATCCCTTATGGCTGGTATAGCCGATAGGGATGATCACGGTCTTCTCCCGGCAGATGGCCGGATGGCTTCCTGTGGTTGCAGGAAAGAAATTTGCACCATGTATGTTTAGCCTTATGTAGCCATTGGATGATTCCACCTGTCTGTTTGCGAAACAATGGCATGGTTTTGTTCTTGTGGTTTTTTTTTTTTTATCAAAGTTTTGGATAGCGTATGGAAAGATTGAATCCTGTAAGTTAATTTTTTTGCTAATGGGACAAACTGTAAAAAATGTCTGATGGAATTTTTATTGTGCCAGTATCGACCATAAAAAAAAATCTATTCTAGATATAAATTCTTAATAATTAACGCAGTGAAAAAAGTGTTTAGTGTTGATGTCGTTTCACTTAGGGCTAGAAATACATTTTAGGTGTATTTGCCAAAGGAAGCCAGCAGAGGTCACTATTAGAATGGTAAATCTGTTCTAAAAATGTTAATGAAGTGCAGCCACTGATCTGGATGGCTGTAGGACAATACAATTGATGGCAAATGCTCTGAAGACGCACATCCGTATTATTAAGAGCTTTTTATTTCTGATTTCTTTCAACTGATAATTTTCATTGAAATTCTGCTGTGCCTCAGGTTGTGTTGTTCCCTGTCAACTATGGATAAAACTTGAAATGTAACAAATTTATTGGGCATCTCCTTTGTAAGACTCCATAGTTTTTTTCTTGCATGTAATATTTTTAGGTTTACTAAAACATAATCATTATTATTATTATTTTTTTTTTTTTTTAAACGGTGGAAAAATCCTTTACTTTTGTATTTTCTTATTTTAGACTGTTCCAAAAACCTAAACAAAATACCTTTCTGTAGTTTCTAATGTCATAGCTATTTCAGAGGTTTCTGTATATGGAAGGACCGCTGACCTGGAGTTAAATGAGATTTTCTAAACCTAACCGTCAGAATAATTTGGTACTTTATTTAGGCAGCAGTAGAGAGCTGAGGAGCTATAACTTAAGAATTATTTCTGTAGACTTTACATAACGTTTTTGTTTTTTTCACCATAGGAGCTTGAAATGGCCCAAGACTTTTCAAGAAGCACAGCTGCTGAAATACCTGTAACAAGCAATGGAGACATGGATGACACTTCAGAGCACAGCTTTAATCTGGTAAATACCGTTTTTTCTATTGATGCTCGCTATTTAACGTTCATCCGTCATAATTTTAAAGCTTTTTCACTTATGACTGTAAAGTGGATTCCTCGAATTAAACTCCTCTCCCGTGTGTCACTACTTGCGGTTTAATTGTAATCAGGCCAGCCATCAGAAATTGTGGCGACCCTTGCACAACTTTACGCTTGGGCACGACAACTTTCCATCTATTAAATCTTCTGCCCTTGTTTTAACTTTGGATAGTAAAAAAAAAAAAAAAAAATTTTGCCAGTAAAATTCCTTATCCAGTTTACGTCCTGCTTCTTGGTAAAAAGCCTAGGCTTATGACGACATGCACAGCGCTCTCTATAAAATAATATGCAAAGTGGTTGGCGGGAAGATTCAGAATGGCAAAGGTGTTATTACAAATTGTGTGAGCAGACTGCAGTTCCTCTTTAAGGGTAGCTAAACTCTAACCGTGATTAACACCTCCTTTATATAGTTTAATGGGCTTTCTCCCTGAAAATCTGTAAATAGTTATGGGGAGAGCTGAGTTAGACTGCAGGAATATTAGGGGGAGCAAGAGTCCTGCTTTTGGAGCACCAAAGGAGCTGTTGCAGATTTCACCTGTAGGTTCCTGCTATCAGGTCTGTTGGGGCCCTTTCACACGGGGCAGATCAGTAATGATTCGCCTCCGTGTGTCCGCTTTGCTCAGCGGGGATCCTCCGTAAAATCCCAGCTGAGCCGTTGGCTGACAGGGCGGTCCCAGCACACTGTGCAGGGACCGCCCTGTCTTTCCTCCGCTCTGCCCTATGGGGGGATCGGATGAACACGGACCGTATGTCCGTGTTCATCCGATCCGCCAGACGGAAGAAAAATAGGATTTTCTTCCGTCCACAAAAGTGGATACGGTCCGCACATGGGAAAGGGGCCTAAATTAGAAAAATATACTGATGTACGTTTGCTTTAACTTGTTTTAAGCAGTGTGACAACATCAGATTTTTTTGTTTGAGTGAGGTGAGGCTGCATCTGATCCGGGCACTGGTGAGGCGGCATTGATCTCTTGTATCATGTCTGCAGTCTGACCATCTCCTGTATCATGTTTGCTAGAGGTGCACCGAATGGAAAAGTCAAATATAATACAATTATTTATATACACACACATTTTAAAAGCTGTACTTTTTGGTTTCTGGCTGAGTGCATCCTGCATTTTCGGTACCATAATTTACATTCGGTGCACCCCGTCACCCTACTAATTCAATGAATAAACCATCTGATGTTTAATAAAGATTTATAGTGAGCTTTAAAACCATTTTTTTTTTTTTTTTATATTTACAATTTAATTTAAATTAAATTCTGAAACCAATTATCTTTTGTCATGTGACTGGCACAGCACCAATCGGGGTTGGCCAGACACAGACTCGCACTATAGAGCAGCCTTTTTCAACCTGGGTGCCTTCAGGTTTCTTCAGAGGTGCTTAGCGAAATGCCTAAAAAATGCCCAAAAATTCTGTACATGCCTGCTTTAGTTACATAAAGCCACAGGTTTTAATTGTGCACCATTACGTTGCACATTTAAGGGGTGCCTTGACCGAAAAAAGTTTTAGAAACACTGCTATAGAGAGCATTCATTAGCGGAGTGATAGAAGCTCCTCCCAAAGATCTTTCCCTGCAGATGCCAAAGAACAGAGAAAGATCATGTGACCACTTAAAGCGGAGGTTCACCCTAAAACAATTATATATCATTACATCCAGCATACTACAGTATGCTGTTTTTTTTTGGTGTACATACCGTTTTATTGTTGTTTTCCCCGCGGGACTGGACGTTCCTATTCAGAGGTTTAGATGATCGACGTCTGTTGAAAAACTTCCCCTGGCGCATAAGGCGCGTCACCAGTTTTCCGTAACTAGCCGACCTGCGAGTCGGCTCTATATGGCGCCTGCGCAGTCAGTTCTACACGGCGGGCGCAGGCGCCGTATAGAGCCGACTCGCAGGTCGGCTAGTTACGGAAAACTGGTGACGCGCCTTATGCGCCAGGGGAAGTTTTTCACCAGACGTCAATCTAACCTCTGAATAGGAACATCCAGTCCCGCGGGAGCCAGAACCCGGAAGCCGGGGGGAAAATAACAATAAAACGGTATATACGGCAAAAAAAAAGCATACTGTAGATGTCGGAAGTATGCTGGATGTAATGGTATATAATTGTTTTAGGATGAACCTCCGCTTTAAGTGCTGCAGGAATAAACTACTATAATAATATTTGTAATAAGGATTAAAAAATAAAAAATACTGGACTTATGTATGAATTGTGGCAGCTAACACTTCTCTGTTTAGTATCACTTTAACTATTTTTGACTGCTACCTCTGCACAGTTTCTCATACTCAAGTGGAATGGTACTCGAGTAAATGATAAACCTGTACATTAGACCAGACACTTTTGTTGTGATAAAAAAAAACATGCTTGTAATAATTGGAGGCTAACTAATACAGGGAGAAGAGTGCTAGTTGTTACCATCCGAGTTGATGAAGAATCACCATTGCCAAACTGCAGATGTTTCCAGTGTCTTTTGGTGTTGTGAATATTTTTAGTTCCACTGAAGCTCTCAGTATTTTCCTTTTACTTCTCATGCATATTTACATACCTTACTGTGGCATGTAGATGCAAGTACAGTATATGTATGGTGTTGATATAATCAGATTAAGTTATATGAACATTTTTCTATTATCTCATGAAGCTGTCGCCTACCTGTCACTGTAGACGTTGTATAATAATTCCTATTTTATTGGCTCTGATTTTGCTTTGTATATTCTGTTCTAAGATTGAGGTAGATAAAGTAGCTTTAATGGCACTATGGTTTGGCCTGGGATGGCATGTCCTCTTGCACAGACTGCACAGGTGAGGGTACATACTGGGAGATGAAGGTTCTGTGTAACTCCCACTAATCCTGTTTGCGAGCCTCAGTGCTGCTCCCTTTTTTCAGACTTTAAGACTCCACGTCGGATAATTAAATACTCATATTTCACTTCACCGCGTAAAGGGTTTGCCGTCAATCACTAAGAAGAAAAATAAAATCTACAGGGATAAATCTTTCATTTAAGCAGGGTTTTATATGATAAAAGTATGGCAACAGGTTTATTTTTATAGGTAGCAGGGAGGGGCTGCTGTAAAAAAGGTGCAGCAAATTTGGCAGTGATGCAATAGCCATCACCTCTCATTTTATTCAAATGCTTAATCAGCCTTAAGGGGAAATTTCTCACCCAATATTTTGTTTTTCCAGTGCAACTTCTTATTTGTCAGCCAATCTACTATCTTTATGGTGCTTCTACCCTTTTGGAAATTTTGAGATCAGATAGCATGTCCCATAGTGTGTTGTGTCTGTAGCTGTTGAATTCAAATGCTCAAAGGTAGTTAGAAAATAATTGTGTTTGTTATAAGACCAGAAAAGAGGAATTATCCAAGTTTACTAACTGCACTGAAAATCTGTGTGTGGTTTAGTACAAAAAAAAATTAAAATTTGTAGAATAACTATATACAGTTTACTATATTTATTTGCATTGCCCTTACTACTAAAAACACCATATAGTGGTGGAGTTGAACTTAAAGGGGTTGTAAAGTGTTTTTTTTTTTTTTTTTTTTATGGGTTTTGCACAGAGCAGCCCAAATCCTCCTCTTCTGGGGTCCCCCCTTGGAGACCCGCTTTCCATAAATCATAAACAATAAGTATTTCTCCAGGCACAAATAAATATAAATCTGTTGGGTAAGCTTACCATAATCATTGCACAATACATAAACTATCCTCATGTAAAAGCATTAAATCACCAGGAGATTTTGCCATTTTACATTCTTCTTGTTCTAGTTCTGTATTCGGCCCCATACCATTATACAACCACAATGCACAAGGCTTCTCTCCCCTGTATTCATGGGATCTGAAAGCTGTGCAAGAGTGCCATTTGCTTCAGATGCTTGCTACTTTGCATATGCTCTGGAATCATCCTACTGAACTCTGGCATCATTCACTATGGAGATCCATGTACAGCTTTGTTTTCTTTTGACAGCTATGCTCTTGGATGTCTCTGCTTGCCGTTTAGTTGTGACATCATGACGCCAATTTGAAATGCTCACCAGGGCCATGGCTTTGTAGTAAATCGATTTATATTAGGAAGCCCCGCTCTGTGAATTTCATTTTAATGCGTTATTCTGATTTTTAATTTTTTGTTCCCCAATTCATTTTTCATAGGCTAGTTGTAAGGTTTATAAAAGAGCCCTTAAGCGGGGTTAAAGGAGCTACTTTTAGGCCAGGTTCACACTATCGGCGCATGCAGCGCACAGCAGGGGTCCGGCGAGTGCTGGTTCACCGGTTCAGGTCCGATTTCAGCCCGAATTTTGGGCTGAAACGCACTGGACCTGCTGCGAAAATAAGTGAACTGGCTCCATAGAGAGACGGTCACATTCTCCTGCAATGCGAATTGAATGCGAGGAAACTCCTAAAAGAAATTAAGGCTGCATGCCATCTGTAGGTTTTTTTTTTTTTTTTTTTTTAGCTTTTTTAAGCTGCAATGGCTGCTTCTTGGGATGTGTTTTCGATTTGCACTTGGTAGGACTAGAAAATAAATGCGCTTTTTATACATCTCTACTTACAGTAGGTGACCGCGATATTGTGTCAATCTCGCTCCCTTTCTCAGCGAGATTGACCACCTACGAGCCCCATCGCGGGAGCCAGCGCCAAGCCGACTCGCCGCAATGGGAAAAAGCCATCATAGAAGCGACGGGAATCCGACTTGGATTCCCGCCAATTCTAGCCACGGCATTTGGTATGAATCATGAGGGGGAACTCCACGCCAAAATTTAAATAAAAAAACGGCATGGGTTCCCCCCAGGGGCATACCAGGCCCTTAGGTCTGGTATGCATTGTAAGGAGAACCCCCTACGCCGAAAAAACAGCGTGGGGGTCCCCCCAACAATCCATACCAGACCTGTATCCAAGCACGCCACCCGTCTGGTCAGGAAAGTAGTGGGGACGAGCGAGGCCCCCCCCCCTCCTGAGCCGTACCAGGCCGCATGCTCTCAACATGGGGGGGTTGGGTGCTTTGGGGCAGGGGGGCTCATCGGAATCTGGGAGCACCCTTTAATAAGGGGGCCCCCAGATACCGGCCCCCCACCCTAGGTGAATGAATATGGGGTACATCCCTACCCATTCACCTGGAGGAAAAGTGTCAAAGAAAATAAACACACAACGCAGGGTTTTTAAATCATTTATTAGTCAGCTCCGGGGGTCTTCTCTGCTCTCCAGGGGGTTCTTCTTTCATCTTCTCCGCTGTCGCCTCGGCACTCCCTGGTTCTTCTCCCGCTCGCTCTCCTTCTTCGGGGCTGGCCGCCGCTATCTTCTTTTTAGCTCTATTACTAGCGGCGGCGCAGCCCGCTCTTTGCCGTCTTCTTCTTTACTTCCGATGTTGACGCGGCGCTTCCTCCCGCTGTAATGCCGGGTACGTGGCTCGAGTCGGATCCCCGTCACTTCTATGACGCACTTGCTGGAATATGTTTTTCCTATTCCAGCGAGTGCGAGATGTCGCACCATGTCGCCGAGAATCAGCCAGATGCACATTCTCTGTGACAGGTACTGTATGTATCTTACATTTTCTTTTAATGCTGACTTTTAGTGCAGTGAAGACTTGCATAGCTCATTATGTGACATTACATTTCTTTTTGCTAGACTCAGAACTGAGCTTTGGTGTGTAGCATGAATGCACAGATGCCAGATTACATTTATGTTATTCTCCTGCATCCCAGACTAGTGACCTGTTTTGTTATCATGGGAAGGAGAAAATTGCAAGAAAACTAATTGCCTTTGCCTTTGTAATATTTTTGTAGAAGGAAATCAATTAGTCTTCCTTGTGTTTTATTGTGAATTGTAGGTCTTAAAGTTTTCTGCATGTGAACTTTACTGACTACTCAGGGAAAAGTCTTTTGTGAAGTTTTAAAGAGGATCAGAACTGTGCAGGCTCTGTACTCAAAAACGGCAAGCAGAGGACAAAGAATTATTTAGCAATGTTTTATGTCGGTTGCCTGCGGCTGTATTTTGTTTTCTTTCTGACCTTCTGTGCCTTTGTCTCTGGAGGTGGCCATTTTGGTAGACGCAGGATTTTGCTTTCTTGGGTAATAGTTGCCCGCTGATTACATGTGATCTGATGATTGGTGAAAGACTACAAAAAAAACTTTTGAGATCCAAAAAGGACAGATCCACAGAATAAATGAAGCAGGGAGATGTATGCACTGCTGCTTTCTCTCCAGCAAGGAGAGCAGTACCAAAGTGACATCACTAAATCTAATTTTAAATCTTGCAAGACGAGTATTCAGGAGAATTGGTGCCTTAGAATTTTACTTTGCAGGTATATGGCTATAAGACTGTAGGCACAGGGCATGAACTGCTATTTTTCAAAAGGAATTTAAGAAGAAGAAAAAAAATACTGCCTGGACACAATTACATTTGTTAAACAAATAGTATTATTTGGTACGGTAGCACAAATGGCAGTAAATGTTTTGTATCTCATAGTCTGCTAGTTGTTTAGTTGCTACTCACCCCTGCTTTTTGCATCATTGCATTAAAGGACAACTGGCTATAGATGAGTCTTCTTTTTATTTATTTTTTTGTTTGTCCGCCAGCAATGACCGACTGGGCCCTTTTACCCACTTCATGCCCAGGCCAATTTTCAGTTTTCAGTACTGTCGCACTGTGAATGACAATTGCGCAGTCATGCAACACTGTACTCGAACAAAAAAATTTGAGACACATGGTGCTTTCTTTTAGTGGTATTTAATTGCCATTGGGTTTGTTTTTGTTTTTTTGCTAAACAAAAAAAAGTTTCTTATTTACAAACTTTTAGAACACAAAAAAAGTTGTTTTTTTCTCCTGCACTGGTGGGTGCTGATGGGTGGCAATGATAAATGGCACTGATGGGCACTGCCAATCATATGACGCCTTCCTGGCATTGTGCGATCGAGCTGGCTATACGTGTATTGAAATTTTGAATCTACTGATTGACCTCTATACAATCACCCTGTTAGATTTTCCCCGCTCGATCCGCACCGCAAGCTATAGCCTGCAACGCTGATCCGTGTATTCTGACAGCAGGGAAGTCTCCTCTCTGTCACAACACAATAGCTTATGGGAAGGAATCTGGTCCGTGTTTTTTTTTTCATTAAACTCGCTGGTTGAGCCAAAAAATATATATAAAAAACCTGTCTAATGTATTGTCTGCCTTGCTTTGCGTTCTTGTTATATTATTCATCTATACATTCTGTTAATAAAATATATAGTATACTCCAGTTGCATTAGTGGTGAATCTGTCTTTGAACCACCCTGTATGCCATGTTGCATTGTACTTGCTTTAGAATCAATCACTTTGTTTTCCCAAGTTCATGATTTATCTGATTTTTGATGTGGATGTTGTCTCTACTGGATGCAGCTATTGGCGTTCTATTGTTTTACGACACCTGCTCATGATGAGATGATGCAAAAAGGACCGGATGGAAGACTGCTGAATATCTATCTCTAATCTCATAAATCTAGGCATACGTGTAATTATATGAAAGCTGTTTAGCTGACTTGTTTGTAAATGAAAGTGTTTTGTATTATGGAGCACAAAGCACTGCATACATTGGCTATACACAGTATGAAGCATAACACATTTTACCCATTTCATTTTAGGATTTGTTTAACTAATGAAACTTTCAATCTTGCTGCTTTTAAAGGGTGGATGATTATTGGCGGTGGTGTTGTTCACATTACATACATACATAACATGCAAATGTTATGTCATACCAGCATGGCCTTTGTATAAGAAATCCCTGCTTACTGGTAGATTTATCATATAAATCTAAGGCACAGATTCTCAAAAGAGATACGACGGCGCATCTCCAGATACGCCGTTGTATCTCTGCGTAGCGCCGTCATATCTATGCGCCTGATTCTTAGAATGTTACGCATAGATATCCATTAGATCCGACAGGCGTAAGTCTCTTACGCCGTCGGATCTTAACTGCATTTTTTTTTGACCGCTAGGTGGCGCTTCCGTCGAATTCCGCGTCAAGTATGCAAATGAGCTAGATACGCGAATTCCCGAACGTACGCGCGGCCGACGCAGTAAAATTACGACGTTTACGTTGGGCTTTTCCCGGCGTAAAGTTGCCCCTGGGTCTATGAGGCGCAGCCAATGTTAAGTATGGCCGTCGTTCCCGCGGCGAAAATTTAAAAATAAACGTAGTTTGCGTAAGTCGTCCGTGAATGGGGCTGGACGTCATTTACGTTCACGTCGAAACCAATGACGTCCTTGCGACGTCATTTGGAGCAATGCACACTGGGATATTTTACGGACGGTGCATGCGCCGTTTGTTCGGCGCGGGGACGCTTCATTTAAATGATACACGCCCCCTACCCGCCGAATTTGAATTCCGCCGGGTTATTTACGCTACGCCGCCGCAACTTTACAGGCAAGTGCTTTGTGAATAAAGCACTTGCCTGAAAAACTTGCGGCGGCGTAACGTAAATCAGATACGTTCCGCCCGCACAAATTTGCGGCGATCTACGTGAATCTGCCCCTAAGTGTGAACACTATTTTTATAGCATACTGTGCTATACTGTTATTTTTATGATGGATTTAACCACTTAAGACCCGGACCTTTATGCAGGTAAAGGACCTGGCCAGTTTTTGCGATTCGGCACTGCGTCGCTTTAACTGACAATTGCGCGGTCGTGCGATGTGGCTCCCAAACAAAATTGGCGTCCTTTTTTTCCCACAAATAGAGATTTCTTTTGGTGGTATTTGATCACCTCTGCGTTTTTTTTTTTTTTTTTTTTTTGAGCTATAAACAAAAATAGAGCGACAATTTTGAAAAAAAATTCTCTATTTTTAACTTTTTGCTATAATAAATATCCCCCAAAAAGGTATTAAAAAAAAAGTTCTTTAGCTCCGGGGACCCATCGCGGGACTCCAGCAGCGATCGGGTCCCGTGGCCGCGGAGCTTCGGACCATGTAGCGGGCGCGCGCCCGTGACCCACGGCTGGGCACTTAAAGAGGACGTACAGGTACGTGCTTGTGCCCAGCCGTGCCATTCTGCTGACGTTTATCTACAGGAGGCGGTCATTAAGTGTCTAATAGGGTGTCCCCTATCTCTTTAACCACTTGCTTACTGGGCACATATACCCCCCTCCTGCCCAGGTGAAATTTCAGCTTTCGGCACTGCATCGCTTTAACTAACAATTGCGCGGTCGTGCGACGTGGCTCCCAAACAAAATTGACGTCCTTTTTTCCCCACAAGTAGAGCTTTCTTTTGGTGGTATTTGATCGCCTGTGCGGTTTTTATTTTTTGCGCTATAAACAAAGAAGCGAGACAATTTTGAAAAAAATACAATATTTTTTACTTCTTGCTATAATAAATATCCCAATTTAAAAAAAAAAAAACATTTTTTTTTCTCAGTTTAGGCCGATACGTATTCTTCTACATATTTTTGGTAAAAAAAAAAAAAAAATCGCAATAAGCGACTGGTTTGCGCAAAAGTTATAGCGCTTACAAAATAGGGGACAGAATTATTTTTTTTAAATTATTTTTTTTTACTAGAAATGGCGGCGATCTGCGATTTTTAATGGGACTGCGACGTTATGGCGGACACATCGGACACATTTTTGGCGCCATTCACATTTATACTGCGATCAGTGCTATAAATATGCACTAATTACAGTATAAATGTGACTGGCATTGAAGGGGTTAACATTAGGGGGTGAGGAAGGGGTTAAATGTATCCCTGCTTAGTGTTCTAACTGTAGGTGGAGGGGGGGGTGACTGGGGGGGTGACCGATCTGTGTCCCTATGTACAAGAGACACAGATCGGTCTCCTCTCCAGAGACAGCACCGCTGTCTCTGTGTAAAACGGCAATGAGAGATGATCTTATATGTTTACATATGAGATCCTCTCTCATTGGCCGCACAGATCGCCTCGCGAACGGCCACTCTGATTGGCCGTTCGCGGCGATCTGTAATTGGCTGTGTCCGAGGGACACGGCCAACACAGATTTTCCCCGCAGCGCGCTCTGGAGCGCGCGCGGGGAACGCCCAAAGGGGCGGCCGTCAATTGACGGCAGTTTGGAAATTGGGATCCGCACTGCAGCCGTCAATTGACGGCAGGCGGATCCCAAGTGGTTAATTGGGGTTAAAATGGAAGATAAATATAAATGCTTTAAAAAGGGGAAGTTGTTGAATATAGTATTCGTGTGTGTTTAAGACTTGTAAAGAGAGCAACAGTTTTCATTATTATTGCTGATTGTTTTGTGACTTTGGTACGTTTTGAGGTTCGCTGATGGTGGGATGATAAAAAATCCTTATTGGGAAGCTTAGGTTTAGATGTTTATCGTCTCTTGATTCACACTCCTCCATATATAAATGCTCTATGTCCTGTCCTAATAACCAACTTTGTTACTTTTTCTTTTTCTTTGAAGGAACTAAAACGATCAGTACCAGGGGGACTTGGCCTTTCTGAAACTCGAATCACTCATGGCTTTGATGACGGTAAAGAAGGAATCTTCGAAGCCACGCCTTATCAGGGTAAGACATATATACTAGACTTGTTTGGATCAGCATCAAAAGTAGACTGTCATTAACCTCTCATGAGTTTTATGGATCCGTAATGGGTCTTTTTCAAATCAAGAATTTCATGTAGAGTTTGATTCCTATGCAGAAAAAGTAAATGTGTGAATCCTATATCCATAGGACTTTATTCACACCTCGAATTGTGGGCAGAATCAAGGCTAAACATGGGATGTGTTAGTGAAGCCATTATTTATTAATGGCAACCCAAACGCGGTGCGATTTTGCTTCGATTTGTAGAGCGTCAAAACACTCTCTAAAATCAGGGCAAAAAAAACACAACGCCAAATGCACCTGGCTCTTTGCCAAAATTTGGTACATGAGCTTCTATACCTGGTTTTTGGAGCGGAGGGATGCCCATTCAAGTGAATGGTGCCACCCCAAAAAAAGTGGCGCAGCAGGTGTCTCTGCAGTACGCTTAGGTGTAAATGGAGCCCAAGAATACAAGAAGTACATGCAAAATTTAAGGGTAACTGTGCTGGTAAGTTAGCATATCTTTATTAGGTGGGGGCATCTTTTTCATAGCTATCAAAGCCTATTATAATTTTAATTATAAAGTCGAGATTTTTAATATGTTCAGAAAGTTAAAAAAAAATTAGACGGATAACCGAAGCAGGATATTCATATTTGGATGACCAAAATTGATCATACACTGGAGCCACAGGCTTTTCATGGTGTAAAGCAGATCTCCAGCATAATTACTTTGTAATCAAACTGAACAACTTGATCATGTCCAGAGTGCTTTTTATGTGTGCTGAAGCGCATGGGCCTACAGGAAACAAATATAAATACAGAACAGTCAAAGCCCAGAACTTGTATTGGCTGTGTATAAAGGCACAACTTGCTTAGATTTGGATTGATCGGTGAGGATTAAAGCTGTATTAAACCTAAAACCCCAAAATGTTAAATATTGCAGCTTACCAATCATTAGATGTGGTGGCTGCATTTGTTTTTTATTTTGTTTTTTTGGGGGAGGGGGGAATTTTTCCTCCCTGTTTTTCACTTGGTGATCTAGCTAGAAACACACCTCCTGTATTGGTGACCACACTCTGGATGAGGGAGCACAGGGGCAACTTTTGACAGTATCATTGTCAGCCTGCATGGAGGGGGGTGTTAACGACTAACACTGCAGTTACAGCAACAGATTTCTTTTATTTATTATTTTGAGATAAAAGTTTTACATGAATATATAAAAGCTGATCCATTGTAAGCATCCCTGTCAGTAGTAAATGGTTTGTCTCAAAACTCTACCTGCTACATTTACAGGAAAGCTTGTTCTTTTTAAAATGGCAGACTTACTGCCCATTTTACCAGGTGAAAATAAAGGCAAGAAGGCCTAAAAAGGAAAATGAATGCAGAATCTAAGAATTTGTAAGCTGCAGTTTAAAGTGATTGTAAACCCACTCTGACAACTTGCAGCTACAGGTAAGGCTAGATTAATAGCTGGATTCAGGTACATTGCTGCATCTTTGCGGCGGCGTATCGCATTTACACTACGCCGCCGTAAGTTAGCTAGGCAAGTACTGTATTCACAAAGTACTTGCCTGCTAAGTTACGCCTTAATCTAGGCCAGGGGTCTTCAAACTACGGCCCTCCAGGTGTTCAGGAACTACAATTCCTATCATGCCTCGTCATGTCTGTGAATGTCAGAGTTTTGCAATGCCTCATGGGATTTGTAGTTCCGCAACAGCTGGAGCGCCGCAGTTTGAGGATCCCTGATCTAAGCTTACCTGTAGGTGCAAGTTGTGTGGTTGGGTTTACAACCACTTTAAGATAAACATTCTGTCTTTTTAAAACCACTTAAAAAATATTAACAGCACATTTTCCAGGCCTCTAATGTGTGTTGGATTTTTGATTGTGTAGCCTGCCTACTGAGTCAGATATGTTTTAGAAATGTATAGTCTTCAATGTGTGTTGGAGCAACTGCCAAATATCATGGTGTTCAGGTGAAGAGGCATCCTAATCCAAGTGTACCATCCCTGCAATAGTTGTGCCCATAAATGTAACATTTTGTTTGGTCACCTGGAGCTTACACCTCATCCTACAACTCTAATGAAAGTGTATCCTTTGTTGGCATATTCAGCTGCAGTGTCTGTTGTTGCTATAATCTACTGGTCTAACTCTATCTCCTAATGGTTTACTAGTGGTTGTATGCATATTGTAATTTTTGTGCAATGTATACTCTTCTTAGGTTCCTTCTCCACACCCAGGTCTCCAGCAATTTCCCCTAGCAGCACAGCAGCTAGCAGACTGGCTGGACAAGGAGATGATTTAATTGCTCCGTCAGGTATTGCAGATGCTGGATAACTCCCCAGGAACTGCTGGTGCTGCACTAACCTCCTTTTATTTTTCCTTATAATTTCCTGATTATCTCTGAATCATAGGAGCGTGCTTTATTCCTGCCCTGCTGAAAATTAATCATGTGCCAATTAACTCAAAAACACGTTACCCTTTCTACTTGTTTAAAAACAACATCACTCTGTATTCAAAATGTGCACACTATAGGTTTATCTAAAGTGTCTGACAAAGCACTTGTTTGGCAAAGTGCAATGTTGTGCAGTAATCAGTAGCAGCTAGTCAATCTGTTTTCATCACAAGTGCCCTAAGCTGCTGAAGATGCTCTGTGATGTGTGTGTATAGGTTACAGCACAACACGGCTCTCTGCAACATTTTCATAATGTTCTTTCTCCCTTCAAACTCTCTAGCACAAATCACATTGCATGCAAGTGGATTGATAGTCACCATACGCGGGAATTACTTTTGAAACAATGGCTCTTACATTGTACTTGGCATGTAACATCAGTGCCAGGGCAAGGTAATCCAGTGTTCAGGGGAAAGATGCTAAAGCCCCTGCAAGGGTTGTGTCACTGGAAGGAAAAATACCTCTGCATCAGTGGTGTCTGTTTTGAGGAGGACTGATTTGGTAGTTGTATGAAGGGAGAGGGGAGTTGGGAAGTTCGAGGCGGTGTGGGGTACATTTAACTAAGAAGCCCTGTGTGGCTCTGAGGGCTAAGTTACACTTGCATGAGTCCTCTAATGGGTGATCTGTGGTGGATCACATTTCAGAGGGTATCTGACAAGTGGTGTAGGGATGTTGTGTTGCCTCCTCACTGCCTGTTTTAACACCCAAATGCCTGCGCCACTGCATTATAGCCCTATTTAGTTACAGTGCCTTGAAAAAGTATTCATACCCCTTTGGAATTTTCCTCCGTTTGTCATCTTGCAACCAAAAACTTAACTGTGTTTTATTTTTTGGTGATGAACCAACACAAAGTGGCCCATAATTGTGAAGTGGAAGGAAACTGATAAATGGTTTTCCTAATTCTTTACACATGTGTGAAAAGTTTGGCATGTATTTGTATTCAGCACCTTCAATACTTTGAAGAACCACCTTTTGCTGCAATTACAACTAACAAGTTGTAATTGACATTTTTTCCCATTCTTTGCAAAATGGCTCAAGCTCTGTCAGATTGGATGGAGAGCGTCTGTGAACAGAAATTTTCAAGTCTTGCTGCAGATTCTCAATTGGATTTAGGTCTGGACATTGACTGGGCGATTCTAACACATAAATATACTTTGATCGAAACCATTCCATTGTAGCTCTGGCTTAGGGCCGTTGTCCTGCTGGAAGGTGAACCTCTGCCCCAGTCATAAATCTTTTGCAGACTCTACCAGGTTTTCTTCTAATATTGCCCTGTATTTGGCTCCATCCATCTTCCCATCAACTTTGATCAGTTTCCACCACCATGTTTCCCGGTGGTGTGTTCAGGGTGATGTGCAGTGTTAGTTTCTCTTATCGTCCATGGACGGACACAGCTCCTTTAAATCTTGACAAGTGGGTTATGTTCCCTGTTTACAGGAGAGGACTAGGCAGAAACATGTTGGATAATTAAATACATGTAAGATTAACAGAGTTGAACAGCCCCCGCCCAGGGGGCGGTCCCTCCAGGCATAACCCTCCTCACTGCAGCATGCAGCCTCAGTTTCGTTCTGCCTAGCAAGGAGAAGGATGTATGGCTCCCTTTGGGCCCAGCGCCCTGAGGAGAAATTTTATTTTATTTTCTTTTGCTAACATTGCCGCTGTCAGGCGGGAGGGGGCCTTCTTGAGGGGACTGTGTTATCTGGCCTTTGTTTTTTCTTTTTTGTATGGGGCTTTTCTGTGAGAGGTTTTTCACTGTTAAAAAGCCCTAGGAGGCTTTTCCTGTTCAAACGCAGCAATTTTTCACCATGCCGCACAGTTAACTCATGGTTCATTTCCTGTCACACGCTGTGTGCTGAGAGTGGACGGCAGCGCTGGGCAGTCCTCCTGAGGTGAGTCCCCTGGGTACCCCTGATCAGCGCAGCAAGTGGGTGAAAGGCTCTTAATAGGGCTCTAGGAGCTTTTGTTTATTTGTAAGGACAGGTGTGCATATTGTACATACACACTAAGTAAATATTATTAATTTTTGCCTTTCGCCGGAATAAGGACATTGTTCATCCATCCTTCTGTCCTCGGTCGGCACATCCTACGGAGGTTGCCTTTCATACTTTAGGTGTGGTATGCGCTTTGCGGGTGTACCAGCCTGCTACGGCTCTGTTTTGGAGTTCTGACTGTCTTTTGTGTCGGTGTCTGGTCCACAAAAGGGCCTGGCGGTCTCGTCGACCATCATTTCTCGGTGGATCAGGCAGACTGTCATACAGGCCTATGCTCTTAAGGGCGGGCCCCCCTTTCAGGTCACGGCATTTTCGACCAGGGCAATTGGTGCTTCCTGGGTTTTTTCCGACATCATGCGTCTGTCTCACAGGTGTACGAGGCGGCGACTTGCTTGTCCGTTCACGCTTTTTCCAGAATTTACATGGTTGCTGTGAGTGAATCTTCTGATGCTTTTTTCGGCCGCTAGTTTTTGCCGGCGGCTGTTTAAAGTTCCACCTCCTCCGTTGAGGATCTCTGCTTGTTTTGGAGTAAAGTTAAAATTGGTTGTACTGATATATTTCCCACCCCTCGTTTTTGACACTGCTTGGGGACGTCCCACTTGTCAAGATTTAAGGAGCTGTGTCCGTCCATGGACAAGAGAAAATAGGATTTTTTGTACTCACCGTAAAATCCTTTTCTCCGAGTCCATGGACGGACACAGCACCCACCCCTCCTTTTTAGGTTTGTACTGCTTGTTACGAACTGAGGCTGCATGCTGCAGTGAAGAGGGTTATGTCTGGAGGGACTGCCCCCTGGGCGGGGCTGTTCAACTCTGTTAATGTAACATGTATTTAATTATCCAACATGTTTCTGCCTAGTCCTCTCCTGTAAACAGGGAACATAACCCACTTGTCAAGATTTAAAGAGCTGTGTCCGTCCATGGACTCAGAGAAAAGGATTTTGCGGTGAGTACAAAAAATCCTATTTTTTTCCTCCACACATAGCGTTTTTTGTTTTTAGGCAAAAAAGTTTAATTTTGGTCTCATCTGAACAGAGCACCTTCTTCCGCATGTTTGCTGTGTCCCGCACGTAGCTGCTCGCAAACGGGACTTCTTATGGCTTTCTTTCAACAATGGCTTTCTTCTTGCCACTCTTCCATGTAGGCCAGACTTGTGTAGTGAACGACTAATAATTGTCCTGTGGACAGATTCTCCCACCTGAGCTGTGGATCTCTGCAGCTTCTCCAAAGTTACCATGGGGCTCTTGGCTGCTTCTCTGATTTAATGCTCTCCTTTCCTGGATTCTCAGTTTAGGCTGACGGCCATGTCTTGATATGTTTGTAGTTGTGCCATACTCTTTACATTTTCGGATGATGAATTAAACAGTGCTCCAGAAGTGTGAGATATTTTCGACGCGTGGGATGTTTTTTTTATAACCTAACCCTGTTTTATACTTCTCCACAACTTTATCCCTGGTGTGTTCCTTGGCCTTCGTGATGGTGTTTGTTCACGAAGGTTCTCTAACAAACCTCAGATGGCTTCACAGAACAGCTGCATTTTGTATTGAGATTAAATTACACACAGGTGGACTCTATTTACTAATCAAGTGACTTCTGAAGAAGGGGCGGATCCAGAGTCTAGTCTTGGGAGGGGCACTACCAGAAAATATATATTTTTGAGGGGGTAATTTATCGGGGAAATGACTGGTGTTAGCGCTTCAATGATCATGGCACCATGGTTGTTATGGTGTCAGGATGATAAAAGTGCATTATTTATATTATTACATTGTAATATGAAATGGTTCAACTCCCCATAATGCAGAATCAGTGGGTGCCCCGAGTGTGTCACTTGCCACATTACCTGCCACAAGTTGCAGATTGTCACTTGCCAGATTGTCACTTGCCACACATTGCGGATTGTCACTTGCCTGCCACTAGATGCAGATTGTCACTTGCCACCTCACCTGCCACAGATTGATGCAGATTATCACTTGCTAAAATAGTGTTTTGCTTGTCAGAGTCAGGCAGCAGAGCGATGATATAATCTCTCTGCTGCCTGCACAGTGAGGGCGGAAGTTACTGCAGGGATGCAGGGTGATGAGAACAAAAGATGATCAGGACAGCCGCACTCTAATCCAACGTAATTTTAATGTAAAAAACTGGAAACACACTACAAGTCACAGCAATGGAACCTAGGACAGCTGACGCGTTTCACACTAACGTCAGTGTTTACTCATAGCTGATTTTTCATAAAATTAACCTCTAATACATATATCAATCCTATCCAGACATGTAATCAAAAACAGGTGAAATTGAAAATGCAATTAAGGACTGCCAAAGCAATCCAATCAGGACTAATAAAAGCCTGCTGTAGTGGAGGTCATGAAGACCTTCTATTTTATAGAGATCCAGAGTGGGTGCGGGGCGCTTAGAGATGTCATCTCTCTGCTCCCCCGGCCGCTGGCTTGTTGATTGGCCAGGCGCCCACAGAGCCGACCATCTGACTGCCCACTCTCTGACTCTCACTCGCCGCTGAGCTGCCCGCCCACACACCTAGGCATCGGGCAGCTCACGCTGTCACCAGCACGCGGAGCCGCCCTCTCAGGCGCCCGCAACTACCGCCCGCTCAGACTCTCACAGCCGGGTCACACACAGGCGGCACGACTTTGGGGGTGACTCGGCAAGGCGATCTCAAGATGACTTGAGAGGCAACTTGCAAAATGACTTCTGTATTGAAGTCAATGCAGATCGCCCCGAGTCGCCCCCTAAGTTGTACAGGAACCTTTTTCTAAGTCGGAGCGACTTGCATCGCTCCTTTTAGACTGGTTCCATTGAACAGAGCGGACCACGACTTGTCAGGCGGCTGAGTCGCCTGACAAGTCGCCCCTGTGTGATCCGGCCCACAAGTTCCGCAACTAAAACTATTTCTCTGGGGTGGCAATTGCCCCTGTTCTGAAGGCAATTGGTTCCACTAGATTTTAGTTGGGGGAATTGGAGTAAAGAGGGCTGAATACAAATGTACATCACTTTTCAGAGATATATTTGTAAACAATTTTGAAAACCATTTATTTTTCTTTCACTTCACAACTAAGTGCCACTTTGTGTTGGTCCATAACAAAAAATCGCTAAAAAATACATTTCCATTTTTAGTTCAACATGACAAAATGTGGAAAATTTCAAGGCACTGTAAATGGGTTGTGTTTCCTAGATGTTGCTGCCTGCCATATGCGACTTGGTTGTTCTTCGTGCTGAAGCATGCAAAACACCCTTTGCAGCTTAAGGGGGAGTGGTTGGGGCAAGATGTAACCCAGGTTAACTGCATTTTTTTGCCCTGAGGCCGCACCCATCCCCCCCACTCTGTGTACCTAAATTCAGATGAGCACACCACCTGCCCAGAAATAAAAGAAGCCGCTTCTTCCCTATCCAGTCATGTAATGCCACATGACGAGGGGAGAGCTGTCTTCACTCTCTAGCAGGTGCTGGTTCTACTGAGGTGGTATATTCTCAGTGGGTGCTTGTTCTGCCTGCTATCGCCCACCCACCCTGGACTGCTGATGGAGGAAGAAAAAAAAGAGAATTACCCCCCCCCCCCCGCTGTGTGTTCAGTTCTGAATTAGGCCCCTTTCACACTGGGGCGGGATTTGGCCGCTAGCGCTGCGGTATTAACCCCCACTAGCGGCTGATAAAGGGTTAATACCGCCCGCAATGCGCCTCTGCAGAGGTGCATTGCGGGCGGTATTGCCGCGGTTTCCCATTGTTTTAAATGTGAAGGAGCGGTATGCACGCCGCTCCAAAGATGCTGCTGGCAGGAGATTTTTTTTCTCTCCCGCCAGCGCATCGCCTCAGTGTGAATGCCCTCGGTCTTTCACATTGAGTATGCAGTGCAGGAAATTTTTTCAGGTGGTATAGCAGCGCTATTTTTAGCGATGTACTGCCTGAAAAACTCCTCAGTGTGAAAGGGGTCTAAGGCAAGTCATTCAGGCAACTAGATGATGGTTTGCTAATAAAGTATGGACGCTTTCTTATGGCAGTTAGTCCTAGTTCCACTAACCTGTAGGACACTGGCTTAAAACAAGTATGCAACGAAACCAGAGCTGCACCAGATTCTGAGTGCTTCAGTTTGAGTAAATATCACCCTATAGCTTGCACTTTTTGCCCAGTTGCACACAGATATAAGCATTTACTGATGTTTATACTCAGGATCTTATTGACCAAAAGATCCTGAGTAAAATGTTAAATGGAGACCTTGTATAAAGGTATGTAAAATATTGACCTCTCCCCCTCAGCTCTCCATCAGCTGGAGCCCACCCCCCTGCCAAGCTAATGTCTCCATTGCTGGCACCATTTTGTTTACGTCTTCAACAAAATGGCATCCAAAACCACAACTATGGGACAAATGTCACTTGCAAATTAGATAAACTACACTGAACAGGCAGGTGATATGAAGAAGGTGAGTGGGAGAGCCGAGAGGTGAAGAGGATCAAAGCCAAGGTCTGCCTGAGCCTGTCCTGCACCTGAGCAATGGAGGAGGTGAGGTCAGTTTGACAGCTCCAGCCAGGCCACACATAGTCTATGGGTGGGTCACTGTGGTCACCACAGTCCCCCCTCCACATCATACCCTTTACAAAGTCAGTCTGAAGGATTCCCCCCGTGCATGAGGAGAACTTTGTGGCCCCTGATGTAAAGATGAACTGTGGGGTTCCCAAAGCCCTCCCTTCCTGCAATTTTCCCACCCTGCCCCTCCACCCTAAACAAACCCCCCTCCCTGCCACACTACCCTAAAACGATTGGTAACATATATCGGCCGGCCATATTTCTAAGAGGAGGTTCAGGTAAATCTAGAGATGTTTGTAATTAAAAAAAAAAAAGTTTTCCCTTTTACAATTATTTTAATCCTTTTTTTTTTACAAAAGCAGTTCATAGCTGTTAGTCATGAAATCACAGATCATCCACTCAAATTTTAATTTCTGCTAATTAGATTTCCTTTTGAGCTTTTTTATTTTCAGCTTACAAACAGAGTATTTGCTAGATATTTGTACATTGAATGACCAGGGTGATGTTGTTTTAGAAACTTCTGCCAGTGTACATCAGTAGTAATATGTTGGACTTAATGCTTAATTTTCGCTTGCCTATTCATTTCTCTTATTGGCTGTTATATGGATAATTATGTTCCAAGTATCTTTCCTTTGTAGCACAGTGCTATTGTTGCAGATAAATGTTACTGGAAATCATTGAAAGACGTCTGCTTATTTTGTTTTTCATAACAAAGTTTACATTTTTGTTCTTGATTCTGTAGGTGATCGACAAAGTGCACAACAGAGAAGTGGTCCTGTTGTCCTTTCAGAAGAACCAAGGAGCACGGCTGTTGAAAAATTTGAGCTTGTAAGAAGATGGAGTTTAAACACTTACAAGGTGCGTATTGGACATTTTAGTGTAATCTAGGTTATATATAGGTTCACAAAGTGCTTACTGGTCAAAAATCTTCTTTATTTGACTGAATACCCTTTGGCTACAAGCAAATGGTGCCTTTTGTTCTCTGCTGACAGGTTTTAGTTTCACTGACCACCTAAAGCTATAGTCTAGTTTCAGTGTCCAAGAGAAAAAATCTCCTTAAAGTAGACCCTCCATTGTACCTCAAACTACAGCTGTTATTTTACTAAAACATGTTTTCAATACCTTTTTGTTTCTGCTCACAGTAAACAAAGAGTGCCCTACCACAGCCTAAATGCATTCTTTCAATGGCTGGGGCAGCAGAGGGGACAGATTAGATCCCTTTTTTGCTACAGCATGATGGTCGTATTTGCTCTGCAATTGTCGTTCATTCATTTAGCACTTTCAGTAAGCTGGCAGGGACTAGATCAGTTAGGGCAGTGGTTCTCAACATGGGGGTCGGGACCCCCTCGGAAGTGAAATGACTATTTGCCAGGGGTCCCTGAGTCCTGGGCTGTTCCTGAAGCCCACACAACTCTCCCAGCCTTCCGCCGGCACTGGCACTCATCCCATCCCTCCACCAAGGAGTAAGGAATAAAAATAGAGCATGCATGGAAGGGAGTGGAAAAGAGGGGGGAGGAACAAAGAAAAAGGGAGAGAAAGATTAAGAGAAAGAACAAGAAAGACAGCTAGAGAGAGGGATGGGGGAAAAAAACAGGAAATTAGAATAGAGGGGGATAAAAGGAGAACAAAGAGAGAGAGTGGTACATCCCAAAATGTACCATTGGGGGTTTTAATACTGTAGGAGTGGAAGGGACTCGGGAGCACTAAATGTCCGTGGGTTAGGGGCTCAAATTACTTGTCTTGCCCCGGGTGCCGACAACCCACGCTACGAAAATAATTTTTATTGTTGGGGGTCCCCACAACTTGGGAAATTTTATCAAGGGGTCACAGCACTAGTAAGGTTGAGAGCCACTGAGTTAGGGGGTTTCAGGTGCTACTTAGTCACTCCAGCCTTCAGAGCCTGCTCCAATACAGCTACAGAGCTACTGAGATGCTGAGCTAGACACTCCTGCTCCCTGCACAGCCCAGAACTCCAGTGAGCACTGGAGGGGCAGAGCAGAGAGTCGGTGACTGATGAACAAGAACTGAGCGATCAGCGTTTTTTGGGTGCAATAGCTGGGATCGGTGCTGCAGTCAATTAGGTGAGTATGACTGTTTCTTTTTTTCTTTTTTTTGCATTGTTTTTTTTTTTTTAATAAATACTTCTCTTTTAAAAAGAAAGTAGTTTATGCACAGATTGACATGAAGTGTTGGAAGACTAGCTGAGCAGTCATTTTGTAAATTTATAAAATAAACTGAGACACCTTACCTTACACCTTTTGGCGGTTTTTGGAGGATAGGAAGTTTAGGGTGAAGATGGGCGATCACTATTCCGACCCTAAAAAGGTGACTTGTGGGGTCCCCCAGGGTTCTCCCCTTTCCCCCCTCCTTTTTAACATCTACATTCGCCCTCTCCTTGCCTTGATAGCGGGGATGGGACTCCGTTTTCAGTCGTATGCTGTCGACACTCTCTTCCAGAATTTCGGCCGACTCTCCTGAGGCTAGGTTGATTGAGGGATTGGACGCCATCAAAAGATGGATGGGGCTTAATTTCCTTCAGCTCAACCAGGCCATAACGGTGCTGCGGTCCGGCAACATTACGCGAGAGGTTTAGGGGTTATCATGGCCTGACGAAGGTGGGGAGTTCCCTAAATCTGCATCTACGGTAAGGACGCTGGGTGTCCACATTGATGAGAGCCTAACCCTGGGACCACGCGTGGACCAGGTGGTCAAAACGTGCCACTTTAAAATGCGGCTGCTTCACCGCTTTCTGCCCTATCTGACTGATCAGGCCAGGAGCTCTCATCCTTCCGCATCTGGACTACTGTAACGGGCTGCTGGCTGGTTTGCCTCTCTACCAGATCAAACGCCTACAGAAAGTCCAGAATCAAGCAGTAAGGTTAGCCCTCAATCTGAGAGGCCACTGCCCGACCTCTGGGCACCAGGCAGCGCTTCATTGGCTGCCTGTGGGGCAGCGGATCAGATTCAAGGTTTTAACCTTAGTTTTTAAGGCGTTCAATAAATTAGGTCCTACTTACCTCCAGGCAAAATTGACAAGACATCTCACTGGCCGTTCATTGAGAGTGGCCACTCCATTCCGCCTGGAGGTCCCAAAGTTTAGATTAAAAAAGTGGGGGGGCAGAGCATTCTCGAGGTTGGGACCTAGAGAGTGGAACCTCCTGCCGTTGGCTCTCAGGCAGACCTCAAACCTGCTCCAGTTCTGGAATGGACTGAAAAGCCTTCTGTGGACTGAGGCTGGGTAGATGGCTGTGCAACAGGGGGTAGAAACTGATGGGGTGACCGGGGTTCTTTTTCTTCTCAGGGCTCTTTTTTTTTGTTTGTTTTTTCTATTTTTATTTGATTTATGCTATTTCTTTTTAATGTTTTAATGTTTCTTTGTTTTAACGGCTTTGATGTCTGTTGTGTTACTGTTATTATTGTATGTACAGCGAATGGCACCTGGTCCCGTCGCCGTGTAGCGTTTTGATACTTGTGATTTAACGCTTAACAAAAATATTCAATAAACCTTACACTCTCAATCACAAGTTCAACCTCTTTTTCGAATGTTTCAAATAGGGATGTTTCCACTTTGAAATTCATGAGTGAGGGTTGTAAGAACTGCCACTGCCACCATCAAAAGATAGCAATGCCAAATTGTGTGTTATTTTAAGTTAAATGATAATTGAGGAGCTAACTTTGCAGGAGTAAGAAGTAGCATTAAGTAGGGTTCACACTAGTGTGAATTGGATACAGGGTTTCCCCGCATCCAATTCGCATGTCAGGAGATTGTGATCGGCTCTCTAAGGAGCCGGTTCACACATCTTCAGAGCGGCTCCGGTGAAAATTGCACAGGAGTGCTGTGCGTTTTCTGGTCTGTTTCAGGTCCGAATTCAGCCAAAAATGAGCGCTGAAACCATGAACAGGGATGCACCGGACCCCTGCTGTGAGCCATATTTCTGGGCTTTTTATTTAATTTTTTTGTTTGGTCACCTAAGGGCATGTTTCTTTTTGTGGGTGGATTGATATGAGCAGATAGGGTAACTGCAATGATCACCAATTTTGACAGATATGGGTGGGTAATGAGTAACTGGATTGTTGAGGATGCTAATAATACAATGTTTACATCAATGGGCCTAAAATGATTGATGTAAAAAAAAGGGGGGGGTATTTACCACTTGCGTACCATGCTATAGCCCAGGGGCCTACAAAGTTTCTAAACAAAGGGCCAGTTTACTGTCCTTCAGACTTTACGAGGACCGGACAGTGGTCAGTAAAAAGGTCCCGAAATCACTGGGAAAAAATAATGCCCCGTTGTTTGTTTCAATGGAAGTAATTGTGCATCATCATTGGTGTCGTTGAGAGAAACTGTGTCCCATCGTTGGTGCCATTGGGAGGATAAGTGTCCCATCGTTGGTGCCATTGGGAGGATAAGTGTCCCATCGTTGGTGCCATTGGGAGGATAAGTGTCCCATCGTTGGTGCCATTGGGAGGATAAGTGTCCCATCGTTGGTGCCATTGGGAGGATAAGTGTCCCATCGTTGGTGCCATTGGGAGGATAAGTGTCCCATCGTTGGTGCCATTGGGAGGATAAGTGTCCCATCGTTGGTGCCATTGGGAGGATAAGTGTCCCATCGTTGGTGCCATTGGGAGGATAAGTGTCCCATCGTTGGTGCCATTGGGAGGATAAGTGTCCCATCGTTGGTGCCATTGGGAGGATAAGTGTCCCATCGTTGGTGCCATTGGGAGGATACGTGTCCCATCGTTGGTGCCATTGGGAGGATAAGTGTCCCATCGTTGGTGCCATTGGGAGGATAAGTGTCCCATCGTTGGTGCCATTGGGAGGATAAGTGTCCCATCGTTGGTGCCATTGGGAGGATAAGTGTCCCATCGTTGGTGCCATTGGGAGGATAAGTGTCCCATCGTTGGTGCCATTGGGAGGATAAGTGTCCCATCGTTGGTGCCATTGGGAGGATAAGTGTCCCATCGTTGGTGCCATTGGGAGGATAAGTGTCCCATCGTTGGTGCCATTGGGAGGATAAGTGTCCCATCGTTGGTGCCATTGGGAGGATAAGTGTCCCATCGTTGGTGCCATTGGGAGGATAAGTGTCCCATCGTTGGTGCCATTGGGAGGAAAAGTGCCGGATAAGAGCAAGCAACGGGCCGCATATGGCCCCCGGGCCACAGTTTGGAGACCACTGCTATAGCCGAATGATGGCTACACCACGTCCGGCCAGTTCTGGGAGGATGTCACATGACGTCCTCCCGTCATCGTGCCCCCTGTGGCATACTCTGTGAGTGCTTTGTCCTTGGGACACAGCTGATTACAGATCAGGGTAAATAGCCAATCACAGCTGATCACGATGTAAACACAAGCTGGTTATTGGCTGACGGCGTGAGTAGACCCGATAACCGGCTTGTGTGAAAGGGACATCTACACTGATTATCAGTGCAGACCCAACCATGCCTAACAGTTCTGCCAATCCGTTCCTCCACCAGAGTCACCTATCCATTTCTCCTTATCATTGCCCATTAGTGCAGCCTATCAGCTCACATTATTGAAGGGAAAAAATTATCTTTTTGCAGAATTTTATAGCAAACTACGGAAAACTCTATTTTTTTTTTTTAATTCTGTATATTTTTGTCTATTTGGCAAAAAATAAAAAGCCCAGTGGTGATTAAAAAACACCAAAAGGAAAGCTAGATTTGTGTGAAAATATAAACATTCCATATAGGTACAGTGTTGCATGTCTGCGCAATTCATTCAAAGTGCGACAACACTGAAAGCTGAAAATTGGCCTGTGCAGGAAGGGGGTAAAAGTGCCCAGTAGGCAAGTGGTTAAAAATGTAATTAAGATTTTAATGGGGAAGGGGAAGCAAGGAGGGCAAATACAGGCTGATTAACCGTTGGCATTAATTATGTTAAAATGATTGTTATTGTGACAATTTCTAGTTTTGTCTTAGAAATCAGAGGGGTTCTACAAAATGATCCGCTGTGTGTAAAATACATTTGGTGTGCCACACTTGATTATATCGAAAGCTTTTATTGGATCTACAAATCTTTTATATACATACAAGGTAATGTATTGTGAGTTGGAGATAAAATAATTTTTAGCAGGTTTCCCCAGCCTGTCCATTTCAATGGGTCCTCGGGTAAAACGCTTGGCTAATCATTCACAAGCTAACAGCAAACAATGTCTGCCTCAGGTTCTAACTTCTTGGATTAATTAGGCACTGCGGAGAAAAGTCAAAGAACAACTTCCTCACTGTGGCTCTAATAAGCAGTTCTATTCAGTTCTTTACTCCAGGGAACACACTGCATATCTTCTACATTTACTAACAAAAGAATCCTGACAGGCTTGATGAAACTGCCACCACCTGGGAGATTAGATCTGCACAAGTAAACACTGGTATTGGATTGATTTGTTCCACAGCAAGAATCCATACAGTAGTCATAGTAAGATCGTTATCCAGCAGTACTTCTAGTACTAACTAAATGCTGGCCATAGATTGAGTGAAATTCAGCCAGTTGAGCAGGGGCCAGCTAAATTTCGATCCATCTATGGCCGTTCCCGTTTTTGAAACGTCGATCTAATGTTTTTGCAGTCAAAATACAATCACAGTGGGCAGGATTCCTCTATCCACCTCGCTTGTGTACATAGGAGAAACTGTTTTACTTTTTTAAACATCCTTATGTGCATGGACACATGGGATAACATTGAGCTGCTTCTACAGGCAGTGTGCATGGACCCTTAGTATATAGCATAACCTGTATCTATTGGCAAAAAACACTGAATGTACAGTAGTTACCCTTTTACCCAAAAAATCTTTTACAGTCATGGTCTATGCACACTGGCCTAAAAAATGCTGCTTCTGCAGGAGTTGTGTCTGTAGAAGTGTCTCAATGTAACCCTATGTCACACAAAATATTGACACTTGGGGCCCAATTTGGACATTTTCACTTAGGGGTGTACTTTTGTTGCCAGCGCTTTAGACATTAAAGCGGAGGTCCGCCCCCAATTTTTTTTTTTAACCTCTTGACAACCGAGGATGTCCTCGACTTTGTGCGGTGATATCTGATTGATGCCTGCAGCTACAGACATCATTCAGATATCACCGTCTTCAGCCGCCGATTCTCTGCACAATAAAAATGATCAAAGCGGCGGTTCCACTGCTTGATCGTTCTTCTAGGCAGCAGGAGGGGACGTCCCCCCCCCCCCCCCCCCCACCCGCCGCCATCCGGTGCTTCTCCGGGTATCCCGTGCCATCGGGGGCCGGAAAGTGAATCGGTCGGCGCTGGCTGGGAAGCATAGAGATTACTGGTGACCAGATGGTCACCAGTAATCTCTATGACCATCGGAGGCCCGGGCGCGACGTTGTGACCCCGTACCCGGAAGAAAACAAAGCCGCAATCGCGGCTGTCTGCCTGAGATCGGTGATTTTTTTTTCACAATCTCATGCTTGTAAGCCTGGAGGAGAGATGTGGGGTCTTATTGACCCCCACATCCCTCCTATAAAGAGGACCTGTCACACGGATTCATATTACAAGGGATGTTTACATTCCTTGTAATAGGAATAAAAGTGATCAAAAAAGTAACAAAAAGCGTAAAAATATTTTTTTTTAAAAGTAAAATAAAAATAAAATATTTATTTTTTTTTAAAACGCCCCTGTCCCCGGTAGTAACCATTCTGGCACTAGACCTCCTCTAACTCGAAAATAGTAACCTGTAAAAAAAATTTAAAGCGTCGTCTATGGACATTTTTAAGTACCGAAGTTTGGCGCCATTCCATGAGTGTGCACAATTTTAAAGCGTTGACATGTTAAGTATCTATTTACTCCGCGTAACATCATCTTTCACATTATACAAAAAAATTGGGCTAACATTACTGTTTTGTTATTTTTTAAATTCATTAAACCGTTTTTCCCCCCCCAAAAAAAGGCGTTTGAAAAATTATTGTGCAAATACTGTGTGAGAAAAAAAGTTGTAATGACCGCCATTTTATTCCCTAGGGTGTCTGCTAAAAAAAATATATAATGTTTGGTTCTGATTAATTTTCTAGCAAAAAAATTGTGATTTTTACATGAAGGAGAGCAGTGCCAAAATAGGCCCGGTTGTAAAGTGGTTAAAAGCCAGGAGCTACAAATACTGCAGCTGCTGACTTTTAAAATATGGACACTTAGCTGTCCAGCACGCCCGCAATGTCGGCACCCGAGGCCGACGCGTGCCTCGGTCCTCGGATGCTGCCGCCGCAATCTTCGCGAAGGGAATCGGGACACGAAGCCTTGTGGCGTCACTTCCCGGTTCCCTATTGCGCATGCTGGAGTCGCGCTGCGCAATCAAAATGGTTCCCCCTGTCTTCTATCTCCCAGAAGACAGCGGGGGTGCGCAGGAAGTGGCATAGATTATCTGCAGAGAGTGCAAATACCTGTATTATACAGGTATCTGCACCCACCTTCCCCCTGAAAGGTGCCAAATGTGACACCGGAGGGGGGAGGGATCCGAAAAGCAGAGGTCCACTTTTTGTGTGAACCTCCGCTTTAATTGCTGTGTGTGGAGTTATTTTAAGGGGACAGCACATTGACACTGTTATGCAAGCTGTACACTCACTACTTTACATTCTAGCAAAGTGTAATTTCTTCAGTGTCGTCACATGAAAATATATAATAACATTTTTACACAAATGTTAGGGGTGTACTCACGTTTGTGAGATACTGTATATACTGTGTGTGTGTGTGTGTGTGTGTGTGTGTGCACACACTAAAAAACGAAAGGCTGTTTGTTTATGTAAAACGGCTTTTGTTTTTCTTTCATACAGTTTTATATTTAGCTTTGAGTTGTTAATAGATGTTATCTAATTCTAATAATGTCAATTTACATATACCATACTTGCTTTGTAATATTAACTAGTTCATTGTGTACTTGGCAGACGGTAGCATTACTCTGTCTACCACTCTTATTAACGATTTAGGGTTAAAGGGTAAGGCCCATGATGCTGGCAATCTGCTAGAGAGGTGGTATAGACGGAAGAAAACTACAAAGGGCAGAGGTTGAATTCCAGGTTGTTTAAAGAAAAAAAAAAGAAAAATCTTATGATAAGGGGTCCTGAAGTAAGGCTGGCCATACATTATACAATTTTCTTCTATAGATTTTAGGGCTGTGGAAATTAAAGATTAATTCCTCGATTAATTGTAAATTTTTTTGATCGATCAAATTCTTTTGATCGGTACTAGTGGTGCAACGGATCGTAAATGATCCGTGATACAAACGGGTCGCCATATGCGAATCGGCACACCACATGATCTGCGGAGCTCCGCTGCTGCCTCGGCCATAGGAAAGGCCGTGGCTTCGGCCCAGCTCCCAGAGCGGCGGCCATCTTGGTCCACACGGCTGCGGCCTAGGTGAGCCATGAGCGGCGCGTGGATGTCATCACCCGGCCTCAACTGCTCATGTTCGGCTGGCTTCTCTGGGAAGACTAAGCAAGCACTAATCTTCCTATACAGTGGGGGAGATGTGAACCATATTACAGTGGGGGAGATGTCTGTGGATATTACCGTGGGGGAGATGTCTGTGGATATTACCGTGGGGGAGATGTCTGTGGATATTACCGTGGGGGAGATGTCTGTGGATATTACAGTGGGGGAGATGTCTGTGGATATTACCGTGGGGGAGATGTCTGTGGATATTACCGTGGGGGGAGAGATGTCTGTGGATATTAAAGTGGGGGGAGAGATGTCTGTGGATATTACAGTGGGGTGGGAGATGTCTGTGGATATTTACAGTGGGGGGGGGGGGGGAGATGTCTGTGGATATTACAGTGGGGGGGGAGATGTCTGTGGATATTACAGTGGGGGGGGAGATGTTTGTGGATATTACAGTGGGGGGGGAGATGTCTGTGGATATTACAGTGGGGGGGGGGAGATGTATGTGGATATTACAGTGGGGGGGGAGATGTCTGTGGATATTACAGTGGGGGGGGAGATGTCTGTGGATATTACAGTGGGGGGGGAGATGTCTGTGGATATTACAGTGGGGGGGGGGATGTCTGTGGATATTACAGTGGGGGGGAGATGTCTGTGGATATTACAGTGGGGGGGGGGGAGATGTCTGTGTATATTACAGTGGGGGGGGGGAGATGTCTGTGGATATTACAGTGGGGGGGGGAGATGTCTGTGGATAATACAGTGGGGGGAGGGACGTCTGTGGATATTACAGTGGGGGGGGGGGAGATGTCTGTGGATATTACAGTGGGGACTATATATGGTGGTGATCCGAAAAATGTATGTGTGTGATAATAATCTAAATTAGTCGATTAAAAAAAAATCAATTGATTAAACACAACATTTTTTATCAGTAATGGCCCTAATAGATTTCCTTTAGATTTACCAAAACCATATAATAGAAGGTCAAATCTAAACACTATCAATTTGTATGCAATCAGGCAGGCCCCTCTACTACACAGTTGAAGGTAAATCTAAAGGAAATTGAATAAGAAAATGGTATGATGTATGGACAGCTTAAGCCTTTGGATGGCCAAGATCCCTGTTTTTCTTTTTTCATTGTGCCTGCAATGTATTTTAAATGTGTTTTTAAAAGGATGTTCCTAGAGATTTTGAACTATTTTTAACAAGGTTTGTGGAAGTGTTTTTGCATGTGTATCAAGCTTCCGATGTTTGTTTTCTGGACTGGGCAAGATGAGGAAAGCCGATCTATAGGAGGAGAGGAGTTCTAAATACACAAAAAGTACACTCATCTCATGTTTACAGGCACTACGAATTGGGTCCAAAAAAAAAGCTTTGTCTACTTTTTTTGAGCGTATTGGTGACTGACTGCACAAGTGAGAACAGGGACAGTTGAAACAAATGGGGCTTTGCACGTTCAGCATAGTCTGGTGTAATCGCATAAAGAAACAAGCTGAAAACCCTTAAGTGTGAATGGGAGCTAGCAAAAATGTGTTAAGAAACAAACTGATGCTGAGGAACTGTTTAATGCATATGCAACATGTACTTAACTTGCACTTGGTGTGTAAAATGTGTGTAATATTCATAAATGTTCTAATCACAGGTATGTATACTAATGCTACATATTTCCCCATGCAGTGTACACGCCAGATCATCTCAGAGAGGCTAGGCCGTGGCTCAAGAACTGTAGATCTGGAACTAGAATCACAAATTGAAATCCTGAGAGACAATAAAAAGAAGTATGAACATATACTGAAACTGGCACAGACTCTCTCCTCACAGCTCTATCAGATGGTGCAGACCCAGAGGCAGCTGGGAGATGCCTTTGCTGACCTTAGTTTAAAGTCTCTGGAGTTGCACGTAAGTATAAGCATGCTTTTTTTTAATTTATTTTGTAATTCACAACAAAATATTACACTTCAGACTTTCTATATAAATATTTGAGAAAATCTAAAGTTGGTGCTTTTTTTTTCTATCTCTCATATGCCGCGTACACACAACCGTTTTTTAGGGATGTAAAAAATGACATTTGTTTTTAATGTCATTAAAAACGATCGTGTGTGGGCTCCAGAGCATTTTTCACGACGTAAAAAAATGGCCATTAAAAATTTAGAACATGCTCTAAATTTTCACGTCGTTTTTAACATTGTCGTTTTAACGTCGTAAAAAATGGTCGTGTGTACGCGCAGCATTACAGTCTCTTTCCTTAACCCTTCTTTATTTTTTTTAATCTATCTGCCTTTCTTTCTCTTTCTCCCCCATTTCCTCTTCTTTTTTTTTTTTTTTTTACTTTCACTTTAAAGGACAAGCCTGTGTTTGATCCTGCCAGTGTCTATCCAAAACAGTGAGTAGTTGGCATACAAACTATTATTAACTGCCAAGCCAAGGCTGTCACGATGGGCACATCTAAGTGAGAATTTTGGGTCTTTAGGATGCCTGATTTTTACTGCCTCACCCCAAGCTTAACTTTTTAAGTTTTGTCTAACTGTTATTATTTTACTTTCTGTTGGTCACTATATGTTGCGCAGAACGGTTTTCTGAGGGAAATCTCCCCCAGGCAGGGACATGACAACAAAAAAGGGGTATTTTTGTCCGTGTCCCATGGGGGGGGGGGGGAGTTGAAATCTCTTCAACAGGGATGTAGACACTATATTAAAAAAATAAATAAATACAATACTTTACCCTCCTTGCACTATTTAAAAAAAAATAAAGACTTTTAGCTATATTCGGGTACATGTGTGTGTCTTTGCGGCGGCGCAGCGTATCGTATTTACGCTACGCCGCCGTAAGTCAGAGAGGCAAGTGCTGTATTCACAAAGCACTTGCCTCCTAAGTTACAGTGGCGTAGCGTAAATGGGGCCGGCGTAAGCGCGCCTAATTCAAATGAGGATGGGGCGTGTTTTATGTAAATGGGTGGTGACCCGACATGATTGACGTTTTTTACGAACGGTGCATGCGCCGTCCGTGTACATATCCCAGTGTGTATTGCTCCAAAGTACGCCGCAAGGACGTATTGGTTTCGGCGTGAACGTAAATTACGTCCAGCCCCATTCACGGACGACTTGCGCAAATGACGTAAAAATGTTGACGCGGGAACAACGGCCATATTTAACATTGACTAGGCCAGCTATTTGTTCGACTAACTTTACGCCGGAAAAAGCCATACGTAAACGACGAAAAAAAAATGCGCCGGGCGCACGTACGTTAGTGAATCGGCATATCTAGTCATTTACATATTCTACGCCGAACTCAACGAAAGCGCCACCTAGCGGCCAGCGGAAAAATTGCACCCTAAGATACGACGGCGTAGGAGACTTACGCCGCTCGTATCTTAGAATAATTTAAGCGTATCTGGTTTCCAGAATACGCTTAAATTTAGGACGGCGTAGATTCAGAGTTACGTCGGCGTATCTACTGATACGCCGGCGTAAAGCTACCTGAATCTGGCTATCTGAGTTAGGCTTTAAAAGGTAATACAGTAATTGTAAATGCGGTTTGGGAGATATCTTGTCTTTTTTCCCCTTTTCTGAATATGTTGACCAGTGCTCATATATCTGATGCTTGCTTCAGATAAGTTTATTGTTATACCAGGTAAAAATTTGCTGTTTTACAAAGTTAAATGGTCGAAAAAAGATACAAGTCCTTGTAATTCAACCAATAAAAGGGGGAAGAAAATCATACAATCCTATACCTACAGCTGATCCAGAAGAGGCAAAAAACAAACAGCAAAAGGGTTAGTCCTACGTGACCAGGTACCGCCGGCAGTACCTGGTCACGTGACAGCCCTACGTCCTCTCCGACCTGTGGAGCTAGCAGTACCCAGGGACCTGTACGTTCACCACAGAGGTGGGAGCAGATCCAGCCGCCCCAAACAAAAACCGCAGTGAGCGGTGACATATCTGCAGCCCCGGTGCCGGGAGGCACTTTTAAAGTAAGAGGCCACTTGGCTCCTTTTTTTTCATGTATTTCTAAAAAAATAAACAGTATTACACTATTGTTTTTTTTCTTCGTTCTTTTATATATTATGCCTGGGACGCTGAGAATGAGGTTCACACAAGTTATTTTCCTGTCAGCATGTGTGCAGGCACAATCCTGCTAAAGCTTTACTTGACTATCTTTTCCGGTAAAGTAGTCAAATATTTCTGGTAAGCGCATCCAATTGTTTGCGCACGTTTTGGGTGAAAGAAAATTACAATGTGGCATTATCACTTAAACAAGAATACAAACGTTAAGAATATTTGAATATCAATTCACTGTAATGCACAGATTGGGACTATATTTTAAGAGACACTAAATTAGCACTGCAATTGTGCTGATCCATTTTTTGCTATTTATTATTTTCTGTTCATATTAAAGTTATTATTGGTATATGTTTAATAATATTTTTTTTTTATTTGCACAACTATAGGGGACATATATATTTTTGGGATATTAACCTGTAGCTGAGCGCCCTCTTTATACACTTTCACCAATTGCAATCAATTATTTGCCAATGAGGAGCAGCTTTATATTCTATTTTAATTTATCTAGTAGTATTGGCGCTGATTATTTCCACACACATTGATTGGTGGAATACTGCAGAGATGGTTCTACTTATGGAAGGTTTTCCCCTCTCCACAGAAAAATGCTGGCGCTCTGTCAGAGTGACTATTGGGTTCTTAGTCGCCTCCCCGACTAAGGCCTGCTCTAGGATAAATCCTGGTGGATCCAAACTCCTTTCATTTATGGATGATGTAGGCCACGGTTCATTTGGGTCCTTCAATGCGGCAGACATTTTTCTGTACCCTACCCCACATCTGTGCCATGACACAATCCTGTCTCGAAGGTCTACAGACAATTCCTTGGACTGCATGGCTTGGTTTGTGCTCTGACATGCACTGTTAACTGTGGGACCTTATATAGACAGGTGTGTTTCTTTCCAAATCATGTCCAATCAACTGAATTTACCACAGGGGGACTCCAATCAAGTTGTAGAAACATCTAAAGGATGCACTGTATGTTTGGAATAACCACACTGAAGTATGGCTTTTCGTTTTTTCCCATAATCATACTTGCCTAGGTGGATGGAGCATCAGACTGATGCTGCAGCTATCCCCCGGAGTCTCTGCACCGAGAACCGAGTCATCGAAAAAATTGCTGATGGCTCGGTTCTCACTCCTCCCCCAGCAGAGTGATGTCCCGATGACGAGCTGCCTCAACTGATGGCAGTGACGTCAGCGGAGAGCGGACTTCAGACCGCTCTATGCTGAAAACAGGTCACAGGAGTCCAAAGCGAATTGCACTCCTGTCTCCCAGAGGAGAAGCCCAGCCTAAAAAGCTCAGGCTGGACTTCTCCTTTTAATGTTAATCTCATTTATTTTTATTTTTATTTTTTAACATATAAATCGGAGTCGGCTAGATTGTGATTTATGCTTATGAATACAGCTTTAGGCAACTAGCATGCATCCAATGCTTGTATTAACTGTATTATCAGGTCCCAATTATGTAATTTTGTTGTATAATTTGTTACTGTTTGAGATCTGTTTGTACTGTACTATCAGAAAAAAAAAAAAGCTTCCCATCCTCTTTTAATTTACACTGAGAAATACAGCTTTAGGCAACTTGCATACATCCGATGCTTGTACCTGTATTTTTAAATCTTAATTATGTAATGTTGTTGTATAATTTGTTAGTACAGTTTGTTACTGTTTGAGATCTGTTTGTACTGTACTTTTGAAAAACTCAGATCTTGTTTTTCTCGATTTTAGTTACTTACTCTGAAAGCAATTATAAAATATGAATAATTGCTTGCTAAACAAGTTTGACAGTTGGTTTATGAGTTAACAATTTGTTTAATTAAGCGGTGTCCTTTTTTTTTATTTTATTATTGACAAAATGTATTGCCATACAGAGTTAGTTTTCTACTGCAGCTAAAAGCACACAATGCTTTCCTATGGCCCCATTCACACACAACGTTTAGCTGCGATTTTGTTGCATGCGGTTTGGTGCAAATAGAAAAAATAGAATTGAATGCGTCCAGGTGCGATTTAGCGCAGCTATATGAACTTAACCGCAGGTAATCGCAGTCTTTTGTGTCAACTGCGGATAGCAGCGTGAGATAAAAGAACAGGAAGCACATCATAATCAAAAAAAATAAAAAGGGTTGCTATGGAAATAACTACCGCAGCTAAACGCGGCCGCATATAACCGCACGTAATCGCAATGTACAAATGCAACTAATCGCAGTGCTCAGAGCCTTGAATTTCACTGAAAATGTACATGCTTTTAATTGCGTCAAAACTGCCATCCGTCTGAAAGGGGCCTTAGGCTTCTTTCACACTGCCCACACCTCTGTTTTAGCATGCGGTCAGCAGTCAGTTTTCAGCAATCGTGTAATGTGCATTTCATCGTTTTCATTCATCTTTTCTTTTTTTTCACGAAGTGCAGCATATGGGCATTTTAACCTGGTTCACTTCACGTTTTTGGATTGCATGCAGTGCAAACTGGGCATATAGAAAACATATTTTTTTATGTGACCTAGTGGTGACTGGAATTTATCCAGTAGAGAAAAATGACAGTCATCACGCTAGGTGTGAAGAAGCCCATTTAAGTGTAAAACCACCACTAAGCTTTTAGGTAGGATATACTTACTGTGGAACCTTGGAGAATCCAAGGAGAATGCTTGTAACCCAAAGTACTCGCATATCAAAGCGAGTTTCCCCATTCAAGTCAATGGAAACAAAAATAATTTGTTCCCCATCGACTTCAATGGCATGCAATACCGCTTGTGGCCAGAGGCGGGGGGGGGGTGGAAAGCCTCAGAAATGGGAGGAAAGACCCGAGGATAGTTCGGCAAACCTTGGAAAGACTCCGTTCACGAGCCTTTCCAAGTTTTGCCGAGGTCAGCCGAACAGTCCTTGGGCCTTTTCCAAACGGCGACGTTCGGCTCCGGCTTTGATGTGTACACTCCTGGCCACTGCAGCTAAAGGTGGTGCGGTTTGGGCCAGGGTGAGGAAAAACATGTCTTAACTGTTAATGAACCCTTACTGTTTTGGAGATGATCCCAATAATACCCCAGACATATTTTGGCTTGCTCCAGAAAGACCTACAATAAGGGAATGGTTTGAAAGAATTGAATATATACACAACATGGAGTACTTGAGTAGTAAAGAGGAAGATCAGATAAAAAAGTTTGTTGGAATTTGGAAATAGTGGGTAGATTATTAAAAAAACAAGTAAATATGTGGAGAATTGTCTGGAATAGTGAAATCCCGGGAGGGGGTGCCCTTTGCGGGTTGGTGGGGGGGGGGGGGGTGTTAGTAAATGATGGGGGGGGGGGGAGGGAATATATACATATTTTTCTTACATTGTAATCATTTGTATAAATAAGTTTGTATATTGAAAATTACGGTAATCAAAAAAATAAGGAAATGGGGGACTGAAAATTTATGGCTTTCACTTCGATGTTCTCGGCAGTATGTAACGTGTGCAGTTGCTGTTTTACATACATAGTCGCACCCTGCCCATGTGTTTGCTTTTGTAGGTGTTTGCAGAGCAATGGCGTTGCTTATTTGTTTATTTATTTAAAGGATAAGTTAAAAACTTATTATGTGAAGAGTAGAACACCTGTCAGTTTAAAAAAAAAATTCAATTTGTCCTGTTTACCATTATCACTTACAAGTGAAAGTTAAAGAAAAACCCAAATTTTGGGTTGTCCCCAGAAAAGTATAAATAAGAGGGGAACTCTTCCAATGGGGAAGCTCTGTATCTGGAATGAGTCAACTAACAAACACTTGATGTGCCTAAACACAGAAGGAAAGGCCTTCAAAAAAGGGCTGGGCAAATGCCCAGTGTGCATGTGGCTTACAAGTGCATATTGTAAAAATGGTGGTTCTGCGCTGTGAGATGACTGCTACAAATATCTAAGTGCAAGTGCAAGTGCAAATGATCCAATGAATAAATATAAAGTGAATTGATGAAAATCGTCATCTGCAATAAGTAAATGATTGAAACGGTGGAATATGATAAATGTCCAATGTGCCAGCCTAAGTACAAATAACGATCAAAGAGTGAAAATACATAAATGTCTAATGTGCCAACCTAAGCACACATAACAAAAGAATGAATGAGTGATGATTCCCTTCACCATGTTAAGTGAATAAAAGTCTGTTGCCTAGCCAATCCAATGTGGTGAGACCTCAGTATGCACTAGCCTCTCACCTTACTACTGTAAGGTAACAGCCAATTACTAGGTCAGGTGCTCTGTGGGTCCATCTCCAATCGGTTTAGTAGTAGTAGTACTTTATGATGAATACAGCCTCCCGTATGATTACCTCAGTTCCAGTAATAGAGGTGGAAGAAAGATCCCAGATGGTGTAATAACGTTCAGCAAAGGGTTTGTTATGATAAAACCGAGCTGATACACTGCCTTTTTTTAAAAGCTGACGTAAAAACATTTGCACTTTAAATTTAAAGCGGAGTTCCGGCCACAATTTCACTTTTTAAATATAAATACCCCTGTAATACACAAGCTTAATGTATTCTAGTAAAGTTTATTCTGTAAACCAAGGTCCGTTTTGTTAGGTTGTTACAGCATTTAGACACTTTATAAAATAGAAATTGACTGGGGCCATCTTAAGTGTGGGTATCATGAAGCCAGACTGTATGACTTCCTGGATTTCAGCCTTGCAAATCTCGCACATGCTCAGTGCTGCACAAGCAGTGTAATTGGTTTCAAATCAGGTTTCAGCACCTGTACTGTCCAAGTCACATGATTCTTCGAGACTGGGGAGTGCACAGACTCCTGGAAAGTTACACCCACTACATTCCCAGGAGTCTGCGGTGTAGGTTAGGAAGCTTAAGCACCTAGGTGCAGGAAGAGGGAAGATTAACTATCCTGCCTAGCAACAACACTTTGAAGGCATCTAAAAAAAAAAAAAAAATTCTTAAAGGACTAATGACATTTTTTTAAAACTACTGATGTAATGTTATATTTATGGGTGGAACTCCACTTAAAGCTATTTTGCATTTAGATATTTGCTGTAGTCCTCTCACAGCGCAGCACCACCATTTTTACACTTTCCATTAGGCCCCTTTCAGGCGGATGGATAGAATGGTGCTTTTAGCTCCGGGTGCACCCGGAGCATGATGGGACTGTGACGTCATAAGAGCCGCGCACACAGCATTACAGTGGGAGGAAACGACGTGTCAACATCGAAGAAGGCGCCAGAAGCCCGGCAGAAGACGTCGAAGAAGCCTGGGAGGGGGGCCGCTGTAAAAGAGCTAAAGTAGAAAGCGCCCCCCCGGCGGAAGAAAATCAGACGGCGGTGAAGACCGGCACATCTCCCCCCCCCCCCCCCCCCGCAGAAGGCATTGAAGAAGCAGGCCCCCCCCTCGTAAAAGAGCTAAAGAAGAGAGGGGGGGGCCCCCGGAGCTGACTAATTACTTTAAAAACCCTGTGTAGTGTGTTTTTTATTTTTTCCGCCAGGTGAATGGCCACATCGCGCCCCCCTGCCCCAAAGCACCTACCCCCCCCATGTTGAGGGCATGCGGCCTGCCACAGTTAAGGAGGGGGGAGCGCTCGCTCGTCCCCACCCCTTTCCTGACCGGCCGGGCTGCTGCTCGGATACGGGTCTGGTATGGATTTTGGGGTGAACCCCACACCGTTTTTTTCGGCGTACGGGGGTTCTCCTTAAAATCCATAGCAGACCCAAGGGCCTGGTATGCTCCTGTAGGGCGAATTCATGCCGTTTTTTTTTATTTGAAATTTGGCGTGGAGTTCCCCCTCAAGATTCAAATCAAACACGGTGCTTGGTATTGGCAGGGATCCAAGTCGGATCCCCGTTCAATATCGTGCCGCGGCTAAATGCAACCGCAGCTAAAAGCACTGTACAAATGCAGCTAATCACTGTGCCTGGAGTCTTGAATTCCAGCAAAACATAAACATGCTTTTAGCTGCGGCTAAACAGCCGTCCGTGTGAAAGGGGCTTTAATCTGCTACGGATCAGTTGAATAGTGTCTGCTGCTGTAGGTTGTCTGTAGTTACCAAGTTCCAGCTGACAACACTAGAGTTCCACCTTTTTATTCATCTTATCAGTGCATGGCTTCCCCACTCTTTAGTCAGCAGGTTGCAGGTGAGAAGGTAACACCACTGTATTCACCAGGAACATGCTCTGCTTAGGTGTAACTTAAGACTAAAAAAAATAAATAAAAATATGCTTCCACTGAAAAAAATTAACTAGGTTGGGTGTATATATGAATACATTCCAGTAACTACAGGAGTAACACACAGCTAGATCTGAGGATTAAAAAAAAGGTTGTTCAAACTGAAATATATTTATTGACCGGGTTGCATAATGTATACAGATTACTCACTGAACAGTATTTTACTAAAGAGTCTACTAGGTCAGGGCTCAAAATTTCAAGTCCTGAGCCACTAGCCAGGCCTTAAGAGTTACAAGCCACCAGTTGTTTCATAGGCGGAACACTGAATCAATCTATCATCACACAAGCCGGTCTAGGGGGGCGGGACCTTGTTACATTGCGCTGCCAAACACAGTCCCAGCTCCATGACACACAGCGGGAGATGCCCGCTGCATGTGTGATACAAGAGGAGGGGAGAGAGAGAGGGAGGGGAGCGCTGCAGCCTCTGCTCAAAGTGGCACCAGGGAAGTCCAGCCCTGCCGCTCTGTGTCCTCTCTGTGTCCCGTTTCCTGGCTGATCGCTTCAGCCAGGAAATGGTCAGCCTGGTCCGTCCTTGCACCTCACTCACCCTACACTAAATACTCGCAAAATTCGAGCATGCAAGCCGAATTTTTGAGGGCTGTACTGGGTTACATGATATTTACAAATTGCAAACACAACCATATTTACAATGCAATGTACTTGACACATATGAAGTTAGTTTACCTCTCAGCTTCAGGTCTGTTCATATTGAGTGCTTGTATGTCTCGGAACAGAGAGCACAAACCTTGGTAACCATTCATTATATCACCTTCTCCTTTCTGTAATTGGTCATTGTACCTAGCAAATGTATATTGGGCACAGCCTGATTGGAGGATTAAAAAAAGACTGCTTTTTACAAACCATGTGAAATGTGGCGAGGAAAAAAAATGGCAACGTCTTTTGTAGGAAAAGTAACACCATCAATGGTTCAACCCTTTCCCTTACAGGGACAGCGGAGGGTTTTGCACACATTCAGGTCTAACAGGTGCAGTTGGTTGTTTGGCCATACCAGACCAAAGAGCCTGGTATGGATTGGGTGGGGGGATCCCTACGCCGTGTGTGTGTGTGTTTGTTTTGTTTTTTTTGTTTGTTTTTTTATAACAATTTTTCAATTGCTGCAAATGTTTTGGGTATTTTTTTTTTTTTCATTCGGCTGTCATTTAGAGGTCTACCGATATTTTGCCTTTTTAAAGATATCGGTATCGGCCGATTGTCTGGGATGTGAGGTAGGGGTGTGCTGAGTGGAATTATTCTGCCCGCCCGCTCGCTGCTATCTGCTGACTTTTTTTTTTTTTAGTTTAGGAAGTCGGCAGCCAACCAGCGGGCCGGTAACAGCCAATCGGCGGCCGCCGCTGCCGAAATCCTCCACTGTAAAAAAAAATGTCCCCTGACGTGCTGCGTGCCCTGCCTACAAACCCCAGAATGCAGCGCGGGCTGGTAACTGCCTGCGCGCGCTGCATTCTGGGGTTTGTAGGCAGAGGCAGGGCGCGCAGCACGTCAGGGGATGTTTTTTTTCAGAGTGGAGGATGTCGGCAGTGGCGGCCGCCGATTGGCTGTTACCAGCCCGCTCTGCATTCTGAGGATTGTAGGCAGAGACGGGGCAGCACGTCAGGGCCAGAAACGAATGGAGCTTTCTTGTGCTAGGCTAGGAGATGGAACGAAGCCTGGAGCGCTCTGCTGGTGGGCATTGATGAGGTGGCAGTGAATGACATTGGGCTGTACTGGTGGGCACTGATGTGAGGCACTGGTTGGCACTGATGAGGTGATGCACTGGTTGGCAATGATGAGGTGATGCACTGGTTGGCAATGATGAGGTGATGCACTGGATGGCACTGATGAGGTGATGCACTGGATGGCACTGATGAGGTGATGCACTGGTTGGCACTGATGAGGTGATGCACTGGTTGGCACTGATGAGGTGATGCACTGGTTGGCACTGATGAGGTGATGCACTGGTGGGCAATGATGGGATGCACTGGTGCATTGGTGAGGTGGCACTGATGGGCACTAATGAGGTGGCACTGGTGGGCTCTGATGTGGACACTGATAGGCTCCACTGGTGGGTACTGATGAGGTTGCACTGGTGGGCACTAATGGATACTGATAGGCTGCACCAGTGGGCACTGACAGGCTGCACCCCACCTCTCCAGCCTAAACAATTATCTCCTCTCCACCCTAGGTTTTTTGAGATGAAGGAAAAAAAATTGGCCTAAAATATCGGCCGCAAAAAATCGGCAACACATATCGGCCGCCCCAATTTCGAAATATCGGCATCGGCCAGAGAAAAACCCATATCGGTCGATCCTTAACAACCAGCTATTCACTTACTCACTTAGAATGCACTGTGCAGCGCATTGTTGGGTGCCCTGCGGGCGAATATCCCGCCGTGCGCCCCGCAGATTCCAGTTTTCGACGAACAGTTGATGTTCGGGCCAAACTTTTGCTCTAATAATCTAGTGTCCTTGCGTTTTTGATGCAGAAAAACTACATGCACCGGCCCTTAAAGCGGATGTGCCATGGGGAAAAAATATTAAAAGCCAGCAGCTACAAATACTGCAGCTGCTGACTTTTAATATTAGGACACTTGCCTGTCCTGGAGTCCAGCGCTGATCGCAGCAGAGCACGAGCGATCGCTCGTCACTCTGCTGCTCCCCCCGCCATCCACGCTGAGGGAACCAGGAAGTGAAGCGCTGCGGCTTCACTGCCCGGTTCCCTACGGCGCATGCGCGAGTCGCGCTGCGCCCGCCGATTGGCTCACATGCTGTGTGCTGGGAGCCGAGTGTTCCCAGCACACAACGGGCGACAGACGGGAAGTCAGAAAAACCCGTCTTTTGCCCGTAGCGTGTGGCCGGAAGTGGGTGCAAATACCTGTCTTTAGACAGGTATCTGCACCCCCCTCCCCCCTGAAAGGTGTCAAATGTGACACCGGAGGGGGGAGGGTTCCGATCAGCGGGACTCCACTTTAGGGTGGAGAACCGCTTTAAACAACTATAAGATCAGGCTGCAACATAAAAAAAAGTGAATGGGATCTGAATACTTTATAAATGTACTGCATATTGCTGTCTAACTAAAGTATACTCCTAATTAAAATAATATTTGCCTCCTGTTAATGAAGATTTCACATAAAGTTATTATCCAACAAAGTTATTGGTGATGTCTGCAATGTTTAGTTATATTAGTTATGTGGCCTAATTGGTCAAATGAATGTGTATATACTATCTTTACCTGTGTGCTTTACTGCAGAATGGGATATTGCCTAGGTGTATATTATATACGCCCTGATAGTTTACTAATATAACCTTTTGTCTGCTGTTAGCGGGCTGTCCTGACCCATTTGTGTCCTGTTCTACGTGGCCTTACATGTTGTCATGGTAAAGTCAGTGCTGTACACTGGTGTTGTGGATCATCGGTTCTCTTGCACCTGCAGCTTTTCTCATTGCACTCGTTTTGCTCACCCTTCAAAAGATGGTTTATATGTCATTTGAGCTGTACTTTGATCATGTATAATTGCTTGCCAGCCCACCTCTTGTTATTCTTGTTCTCTGTATCACTGCATTGATGACTTCAGCGTCTGTGATCTAGCTTTTATGAAACAAATAGCTCAGCGTGTATATGCTCTGCTTCATATTCTATTTTCGGACAAATGCTGAGGAATTCAATAAATGGCAACTTTATTTTTGCTTTTGTTTTAACAATGTTTAAATGTCTCTTTCTGGCATTTAACATGCATCTCAATTGCAAGATCTTCTGGAATTAAGACTGTGCACACTTTTATTCTTACCAACATGTAGAAAAACATTTGATGTGGCAGATTTGTACATGGAGGAGGAAGAGGTCTGATTAAGCCTGCTTTTCATGTTTAGACTGTTGCTCTACTCAGAGAATGACTGACTGCTTTTAAGCAGATCTGAAAATGCCAGGATGTGACTGCTACCATTTTAATTCTGAATGTTGTAGCTATTGTTACAGCTTGAACTGGGCTGGGGGGTTTCAGTGGAGCTTGGGATTTTAGTTTTGCCAGCTGCATGACAAAATATATTTTTAGTCTGTTAAAGGAACATTCTGTAATTTTTATATTATCTCTGTGTCCTCTGGTAAGTGATTTCCAAAGAAATAGGCCATGATCAAAATTGCAGATCAGAAAATCTAGGTCAGCCACTCAGAAGCAGAGTAAACAAGACAGCCAAGCAAATAGCATTTTTAGAGGATATTTGCAATAGTAGACATGTTTCTCTAAGCAAAGGTTTCCTTTAAGGCTGGATTCACTCTTGTGGGTGCGAATTCCAGCTCTGTTATCTCTGCAACGAGATAAGAGAGCTGTTAAGCAGATCATGTCTGTTTTAGCTGCGAATTTGGAGACCTGGGGGGGGGGGGGGGGTGTGTTGAGGAGAATGAGAGAAATCCTGATGATAAATGAACACATCTGCGAATCAGATGCGTGCCGATAGAAGAAAATGGGCCTGAATTCGCACCTGAGCCGCACCGCAATGCCTAGAAAACGCACACGTTTTTTGGGCAATACGCAGTGCGAATGCTTCGCACGTATGTGAACCAGCCTCATTAAAATCAATGTATTTTATAGTGTTATGTGAATTGGATGCGGTTTAAGCCGCACTCAATTCGCATAGGTGTGAACCCGGTCTAAAGCTTTTATTAACCCCTCCCGACTGACGTCAGCGGGGGCATCTCGGCCCCCTGCCCACTGCATCTCTCAGAGATCCGGTCATGTGATCATGATCTCGGCTCTGAAATTAGGTATTTGCGGCATTTTATTTTTATAAATCGTACACAGAGGGGGACACTACAATAGGAGGCAGTGCTGATGGTGCAAACAGGTTAGAGTGGCTTAACAACCACTTTAAGTTTTTCGGGATTTTATGGTATTCTTGATTCAATAACAGACCGGCTATCAAGATCTTGGCCAACAGTGGTGTGACATTTCTGGTGCTGTGTGAGATGTTTAGGAAGATGAGCTCAGTCCATAGCTTGCATATAATTTTAGCAATTCGGGTAGCATATATTTAAATTGATGGGGTGGGTATTACCGCGCTTACCACAAGAGTGGGGGGAAGGGAAAAGGAAGGGGTACAGCTGCTGCACTAAATAGTGTATCAAACCAGGAACAAATGAAGAATAAAGGGGTAGTGCTGCGCTGTGAATAGGGAGTGGGATAACGTGCAGAGGAAGTGTAGCCAATCCTTATATATGGAAAAAAAATGGGGGAAAATATAGTCTGGCTACTAATCATGAGTAGCAATAATAAAAAATGATACTGGTATACCATACAAATAAATATCATCAAAATAAACGTGCTACAATGCAGCCAAAGCTAGCTGAAGAAATGTGAAATACAGAGTGACAGTGCTGGTGTCATATAGTGAAATAATAACAAACGTACTGATACACAAAAAAGTGTACAGCGTGCGAAGCACACCAGTGACTGTAATAAACTAGGTTAAATGTCCATGCAGCAGATAAGTATAAACATAGCAGCAGGCAAAATCCAAAATAAAAGTGCTGGTGTAGATGCCAAAGTGACGTGACAAAAGGGGTTGATTTCCGGTGTTTTCTTCAGAGTAAGTGAGGATGTCCCCTTGCCTTACTGCTGTAAGGTAACAGCATAAAAACCCAGGTACACTTTTCTGGTCTTATCCACATAAGGTGTCATCAAAATGGACTGTAATTGGAAAAAATATAGATCCCTCTCGGTAGTCACGTCCAAACCGTGACAGTGACTCGCACCCAGGGAGATGAAAGTGCCAATAGTGCAGTATCGTTTTAAAATTGGGTTTATTCAAACAAAATAATACACTAGGTACTCACATAGTTGTTGTGATAAAAACAGGGCGTTCGCCAACGTCACCTCCGGTACCTCTTGGTGGACTCTATGTAATACTCTTGCGCGTATTCGTCACTTCTCGTAACTTCTTCAGGAGAAGTTACGAGACTCCTGAAGAAGTTACGAGAAGTGACGAATACGCGTAAGAGTATTACATAGAGTCCACCAAGAGGTACCGGAGGTGACGTTGGCGAATGCCCTGTTTTTATCACAACAATGTGAGTACCTAGTGTATTATTTTGTTTGAATAAACCCAATTTTAAAACGATACTGCATAGAAGGGATAAAACTAGAGAGAAGAGAGCACAAGATATCCGCCTTTGCGGATGACATGATGCTATTTGTATCTAACCCTAGGGAGACACTGCCTAAAATAATGGCGGAATATGAACAGTATGGGGAGATCTCGAATCTCAAAATTAATAGAGACAAAACGGAGATACTAAGTATATCATTAAGTCCAAAGGATCGTAGGGAATTGGAGGGGCTCTATCCATTTAAATGGAAGCAAAGGAGGGTGAAATATTTAGGTATATACTTGTCCTGCAAGGAAAAGTGCTTCTATGAAGACAATTATATACTACTACTGAATAAGGTAAAATCAGACTTAAAAGGATATAGGATAGATAGAGTATCATGGTGGGGAAGGGTGAATACTATAAAAATGATGATTTTGCCTAAAATTCTTTATATTTTTCAAACACTCCCGATAAAAATCCCAGAAATATATTTTAAAATCCTGGATAGGATAATAGGAGGTTTCATATGGAGGGGGAAAAAGCCGCGTATAGCAGTGGAGACTCTGATTAGATCTAAAGAGGAAGGAGGAATACAGCTGCCAGACTTCAGAAGGTACTATGAGGCGGCAGTACTGAGGAGGATTACAGATTGGGCGCAGGGGGAGGGGGGAAGTAAAAAAAAGTGGGTAGAAGTCGAAGAAAGTTTAAGTAAGAAAGAGCTGGGAAATATAATATGGGTACCGAGGCAATATAGAGGACTACCCCTGGACACTCCAGTAATAACAAAAGAAACTTTTAGAATATGGGATAAGGTCTATAAGAAAAATAAATTGCCCTATAATAGCCCGCTGTTGCCGCTTACAGGTACGGATTTCTTTCCTCCTGGCAAGGAGGGGGGATTATTCCGGAAGTGGGCAACTTCAGACACTCCAAGATTAAAGGATATAATAAAAGGAAATGAAGTGCGCCCGGTGGGGGAACTTCAAGAGAAATACGGACAGTACCCAGGAGATAGGTGGAGACACAGACAAGTCCAACATTTTGTCGGCACTTTGTCGAAGCCCCTGCGAACTACGAATGAACTAAATCAATGGGAAAAACTTATGACCCAAGAGGAACCTGGGAAAAGGGGAATATCAAGTCTCTACAAGATGTTGACAACCAAGATAGAGGTAGGAAATTTGAAAATGATAGAAAGCTGGGAAATAGAACTTAATCAAACTATATCCAATAAGAAGAAGAGGCAGGTGCTAGAATATGTGCAGGCCACAACGATGGATGCAAAAGTAAAAGAAACCAACTATAAGTTACTTACTAAATGGTACTATGTACCAACTAAACTGCACAGAATTAACAGTGAGGCGTCCCCCCTATGCTGGAGGGAGTGTGGGATGGAGGGAACTCATGCCCACATATGGTGGCAATGCCCCCTCATCCAGGTATATTGGCGGGAGATACTAGGTCTGATTAAAAAAATCAGTGGATATGAGATAAGATATGACCCATGGGAATGTTTGTTCCACACTACAAGTATGTCCAGGAAAAAATACAGAGGCTCCTTGGTCCCGTTCCTACTGAACGGAGCCAAGGCACTAATACCTAGGAACTGGAGGGAAAAAAGAGTACCCTCGATAGGGGAATGGCTCCAAGAAATTGATAAAATGCAAGTGATGGAGGAGTTATGGTCCTTTCAGGTAGAGTCTGGGCCAAGATATGAAAGGACTTGGAAGGGATGGAGGGATTTTAGGGCTAGGGGGAGGGAGGGGGGTGGTGGGGGGGGAGAGAGTGGAGGGGAATAGAGAGACCGTGGGGGGGAACCATTATGGGGCCCCCTCCTTCCCTCGCGTCTCGTTTTTTTTTTTTTTTTTTTTTTTTTTTTCCTCTGCCCTCCTACCTTTGACACTTAATGTGAATACACAATAAGGGAATCAACCCCTACACCCTTCACTATATTCTAGACGGACTTAGAGTCCTTCTTTTCTTTTTTGTGGTTTTTCCTCTGTTTTTTTTTCTTTCCTTCTTCTTTTTACAACTCTTTCTAGCTCTTTGTATATTTAAGTAAATACACAATAAGGGGAATTAGCCCCTAGATTTTTCACGATATTTTAGAGGGACGTAGTGTCTCTCTTCTTTTTATATAATTTTTTTTTTTTTTTTTTTTCTTTCCTCTTTTTTTTTTCAACTTCTTTGTGGTTTTGTACACTTATGTAAATACACAATAAGGGGAATTACCCCGATACCTTTCACTATATTCTAGTAGGACTTAGTGTCCTTTTCTTTTTTTTTTTTTTTTTTTTTTTTTTTTTAATTACAACTCCTGTCTGGTGTTGTACACTTATGTAAATACACAATACTCACTACATTCTAGTAGGATGTAGTGTCTTTCTTTTTTGTTATTATACTTAAGTAAATACACAATTAGGGGAATTAACCCCTATATTTTCCACTGTATTTTAGAGAGACTTAGAGTTATTCTTCTTCCTTCTTTTTTTTTTTGCACACTCATGTAAATATACAATAAGGGGGTTAACCCCTATACCTCTCACTATATCCTAGTTGGATTCAGTGTGTTTTTTTTTTTTTTTTTTTTTTTTTTTTTATTCAACTTCTTTGTGGTTTTCTACACTTATGTAAATACACAATAAGGGGAATTACCCCGATACTTTTCACTATATTCTAGTAGGACGTGGTGTTTTTTTTTTTTTTTTTTTTTTTTTCTTTTTTCTTTTTTTCTTTTTTTTTCTCTCTCTCTTTCTCTCTCCATATCTCCCTCCTACCCTCTCTTTCTCTCGCTCTCATATCTCCCTTTTTTATTTTTTTTATATACGTCCTCCCCCCCTCCACTTACTGTAGGTATAGGTAGTGGGGTCCTATCCCTGGGTATCTCCCTTGAAGAGTGGAAATGGAGGGATAGGCACTGGGGCGGAAGGATGGAGAAATCCAGGAGTAGTACATAATATCGGTAGAAGAAGATAGAGCCTTTAATATATTTTCAATTTTCATTGGAAAGGGTACATTTGGAGACCATATATGTTAGTCTGTATATTGATTTTATGTTGTATTAATTGTACTGTTTTGTATAAAAAAAATGAATAAAAGATTTTGGAAAAAAAAATAAAAAGAGTAAACACAGTTGATTAATAATAAAGGGCTTCAGCCAAACACAACGTTTTTGTGTTTTATCATTCATATTCTCCAAAAAATGGCCAAGAAATAAATTCTGCCAGGATATGTAAACTTATGGGCACAACTGTATTTATGATATATGTAAATGTATGAACGTACTTGTGTATTATGCATAGAATTATGTATCAAAGCTAATTTTACTCTGTCAGAGGGTAATTTGTCATTGTTCTTTCTCAGGACTGGTCAACTAGTCTTTACATATGCAGTTTTGGACTTTGTACTTCCTTACTATTTCCTTACGCTCATGTTGAGCACATTGGTTGTACCAAAATGTCTCCTTTTTTTTACATCTTGTCAAAGAGTTTAAAACAAATATCTAAAGATAGGGTATTGATTTGGGATTGCCAGTAAACTTAAGACATTGTGGGCCAGATCCACATACATGTAGAACGGCGCAGCGTATCAGGGATACACTACGCCGCCGTATCTTACCTGGCTCTAAGTCAAATCCAGGAAGAATTTGCGCCGTAAGTTACGGCGGCGTAGTGTATTTCTGGCGGCGGAATTCAAATCGGCGGGTTGGGGGCGTAATTCATTTAAATGAAGTGCGTCCCCGTGCCGATTGAACTGCGCATGCTCCGTTTTGAAATTTCCCGCCGTGCTTTGCGCGAAATGACGTCGCAACGACGTCATTTTTTGAACTTCGACGTGACTTGCGTCCATCCCTATTCACGGTCGACTTGCGCAAAAAAAAAATTCAAATTTCGACGTGGGAACGACGGCCATACTTTAACATGGCAAGTCTATGTATACGCCGCAAAATACCATCTTTAACTATACGCCGGAAAAAGCCGACTACAGACGACGTTAGAAAATGCGACGGCCGCGCGTACGTTCGTGGATCATCGTAAATCGCTAATTTGCATACCCGACGCGGAAAACGACGCGAACTCCACCCAGCGGGCGCCGAAGTATTGCATCTAAGATCCGAAGGCGTACGGAGCCGTACACCTGTCGGATCGAACCCAGAAGCCGTCGTATCTTGGTTTGAGGATTCAAACTAAAGATACGACGCGGGAAATTTGAAAGTGCGCCGTGTATCCGTAGATACGCCGGCGTACTTGCTCTGTGAATCTGGCCCTAAGAGTATTTTCCTGACTGATGGAGTTGGGTAGATGATTGAGTACTTAATACGAAATTAAATCTCATTTGGCCTTTAAATGGGCCCCAATGTTGTGAAGAGTTTGCCATGAAACATTGACTTTTAGGGCCTATGGTTTTTGAAGATATATTTAGAATTCGAATGATGGCATTACATTTCTGAAATGTATAGTAAAAAATTTCATCTGCACAACCCACCACCTTGTTTTCCAAAACCTTTAATGCTATGCCCCTAATATTTGGTATGGATCTTATGGAAAAATTGGGGTTTGAGCATCAGAATTAAGATTAGGGGAGATGGTGAACTACTTTTTTTTTTTTTTTCTTTTCTCTCTACCCTGTATCTTTTATATTTTTCCTCCACATTTACATGCAGACTTGGCTGTCCAACAAAATTGACAACTGTGAACTTTATTTAAATGGTTTAAAGCCTCACATGTTTTTTCTTTTTTTTTTCTTTTTATGGTTCTGATCCACATGGAATAGTTGACAGATTTTTGCCAGGCCTTAAAATGCCCCCCCCCCTTTTTTTTTCTTTGGTAAAAATGCTGCTTCCTGCAGTCTTGTGCTCCATTCTGTCAAAACTGAATCACAACCACATCCCTCGTGACTGGAGATGAGCTCAGGTATCCAAACTTCTCTCTTGTTAAACTTCAAACTCGCTCTTTTTTTCTTTATTGAGCTGCATGTGGGCATGACCTGGCCACACATTGAAGTTAAAAGAAAAAAGCATGTGTTTGGAGATGATTTCAGAGGACACCCAAGTTCCTCTCTAGTCGTAAGAAGGGTCCTTTCATAAAACTGTATCATAAAGGAAGAGGAGTGTCTGATCAAGTCTGTTATGGATTCTGATTATTGTGATCAGTCTTGCATTGCACAATCCTATTTAGGCACTGCTGTACTAAAAAATAAGCAGAGGTAGGAGTTTGAAAATACAGTATGTACTGCTATCTATTTGTGAATTGCTCTAAGAAAAAAATACTATTAATTTCATTGCTCAAGCAACCCCATAAGCGTTTTAGCTTGTTCAGACCCCTGATACTGTTACTTTTGTTCAGCTTTGTTTGCATATACATGTATAGAAAATGAAAAGACCTTCTCATGGTTTCAATCATTCTGGTCTCCCTTTCCTTCCTAGACTCCCCTATCCCTACTCGCTAAATGAGCGACCAACCTCCCTCTAGCTTCACCTCTTTGTCTAACTATCTTCTGTTTTCTGCTCTATACTTTTCAGTTCAGGCTGTACATTGCACCACCTTTTGGATTTTTATGGGCCTAGGGGGTGCCCCGTAGTTGTGGGGAACCTCGCTTGGACTCCTTGGCCCTGACTGTATCATTAACGCTTATATTTACTACTGCTGTGCTAGCTCTCATTTTTTTTCTCTTTGTCATTTTTTTTTTTTTTGCCCTTCTTCTCTTTCATCCTCAATGCTAGCCCCTACGTGGGAGGAACTTTTGCTTGTGAACCACTTGTTTAACCTTAAAAATTGTTGAAACTGAAAATTTTAAAAGCCTTTGAAATAAAAAGGAATTCATGTTGGGCTTACTTGCAATTTTATGCATGCAATGTTTCTTTTTTTTTTTTTTTTTTTATAGTGGGGTTTATTTTGTTTTCAAGGTTGGATGAAGCTGTACTGTTTTGCTGTTATCTGAGTTGTGTCTTTCTTTTACACTTTAGGAGGAATTTGGATACAATGCAGATACTCAGAAGCTTCTTGCCAAGAATGGAGAAACACTACTTGGGGCCATGAATTTTTTTATTGCAAGTGTAAATACACTAGTGAACAAGACAATTGAGGACACATTGATTACTGTGAAGCAGTATGAAACAGCCAGGTAAATAAAAATGTGTTCTTAATTAAATGCATAGTGTTGACTCTTTTTGTGTTTTGTTTGTTTTTTAATTACTACATCTTTTACAAAATGACCAACAATTAATCATAGCCTCCCCAATCACAGCATACCAAAAGAATGCCTCTGGTAGATGAAGCTATGCTATTTACTATTGTGCAGTCCCTCAGAACATGAGTAATATCACTGCAAACTTTTGTTTAAGTCAATTTTATAGACTGCTCTTTAAGGCTAGGTTCTCACCTCTGCGGGGCCCCGTGGGGAAACGCGCTGCACTTTAGCAGATGTGCTATTCTCAATGGCACTACCAAGCCATTGAGAATAGCGTGTTTTCACTTTTGCTATTTTGCTAGACCACACAGGGCGGAAGCACAATGCAGTTTGGTGTGGAGCGATTTAAAAAAGGCACAGGACTTCTTTCCCTGCAATTCTCTTGGATAGGGCAACACATTGAAAAGAATGGCTGCTTTACCAGTGACATGCACATGCAAACGCACATGTAATTCATGTGAACCAGGCCTAAAGGGGCTTTCCTTGTCTAGACTTTCTTTTCTTCCACCAGATCAGAAATGTGTGGATACGACATGTTTCTATACCTAGAGGTGCTGGTAAAGCACCATGATTTATTCTTTGTGTACTTTTATTGTGTTAAATATCGGTGAGGTCATGTGTGTTTAATCCAGCAAACAATATACACTGTTTTTGATGGCATTGTTCCTGGGGAAGTACAGTTTAATTGCATATTTGTGAAGTTTTATTAGAAGCTTATAACTGGTGATTTATTTTATACTTGTCGTCGCTACAGGATTGCACTTGCCCATTCATGAATTGTTCTGTTCTTTAAGGCTTTCATTAAGTAAACCTGGAGTACATCTAGCTACATGTAACATGTCAGTTTAAACCATATACGCATTACTGTAAAAATGTTTACCTTTTTTAAGATTGATGTCTATATACAAGTAGGTTCTATGTATAATTCCTGTATTCACACAATATATTTCACACTTTGCTCTTAAGCGTATAAAATAGGGACTATTCATTCAGAGCTTAATTTACTTGATAGGACTGCAAGGTGGCTATTGCTGTGAGTGACTTGGGTTTTTAAAAGCATCCACAGCTTGACTGTGAAAAACTTGGTTTAGCCCAGTTTTCGCAAATGTCAACACTTCTGTGCTGTCATTGAACTGTAAGCTGGGTGTGGATATTTTATTTTACATGCTAAGACTAAGAATGTCTTCTAAATTGGCGTGCTGTCAGAACTTCGGAAGATAAACAGAATATTAGAAAATATTATTCTAAATCATTTTACAAATTACAATTTGATTGGTTGCTTATCTGTTAAACTTTCATCTGGTTTTGTTGTAAAATTACGTATTCAGAGTTAATAAAGAAGAGAAAAATGAAATTGTGTGTACACTATATACTTTAGATTGTAAGCTCCTTGAGGGCAAGGAGATATATATATATATACTCTGTGTGTATGTACACGCTCTGTAAAGTGGTGGCGCTTTAAAAGTACCTATGAAATAATAATAAATAGAAAATATCCTCTAGTCAGGTAGTGAGCATCCCAGAAGCATTCTATCTTAACTTTTTTGCATATACACAATGAAATGAGCTTTCCTTTTTTTAATGCACGTTTTTAACCATGATTAAAGATCTTTACCACTAAAGTTACCGTAGTTGCTCTGTGTGACATGAATTAAGCCGACCATACATGGATCGGAATTCAGCCAATTTAACATCCTATTAAGTTGACTTGTGTATAACTAGCCTGCTGGATATTTTTCTCCCTAATAGTGGGGAAGTCTCCATACAATACAAAGGCTCAGCAGGAAGAATTCCCCCATCCACATCAACAGTGTGTATGGATAGGGGAATCTAGTTATTTTCTTTTGTTCAACTTGCTGTTTGAATGAAAAAAGGGACTCGTGTATGGCCAGCCCTACTCGGGTTTTGCTAGCATTGCAGACTGGAGTTGAGGAACACTGGTATAGACCATAATTTGTTGTTGGCACTTTGACATCTTTTCGGTGAATATGATGCCTACATTAACATTTTGTTTTTTTGTTTCTCTTTAATAAGTTTTAACATTTTTTGTGGTAACTTTAACAGGATTGAGTATGATGCATACCGTACTGATTTAGAGGAACTAAACCTGGGGCCACGTGATGCCATTACCTTGCCCAAAATTGAGCAATCGCAGCAACTTTTCCAATCGCACAAGGAAAAGTACGACAAAATGCGAAGTGATGTCTCCATCAAACTAAAGTTCCTTGAGGAGAACAAGGTAATTGCCATAATAATGCTGGAAAACAAATGCATTATTAGTGTTAAAGAAATTAAATAACCGCATCTGTTTCTCACTAAATGTTTTCTGAACATGTTCTGTTCTTGCATTCTATGACCCATTACACCATGCAAACTATCCAGTGAGAGAGACTTCCAGCTTGGTTGTTCTTGCAGTTACACAGGTGTTTTGTGTCGTCTTTTTATTATTATTTTAGCCATGTGACTATTTCCCCTTGCTGACTGCAAATTTTTGCTTTAGCTTTAAGGATCGTTACAGTTAAGTGAATCTCTGATGCCGCGTACACACGACCGTTTTTCATATCATGGAAAAAAATGATGTTTTTCTCGACGTCATTCCTCTCAAGCCTGCCTTGCATACACATGATCGTGATAAAAAAATGCTTGAGCAAAACGCGGTGACGTACAACACGTACGACGGCACTATAAAGGGGAAGTTCCATTCGAATGGCGCCACCCTTTGGGCTGTTTAAGCAAATTTCCCTTCTCATAACTTGCTTCTGAGCATGCACGTTTTTTTTCACGACGAGAAAAAATAGAGCAGGTTCTAAATTTTTTATGCCATTTTTTTTGTCGAGGAAAATGCTCTGGAGCCTACACATGATCTTTTTTTACGGCCAATTTAAAAAAAATTGAATTTTCCGATGGAGGAACTTTAAACTGAGGTTGTGCCAGCTACCTTACATTGTATTTACCACAAGGTACAATATAGAATACAGTGTGTTTGTGGTGACTTTCCCCATGAATGGCACTCAAAGAAACCTTGCCAGGACACTTCAGTGCATCTGCATTTCAGCGAACAATCTGTGCATTGTGGTGTACTATTTTTTCGTTTAAGTGTGTAGGTGTGCTTTGCTTAAAACATTCTTGGCTGTGTATTGACAGCCCATTCAAGATGGTTTGACTTTCAGGCTGCAGTGCAAGTATGGTACATTAAGGTGCTTGAAATAACAGTGTGAATCTGGCCTTAGTGCAGTTTTTTGGGGGGTGTGTGCCTTCTGCCCTTTTTGTGTTCTATGCTTCCCAGTCCTCGATGTAGCCAAATATTGACTCTACAGCCTCCTCTGTGCAGAATAGCTTTTTAAAATCTGTCAGGCCTGCTTTTCCACCACACCAGATTTATAAAAGGTCTTGCCCCACCCACAACACTGGCATTTTGAAGACCATGTACACATTTGTGTGTGCCTACTGTGCAACACAAATTCAGACTCCTTATGTACACTAAAATTAGAGGATTCATTCTAGGGCTATAATTTAGATTGTCAGCCTGAAATGGGAAAGTGATGTTACTGGCAGGATCTACAGGTATGAAACGATGCAATAGATAACCCAAAAAAGATTTCCTTAACAAATTTATAAACAGTGAGGCATCCTGCTAAAGTGTAACTATAAGCAAAATCAAAAAGTCTTTTAATCAACACAGACGTTTTTTTTGATGAGTACCCCTATTACCTGTTGACCACTTAAGCCCAGGAAGATTTGGCTGCTCAATGACCAGGCCATTTTTTGCGATTTGGCACTGCATCGTTTTAACTGACAATTGCGTGGTTGTGCAATGTTGTACCCAAACAAAATTTATGTCCTTTTTTTCCCTCACAAATAGAGCTTTTGTTTTGGTGGTATCTGATCATCTCTGCGGTTTTTATTTTTTGTGCTATAAACAAAAGAAGAGTGACAATTTTGAAAAAAAAACACACTATCTTTTACTTTTTGCTATAGTAAATATCCCATTTTTTTTTTTTTCTTAACTAACTTTTTCCTCAGTTTAGGCCGATTATACATTCTACATGTTTTTGGTAAAAAAAAAAAAAAAAACGCAACAAGTGTCTATTGATTGGTTTGCGCAAAAGTTATAGCGTCTACAAACCATGGGAAAGATTTATGGCATTTATATGGCGTTTTTTTTTTTCACTTGTACTAGTAATGGCAGTGATCTGCGATTTTTTTAGCGGTTTTGCGTCAAGACATTTTTGACACATTTTTAGGACCATTGACCTTTACAGAGCGAATATAAATATGCACTGATTACTATGTAAATGGTTGGGATGGGGTTAATATTTAAATTAAAAGACGGCATGAATTCATGAAAGACAAAAGTCAAACCTCATTTGGGGGTAAGTAAAACTTTAGACAAAGGCATGGCTGTGAAAAATCAGTTTGTAAATGGATAGAAAACTGTCTAAAAGATAGAATTCAGAGTAGTGGTTAATGACTCTTACTCTGAATGGTCTAAGGTTATTAGTTGTGTACCCCAGGGTTCAGTGTTGGGACCCTTAATTTTTAATATCTTTAATAATGATTAAGGGTCTGGGATTAATAGTACTATTTAAGTCTTTGCAGATGACACCTAACTATGCAGTGGAATAACGTCCTTACATGATGCTTCCAACTTACAAGATGACCTCAGTGCTCTGTCTAATTGGGCAACTATGTGGCAACTGCGCCCCTATGGATGGGCCGCCACTGTTTGGAAATGTTATATGTGGCACAAAACTAACAGTTGCTAAGGTATACCATATAAATAAGTAAATGCATCATATAAAGAGAGGTTTTGTTTATTGTCCTGATAGGTAATAAAATATATATACACATCGTCATAATAACAATACATACAGTAAAACGTATACTTCAATGTGGATGGAATCAAAGCACATATAGCACAAAGGTATGAAACTGTATAATAAAGAGCTGCGTTCTCTTTCTCAATTATTTGGGATGGAGGCACATGATTCATGAGCCTCATTTAAAGTCCCCCAATAAAAACCTTCCTATATTAACTATGCAGTTTTGCTGAAACAAAAAGCTTTGCCGATGGCAATAATGCCTAATCACTGTGCTCCTACCTGGCATGGGCAGTATTGCTGGCTGGCTTGATGCAGATGCCTGCAGACAGTAAATAGTGTTACCACACAGCCTCTCTGTACAAACAGGAATTGACTGAAGCTGCTCTATCTTAGTTCTCTATTACTTTCCAGTGCATTCTGGAAAACAGGAGCCTCCACTTCCTCTGCCCCAGAGCCCAGCTAACACTTCATAAATGCCGTGTGAGCTGTTAACGTGTGGATACAGAGCATTGCCATCAAAATCGATGGAGCCAGCTAACAAGCATTGATGCTTCATGAAAGCGACATGCTGCTTAACCACTTCAGCCGCAGAAGATTTTACCCCCTTAATGACGAGGCAAATTGCATGCCAATTCTGCAACTATTGCCAGCAATGGCACCATCTGATTCCCATTAGTAGTTCCTGTACTACTTTTGGTGACTTCGAGGGGGTGGGGGGATTTGTATAGACAGGAAGCCTTTCTTTGTAGTGGTGCTGACTACTACAGTAAATTTCAGCTTCCCCAGTGACCCATCAGGTATTCGATATGTACATTGTGCCAAGCTGGACCAATATAGATATGCGATACAGATAATTATTGAAGTTCAGCTTTAAGTAACAACCTTTCCTTGTCAACCCCTTATTTAACACCTTGTTGTTTTTAAAAATGTAAGTCTACCCTAAAACTAAAATCCCTGCATCTAAGACATCCACATTCTAAGACTAACCTCTCTAGCCCTGTAAAGAAAAAATCGGTATACATTTTTTTCTGAAGCCGGTCCGGTCTCCAGCGGCGAAAGCTCTGCAGAGGACACAGCTGACAACGGCTGTGAAATGAATGGGGAGTGACGTCACCCATAGACCCAGCAGAGCCGTGGCTGACAGCTCAGCTTGGGGTTGCATAAAAGTTATGTATAAGGGTTAGTGTTGGATAGTGATGTCTGTAGATGTCTGTAGATGCAGGGATTTTAGTGTTGGGTTGGACTTCTCCGTTAACTTTCCCTAATGAATTCCCTCTTCTCCTATCCTATATTGAAGTTCTGGTACTTTGATTTATGTTTATACTATTGTTAGAATTTTTTTTCCTTTAAGCCTTAAATCTGTATTCACACAGGAACAGACAGCTGCTAGAGTGCTTTACCTCTCCGATAGCTGTTCATTCCTGACTGGTAGGGGGCTGTGTGTTGTGCGATTTTTTTCAAGTGGACAAAAGTACACACTTCAGTTATGACGCTGTAGAGTAGCCGCCATGCAGTTCCATGCAGTGTGCTGTAACAAATGCAGCATATCTGAATTGTATTGCCAGAAGCTGCAGCACAGCTTCGTACTATGTTGCAGTGTGTCCGTGCCTGACAGGCATTTTAAAGTGGTTGTAAACCTTCTCTGACCACTTGCACCTACAGGTAAGCCTAGATTAAGGCTTACCTATAGGTGCAAGAAATATCTTCTTAACCTACACGGTTAAGGAGATATTTGCAGAAAGGACTGCACCGATGTCTATGGCGCATGCGCTCCATAGACAACTGCGCATGTGCACTGAGTTTTATCAATGGGATAATGCTGGCACCGCGCACATGCGCGGCGATCGTGCCGGTCCCGTGGGCATGCGCGGGAGTGACGTCATCGCAGCTCCGGCCAGTCACAGCGACGGAGCAGCGATACACGGAAGGGTCTTGTTGGCGGAGGGGAACAAGGAGCTCTTCGGGGGCTTCGATCTCAGGTAAGTCATTCATAATGAGCTAGTATGCTATGCATACTAGCTCATTATGCCTTTCTCTTGCAGTTTTTTTTTTTTTTTTCTCAGAAAAGAGGGTTTACCTCCTCTTTTAAAATGCAGTAAAATGCATTTCACTGCACAATGTGTGAATTAGCCCTAAAGTAGTATTAAACGCAAAAGCAAACCTTTATTATGTTGCAGCTTACCGGTTCTTAGATATGATGGTTGCATACATTTTTTTTTTTAGGCGTTTTTCTTCTGTTTTCATCTGGTGATCCAGGCAGTAGGTCTGTTTTTCAACAGAAAATCTCTCCTGCAGTTACAGGAATGAGACAAACCATTTTAACACTGGCGAGGTTCTTACAATGATCAGCATTTATTTATGTAAAATCTTTTTATCCCAAAAGGGAAAAGTTGCTGTAACAGCTTATAAATTATAAGCTGGCGTTGAGCTTCAATTTTTTAGTGTTAAATCTACTAGTACATATAACACTTCCCTCCCTCCAGACTGACAATGCTGCAGTCCAAATCTGCCCCCTGTACTCCTTCATCCAGAGTGGGGTCACTCTCATACAGGTGGTGTGTTACTGGCCAAACAGAGGGGGAAAAGCCTGAAAACAGAAAACATATGCAGCTACCACATCTAATGTTTGGTAAGCTGCAATGAATTAAATGTTTAGGATTTAATACCACTTTAATTTCAATCAGAAATATTCTGTACACGCAACATCATTTTCATGTCGTCATAGACGTCTCAAATTGAAGCATTAATACTTGGTTTTATTTTTTTTGGTTTTGTTTTATCTTCTACTTGTTTGGCTCCATAATAGTATATTGTGGTGTCATAAGTGTTAGTGAAGTTCTAGTTAAATGAATAGGCCCTATGACTGAAATGTAGAAATGACTCTGGAGCTTAACTAGTTAAGTATTAAGATTCCATCTTTCTGGCCCTCCTGTTTGATTGCCTAGATGGATAAATCCACTCCAGTTTTTTTTTGTTGTGTGTACTTTTCATTTACAGGGAAATAATTCATTCTTTTAAAATTGTACTTGTCAAATTTCCTGAGTGAAGTACATAAGTGGGGTGTGTGCGATGACTATAAATTAAATTTTCTGTACAAACAAAAATGGCCTCGGGAAAAGGGGTGGTATGTGGGTTTAGACTAATAATTAAGACAACGTGGAACTCTGGGCGAACTGAACTTGCAGTACTAGTTAAAGGTGTACATTTTTTTCAACAAACGTGTTACCTACATTAAAAAACAGCTGTTTTAAAGGTTAAACCTTTTATTTTGTAAAGAAAACCCTTTATCTATTTAAATAAAAGAAAAACTTCTTCTGTACTGCAGCATTAAAGCCAATTGTAAAAGGTGTAATTTTATTTATTTTCAATTAACAAACATGTACCACTGCTTTGTGCAGTGTTTTTGTACAGAGCAGCCGCGATCCACTTATTTTTGGATCCCCTGCTGGTGGTCCTGGCTTCTCCTTCCTGCCGAGTGCACCAATAGCCAGCCTCTTGTTATGGGGGCACTCAAGCAGGCTCGCTCCCAAGCTGCACTCCTTTGAATGGACACAGAGCGTGGCTTTGCACTGTCTCCTCATTGGCTCAGTGGCTGTGATTGACAGCAACAGCTGCTGTGTGTGCCAATGAGGAGGGAAACCCTGGGATAGCCGCTGCTCTCATGCACATCCCTGGATCACGATTGGGCTCTGGTAAGTAAAAGGGCTGTCCTAAATGTAACCCCCACCCCCTTAGTGCAGCCCACCTGGAAATACTTACCGTCCTCCCTGTTCCTTCAATCCTTGCCTGGTGCTAGACAGCCTTTGCAAACGTCTCAGCCAGCTATTCCTCCTACTGAACACATGTGCCCTAGGTTTATTAATTCCTGTGGGCGAGCTGGATGGCTAGAGGTCATCGTAAATTAATTTCAGAATGAAATTCAAAGACCCACCCCCCTACTGACCACTTTTACTTTTAAACACACAAAGTCATGCTTTTATTTGTAGCCACACTCACAAATGACACCCCCATATTTACCACACCCTTCCACAAGGACAGTGGAAATAGTGTGGCTCACATAGTGTGCCAAAATTCTGGGTTTAACAGTATAAGGGGCTTAAAGGTGTAAAGTTAAATGAGTAAGCACAAATTAGGAGTGTCTTGCATACTAAGTGCAGAGGTGGGGGGTGTGTAATGTAACGCACATGGTGGCAAGTTCAGGCGTGTGTAATGCACAGGTTGCAGAGGTCGGGCATGTATAATGTACAAGGTGCAGAGGTCGGGCATGTATAATGTACAAGGTGCAGAGGTCGGGCATGTATAATGTACAAGGTGCACAGGTCGGGCATGTATAATGTGCAGGGTGCAGAGGTCGGACATGTATAATGTGCAGGGTGCAGAGGTCGGGCATGTATAATGTGCAGGGTGCAGAGGTCGGGCATGTATAATGTGCAGGGTGCAGAGGTCGGACATGTATAATGTGCAGGGTGCAGAGGTCGGGCATGTATAATTTGCAGGGTGCAGAGGTCGGGCATGTATAATGTGCAGGGTGCAGAGGTCGGGCATGTATAATGTGCAGGGTGCAGAGGTCGGGCATGTATAATGTGCAAGGTGCAGAGGTCGGGCATGTATAATGTGCAGGGTGCAGAGGTCGGGCGATTATAATGTGCAGGGTGCAGAGGACAGGCATGTATAACACACAGATTGCAGTGTTTATAAGCATGTCAAACGCAGAATGCAGGGTAATAAATGCAGCTGCAACATAACATTTTAATAATCTACTTTTCTCTTTGGCTTGGTGGTTACCCATGGCTTACCTGGAGCCTGGCATCCATTCCTTCCATCTTCTCTTTGCAAAGATTTTTATGTACAGTATAATTCATGCAAGCGTCCCAAGGCATTCTCCCCAGATGTCCTTGTTGTCATGCATTGTAAACATTGCGCTGCGCAGGTGCCAGCTCAACAGATCTTGGCAAACCACAGTGAACATTGCACTGCTCAGGCGCCCACTCAATTATCACCCATCCTTTTTTCAAAAAAAGAACCTGCGTGTGTGGCCAGCAAGGGTGTCGCCCATAATGATAATAAATTTTATTTTATATAATGCCTTTTAAAGGTAGCTTCTCCAAGCACTTTACAAAGACAAGAGAAGCAAAAACACAAGACCACTCCAGTGGATTTTGGAATCTGGATGAAAGGTTGCGCCGAGTAGTTGCTGAGTGGGCACCTGAATTGTGCGTTTTACTATGGGCTGCCCGTGACTCCAGTTTTGGGGGGGGGGGGGGGGGGGACAGTACCTTTTACTATGAGTCTTTCAACTCTGCCAAATAAAATCCAGTGTTTGAAGTTTTTTAGTGATCAGCCAACATGCCTCTCTAAAGATATATAAAAAAAAACTTAAACGTTGTAGTTATGTTTATAATGTGTAAGGTAAAGTTACTGGTTATTCTATATAGAAAATTGTACATCTAATTATCAATAAACAAAATCTTCGTCTTTAAGATGCATAGTTCTAATCTCAACGGTTTTATAGAAGTCATCTGATATCATTACATATTGGGAAGCAATCGGTGCAAATTATATAGTTGTATATAGTATATTCTTCTCTGAGAAATCTTTGCTCACATATTGTAGATTATAGCTGTAATGCAGTGCTGCTTGTCTGCCTCCATATTCCTGACATGCAAATACTTTAGATTGACTATCCAGTAACAGATGTAAGTCTGCTGTGTGTGGGGAGGGGTGGGGGGGATATTTACATTGTGTATTTGAAGCTAAACCATGCAAAGCAGACATTTCTGTGAAAATCTCATATCTTCAAAGCCAGAGTTTCATTGCGCTTGACACATCAGTGGTGAGGGATGCACAGTCATGTTTAACTAACTATACCATCCAAAGTGAAAACATCTGGATAACATGGATCAGAAGAATTGTGAGTGAGGAATTAGCCCCTGGATATATGAAACAGTCATCACAGAATTATTATGAATTATATGAGAGTTGATAATATTGTGTGTGAGCTCACAGGAAAAAGCTTTTCAGGTATTGTCTAGTTTCGAGGAATGAGTAAGAGTACCAATTTATTTCTGAAGAGTATACAATTGCAAGACTCCTCACCTGTAATGTCATAAATATGCTATCGGTGTCGTAGTATATACACTACAGGAACCATGTCAACATTTAAATCAGAGCATGCCTTAAAAAGTAAGGTCGCCTTATTACAACTGGGCTTCCACCATCACGTTTAAACAGCATTATCGTGCAAAACAAACTAACTGTGGGGAAAAGTCAGAAAGTACTTAGTCCCTGCTTTCACCTTACTCATCTAGATTAGGGTGAGGTCACACACTTTTGGCGAAATTGTGGCAGTGCTCTGTATCCAAAATCATGCTGGAAAGTGCTCCTACACTGTGCTAGAGTGCCTTCTAACAAGATTTAGGTTCCTCGGGGTTACAAGGATCTTGCTGGAAAGATTGGGACATTCTCTGCTGTGTGGATTATGGGAGAGAAAAGTACGCCTTTTTTACAAATTTATTTTCACTTTCATGCTGAGATTGAATATGGGTATATTGGTCCTGGTGTAATTTCGGACTTGGTTTTTTAGTGCTTTGATTCTGCAGTAAATATGCTGCAATAAAATATTTATGCCACACTGAGATCACCCATGCCAAAAAACTTGCCTCCACCTGTGATAAAATTATTTGCTTATTATTGGGATGTCAGTGTTCATTCATAACTGTCACTGAGCATTGTAAACTGAGTTTACAGTGCTTCCGTTTATAAGTAGAGAGGAGCTGCTGTCTCCTGTCCATTCACCTTCAGTGCAGCTGAGGCTGCAGAGAAAGGGACTGGGGAATCTGTGTCCTCGGTCCCTTTCTCTGTCTAATGCCCCGTACACACCATCACTTTATGTGATGAAAAAAAACGTAATTTTCTGTGAAGTAAAAAATTACGTTTTTGAAACTTCAATTTTCAAAGACGAAGTTGCCTACACACCATCGTTTTTCTCACAATGTTCTAGCAAAGCGAGGTTACGTTCCACCACGTTTTTCCATTGAAGCTTGCTTCATAAGTAGCATGCGCGGGTGTAAAAACGTCTTTTTAAACAACGTTTTTTGCTACACACGGTCAATTTCTGTGAAGTAAAAAACGACGTTTTGAAAAACGACACATAAAATTGAAGCATGCTTCAATTTTTTTTGCTAGTTTTTTAGAAGACATAAAACGACGTTTTCCCCCACACACGGTCAATTAAAGTGACGTTTTTAAAAACGTCATTTTTTTTTTCATCACATAAAGTGATGGTGTGTACGGGGCATAAGAAGTGAGATGTCATGTGTTGAGACCCCCGATATCTCAGCAAAGCCTCCCCCTTCCCCCCTCCAACAGGGCTAAAGAAAGAATTGTAATAAATACTGAAAAGGTTAAATTGTAAAAAGAATAAAAAATAAAAAACACACGGACATCCCCCCCCCCCCAAAAAAAAAACACACATACATATACACAGTGCGCCCCTTTTTAAAAGTACGATTTTAATCAATATCTCAATGGACATTTCCAAAATGTTGACAACCTGAGTTTTATAGAACATTTGTTCAGCTCATTACGTGAAAGTAAGGTTAGGATGATAAATCTTCAGTTTTACTCAAACTACTTGATGCAAAAATGAATACATCCCACAACAAAAACTACTACATCTAGTATTTTGTATGACCTCTATGATTGGTAAGGACAGCACTAAGTCTTCTAGGCATGAAATTAACAAGCTGACCATATATTGCAACATCTATCTTTTTCCCATTCTTCAAGAACAAACTTTTTAGAGCCTGGATGCTGGATGGAGAGTGATGCTCATCTTGTCTCTTCAGAATTCCCTATAGGTGTTCAATTGGATTCATATCAGGAGACATACTTGGCCTATGAATCGCTTTCACTGTGTTCTTCAGAAATGCAATAGTGACCTTAGATGTGTGTGTTTTGGATCATTGACATGTTAAAAAAGTGCATGAAAACCAAGGGCACGGAGTGATGATAGCATCTTCTCTTTCATTATAGAGCAGTAAATCTGTGAATTCATGATACCATCAATGAAATGCAGTTCCCGATACCAGCAGCACTCATGCAGCCCCACAGAAGGACACTGCCACCACCATGTTTAACTGTAGGCATCCATGTACTCCTCACCTTTGCAACGCCATACAGTTTTGAAACCATCAATTCCAAAATCATTTATATTGGTCTCATCACTCCAGAGTACAGATTCCCAGTAGTCTTTTTTTTTTTTTTTCAGCATGGGCCCTGGCAGGTTCTAGGCTGGCTTTTTTGTGCATGGGCTTTAGGAGAGGCTTCCTTTGTGGACGACACCCATGCATGCCATTCCTCTGCAGTGTATGCCATATAGTGTCACAGAAAACAATCACCTCAGTTTGGCTTTCTACTTCTTTAGCTAACTGCAGTGAACGTGCATGATGTTCTTCAAGCCTTCTCATCGGAAGACGCTCCTGTCGAGGTGTTAACTTCCGTGGATGGCCTGGACATCTCAGTGAGATGGTTGAAGTTTGAGGCATTGCGTTTTTTACACAATAAAAACATATATACCTGCGCTACAACACAAAGCTTAGATGTGAACACAAACTTGTGCAATTCATTGCCCAAAAGTAGTGCATTATTTAAAATGGTGAGGATCATTGAGGGCCCATTTTAAAGGGAATGGGCTGTTTTAACACAACGTATACATTTTCCATTAGTAAACGTTTTCGGTTTATGTACACAAAGATTCTTTGTAATAATCGCTGGGTTCGATTTAGTAAAACGGCAGAGTGCAAAATCTGGTGAAGCTCTGCACAGAAACTAGGGTTGCGCCGATACCACTTTAACACAGAGTTCAAGTACAGATACTTTTTTCCAAGTACTCGCCGATACCCAATACTTTTTTTTTAATGTCGTGTGACAGTGGCACTAATATGCAGCTGTGTTGACATGTGGACTGTGTCAGTAGTTTTTACTTTATTTACTATTACATTTTTTTTTTTTTACAAATGTATGTGGCCAACTTGTTTAATCCATGCCTAGAAGACTTGGTGCTGTTCTTACAAATCATAGAGGTCATACAAAATACTAGATGGTAGTTTTTGTTGTGGGATGTATTTATTTTTGCATCAACTAGTTTGAGTAAAACTGAAAATGTTGTAATTCTAAGTTTTATATATATATATATATATATATATATATATATATATATATATATATATATATATATATAATATGTGTGTGTGTGTGTGTGTTTATATATTTTTATATATATATATATATATATATATATATATATATATATATATATATATATATATATATATATATAATATGCGTAAATTGATAAGGCTATACAAATACCTGAAATAAAAAAAAAAATATATATATATATATATATATATATATATATATATATATATATATATATATATATATATATATATATATATATATATATATATATATACCATAGTTTGTGGACTCTATAACTTTGCTACAGACTAAATATTAAACACTGATCTGGGGTTAATTTTACCAAAGAGATCAGGCAGAATACATTTTGACCTAAATTTATGAAAATATTATTTATTTTCAAGATTTTATAATGGAAACAAAAACACTTTTTTTTTGCCCCATAATTTTCTCTTTTTTTAGTTTTAGCAAAGAAAACCAAGTGGTGATTTAAATTCCCCTACAAGAAAGCTCTATTTGTATGATAAAAATGTCTTATGGGTACAGTGTTGCATGACCGCACAATTGTCATTCAAAGTGTGACAGTGCTGAAAGTTAAAAATTGGCCTGGGCGGTAAGGGGGGAAAAGTGCCCAGTATTAGTATTGAAGTGGTTAATGAAAGGATGGTTTTCCAAACTTTTTATGAAATATCTGCAGATTTTTGTTTAGTTTTTAATTTTGGGTAATGATTATAGAAATGGTCAATCTTACTTTGCAGTGATTTAAAACACCACTGCTTCTAATTTGGGTCTTTCTTCTCACTGATGCAATGCAGTTGCTACTTAAAAATTACCAAATAACTCCAAGGCATTTAACCATTTTATTTATCATCCAAATGTATGGCAGATCTAACACGGGTTGGTTTTTTTGAAGTTTTTGTGTGTAATGCAAACTAAGTTGACAGTTCACCTACACAGCATGTTGGCTTGTCTGAAGATCTGTGCATTCTGGGCCTGCCCTGGGGGAATGAGAACTGTTCTAAACTTTTATGTGCGCACATTAAAAGAACTGGTCCTTCTGTAGAGCAAGTTATATTGTAATCTAAAATCGGCTTTCGGGCAAGCTTCTTTTTTTTTTTTTTTTTTTTCACAATACATCTTCCCAAATCACCTTCCAGGACAGGTACTCGAGAGATGATTGGCTCCACCTACAACAGGAAATTCAAACCAGAAAGTAATACATTAAAAAAGGAGGGGAGAGGATCGCCTGCTGTCACAGAAGGGTGAAAATTGGGGAGTGTAGAGGTGCATGTTACACCCTAAATACGAGTGTAGCATGTTATTGAAGGTCAACTTATCCTTTTAAGGCTTCATTTCCATGGACGTTTTTACAGCCACTTTCTTTAGCCTTTTTTACAGCTTAAAAACACCTGTCCATGTTTTTTTTTTTAGCTGGAGCTCAAAAACGCAGCGGTAGCGTTTTTTAACGTCTGGCGTTTTTACAGCTCTACTCTGGAGCTTCAGAACGCACTGGTCCTGTTTTTTTTTTTTTTTTTCAGCTTAAAAACGGCTCAGCCATCTACAGCTCAAAAACGTCATGGTGGGCATGAGGCCATAGACTAACATGGAGAGCTGTTTTTAAGCTGAAAAAAAAAACGCTCAGAAAAGTGGCTGTAAAAACGTCCATGGAAATGAAGCCTAAGGCCTCATTTCCACTGGCGTTTTTACAGCCACGTTTCTGAGCGTTTTTTACAGCTTAAAAACGCCTGTCCATGTTATTCTATGGCTTCATTCCCACATAGGCGTTTTTGAGCTGCAAGTGGCATAGACGTTTTTGAGCTGTAAAAAAAACGCGGGACCAGGGCGTTCTGAAGCTCCAGAGTAGAGCTGTAAAAACGCCAGACGTTAAAAAACGCGCGAAAACGCTCAAAAACGCGACCGCGGCATTCTTAAAGCTGCAGCTCACAAAAAAAAAAAAATTTTTTTTTTTTTTTTTTTTTTTTACAAAATAAACATGGACAGGCGTTTTTAAGCTGTAAAAAAGGCTAACAACAGTGGCTGTAAAAACGCCAGTGGAAATGAAGCCTAAAGGTTACATTGTGGAAAGCAGGTAGTTAAGTCTGGATTTATATGTCCTTTTGATAACACAATTTTGTTCTGGCAGTTTTGCTTTGGAGTATATCTTTGAAAGTTTTAGCATTACAGTCTATACTTTCTTCAGCATGTAGAGTTTTTTTTTTTTTCAACATTTTTACACAAAAAAATAAAAAGCCTCTTTGATATGTCCTTTGCAGAACATAATTTCGAATGGCTCGTGATAAAAAATACTATTTTCTTTCTATACAATTTTTTTTCTTCTTTTGAGTAAATAATTGAGCGGATCTTTAAATAGATGGTAGTGAGGAGGTGACATCATGCTGCTGAACTCTCACAAAGGAGCGGGTACGGACTAGGACAGAACAAAGCATTCTTCTCTTGCTTGATGAATATTAGTGCAGAGGAGCTCTGTGGTGTGAGGCCACACTGAAGTTTTTGAAGAGCTTAGCTACCAGTTAAACATGGTTAAGCAGTCTAATTAAGTTATGGGAAAGTGTTGTTTGCCTTCTGTATTTGCTGAAATCCGATTACATAAAATTATTATAGTTTACTTTTTAACTTCATAGAAAATCCAACAATATAAACAACCAGAGCTTTGATTCTGCCCAAATGAAGGAAGCCTTTAACAAAATAGAAGTTATTAGAAGATGTCTTTCATAGATCCATAGATCTTTTGTCTGTATGGATTTGAATCTAGTCTTATTATTCATGCACTGTATATCTGGAGGTCTATACATATGGTACTATTCGTTAAAGTGATATTAAAGGCAACTTTTAAAAAAAAAAAAAAAACATGTCATACTTTCCTGCTCTGTGCAGCGGTAATTTACAGAGCAGCCCTGATCATCTTCTTCTCGGGTCACCCACAGAGGCTCCTGGTCCCTCTTTCATTTTGAGTGACCCCAGAGCATGCAGCTTGCAATGGGGGCACCCAAGCTGGCGTGCTTTCGAGCCACTGCTCTTTGTGTCCATTCAGACTCAGAGCCACGACTCGGTCCTGCCCCCTCTCCCTTATTGGCTCCGCAAGTGAGGAGGGAGAGTCCCCAGGGAGCCAGGGCTGTTGTGCACATTGCTGGATCACGAGAGAGCTCAGGTAAGTATTGGGGGGGGGGGGGTCAAGGATGTATGAAGGTAAAAGAGCCTTTAGGACCACTTTTAAACCATGTGGATACTCTCACCCCAGGTCGGGATGTGTTTGAGTGTGTGCCTGTTTTTTTTTGGAAATTATACAGTTGAACTCAACATAAAGTAAAACATCATGAAATATACAGTTGTGCTCATAAGTTTACATATGAGCACAACTGTGCTCATAAGTTTACATACCCTGGCAGAATCAGAATTTGAATAACGCAAAAACATTTCTTTCACTCATGGTTAGTGTTTGGCTAAAGCCATTTATTATCAATCATCTGTGTTTACTCTTTTTAAAGCATAATGACAATAGAAACAAACCAAATGGCCCTGTTCAAAGTGTACATACCCCAGTTCTTATTACTGTGTATTGCCCCCTTTAACATCAATGACAGCTTGAAGTCTTTTGTGGTATTTGTGGATGAGGCCTTTTATCTTCTCAAATGGTAAAGCTGCCCATTCCTCTTGGCAAAAAGCCTCCAGTTCCTGTAAATTATTGGGCTGTCTTGCATGAACCTAACATTCGAGATCTCCCCATTTCCCTGTTGAGTGGCTCAATGATATTGAGGTCAGGAGACTGAGATAACCACTCCAGAACCTTCACTTTATTCTGCTGTGGCCAATGACGGGTCAACTTGGCCTTTTGTTTTGGATCATTGTCATGTTGGAATGTCCAAGTATGTCCCATGCGCTTCTTCCTGGCTGATGAATGCAAATATTCGTCCAGTATTTATTGATCACATACTGCATTCACCTTGCCATCAATTTGACCAAATTTCCTGTGCCTTTGTAGCTCACATATCCCCAAAAGATGTATATATTAATAAAACTAGTGTACCTGAATTGCCTTGATATTGGCCTCCTGTAATCCTTTTAAAAGCAGCGCTAGGAGGGGGGGGGTCCAGCATTAGAAACCCATTAGGCCAGTAATGAATACGGTCTAGTAATGCTACCTGGGTCACAAAACTGGGTGTACAAAATTTAAAATCTTTTCACTTTTGAAAGTTCTATATGTAGTATGCAATTTAACTGCCAGTGCAGCTTTAAAAATGTATTGTAACTATTTTTTTTATTTTGCCACAGTTCTTTTTAATGGAATAGGTTAGTAATGGAAAATAAAAACAGGTTGCTTGGTTATAGATGGTACAATTCACTTTTTTCAGAATCACCTTTTGGTTTATTACTTTAATAACTTTTTATCCTCCTATATACGTTTGAACCTAGTTGGTTTCTTTCCACATGGACTGGCCTCCCACCAGAAGTTGAGAATTATTGACCTGATCTTGTCCATTCAATTTAATTGGGATAAAAGCGGAGAGAAACAGTATGCTCTTTTTCCCTGGACTTGAATAATGTCTTTGATTCCCTATCATGGGATTATTTACTTTTTGTTCTTCAAAGATTTGGCTGTGGACCAAACTTTCTGGCCACTTTAAAGGCTTTATGTAGCTGGGCCCCTGTGCAAGTTTTATTGAAAGGATATAAAATGCACAGAGATGCATGACAGGATTGTCCTCTCTCCCAAATATTATTTGTGTTCGCACAGCAACCTTGAATCTTAATGATTATACAAAAGTCCAGGCATTGAAATATTAGTGGAAAAAGCAAATATTAATCACTTGACCCCCATGCCAATTCTGACACTTCTCACGTACTTCTAAAAAATCACCATTTTAGTTTCTTTACTAGAATATTACTTAGAAACCAAAGAAGAAGAAATAAACCAAACCCCCAAGCATTAAATATTTTCAGAAAGCAAATGTCCTGGAGGAAGTTTCCTTTTTTTGTATTTTTACTTCACACGTTTGCACAGTGTTTTTTCAAACTCAATTTTGTGGGGAGAAAAAAATACGCTTTAAGCACTTGACCTCCAGAAGATTTACCCCCCTTCAAGGCATATGACATGTTGCATAGACTCGTGTCTGCATAAGGCTTATGACACGTGTCACATAGACTCGGGTTTGCGTAGGCACATGACACGTGTCCCATAGATTTGTGTCTGCGTAGGCACGTGACACGGCGCATAGACACATGTCTACATGAGACACATTTTGCATATATGTACATGGACGCATGATGCATAGATACATGATTGCACATAAACGCATGTTCTACTTAAACACATGCTTGCATAAGCACGTTTGCATAAATGTTGAAACGCCTGCTTGCTTGCTTGCTTACTTGCTTAAACACCTTTGCATGAGCACATGTGTGCATAAATGCATATTCTTTAAACGCATGTAAATATATGTGCTTCTTTACATTAAACTGTATAGATGGGGTTTTAATACATACGTAAATGCATGAACAGCAGAATACTTATATACTTGCATGTTTGCATCCCTAGGTACTTGCCTAACGGCATACCTGGGTACTGGCATACTTACGATGTTGTATAGCTGTGGACCAACGTTGTCTAGGCCTGCATCCTTGTGGGACTACGTATTCGTTTTTGTCTAATATAGTCACCTTATTATGCTGAGCTCTGATGAAGAGGTCCTTGTCGCCTCGAAACACGTCAGCCGGCAGTGACTCACATCTAAATCCCCCCTATTTTGGAGTGCGGTTCGAAGGGTATCCACCACAACGTTGCTGATAAGCCTACCATGTCAGTTCTCTTATGAGTAGTTTTCTACTATCATTTTATTCTATTAAACCTGTCAACGGTAACACACTAGGCTGGTGCGCCTTTCTTTCTTTGCTTTTGTTGTGTTCTACTAGGACATTCCCTGTCCACTAAAGGCAGCAAGGCCTCTGTTACCGGTTTTTGACACTGTTGGTGTGTTCCATGTGGAATATTGAATAACTTTGGACAATCCACCCGTGCGCAGGAGCTTGTTTTCGTTTTGTTTATCACCTTATTATGTATCTGTTACACTGGCCAAATGACTCCAGAAGGGAGAGGCGGCCGAGGAAGGCAGGTACACCACGCTCGGGTCCAGTGATCTGGCGGTGATTCATGTTTCCTCTTGGGCATCGGGGGTATATGAGCCACTGTGGCGCCTAGTTTCAGATCAAGCCTGGTTAGTACTTGTATGGGAAACTGCCCAGGAATACCAGGGGCAGTAAGTTTTTTTTATTTATTTTTTTCCTCCTAAGTGAAAGAAGCATCTGAGGCTGCAGTGTTTTGAGAGTCGGTAGGTTAAGTGCACCCCTTGGGACGGTCTGGGTCTGCCACAGAGTCATCTGTTGTTTGCCTTGCCTTGACTCTTGGAGCAGAAGTTATAGGCTCATTATTGTGAGACAATTAAATGGTAGCAGTTCCAAAGCCAAATGGGGCCATGAGGTCTATCTTAAGATCTCAAGCCGCTGAGCATCCTTCTGTTTTGGATAGACTATATCTGTTCAGTGATGACATCTCTGCAATCGGTAGATTTCGGGGTCAATAATCATCTGTAAACACACGTCTTCATGTGGAGGTTTGTTTCCACAGGCTCATCAAAGATTTCTGTAATTGCAGTGGAATTTTTATTTTTTGTTTGTGAATCTTTCCTTTGTGTTGGCCACAGCTCCGGAGGGTTCGCAAAGCGTCCAACCCCAGTGCTTGGCTTGCTGAAGACGCCTCAATACTTATTACCTCCAATAATCTTTTCTCAGGAAGCAGTCGATTCCAGGGGTTCCTTCAATATATTTCTGCAGGAGGAAGCTGTCTTTAGGTCGAAGCACATTCCCTACATACAATCCTACTCCAGGTCTTTGTAGAGGATAATTTTCTCTCTGTCTTGAACTTTAACCACTTATCAACCAAGGACGTCATATGACGTCCTCGACTTTGTGCAGTGATATCTGAATAACTGCAGCTACAGGCATCATTCAGATATCACCGTCTTCAGACCCCGATTCTCTACACGATAAGAACGATCAAAGCGGCAGTTGCGCCGTTTGATTGTTCTTATAGGCAGTGGGAGGGGACACTTCAGATGGTCACCAGTCATCTCTATGCCTGTCTGAGGCCCGGGCGCGATGTTATGACGTCACGCCTGGTACCCGGAAGTAAATAAAGCCGCAATCACGGCTGTCTGCATGAGATCGGTGAATTTTTTTTCATGATCTCACGCTTGTAAGCCCGGAGGAGAGATGTGGGGTCTTATTGACCCCACATCTCTCCATAAAGAGGACCTGTCGCAGTGATTCATATTACAATGGATGTTTACATTCCTTGTAATTGGAATAAAAGTGTTAAAAAAAAATCATACTAAAGTGTAAAAAAAAAAATGCAATTTTTTTTTAACCACTTAAGGACCACCTCCTGCACATTTATGTCGGCAGAATGGCACGGCTGGGCACAGGTACGTCCTGTGCTAGTACCCAGTCACGGGCCCGCGAAGCTACGGGACCCGCAGACCCGATCGCCGCTGGAGTCCCGCGATCGGTCCCTGGAGTTGAAGAACGGGGAGATCTGTGTGTAAACACAGCTTCCCCATTCTTCACTGTGGCGGGGGCATCGATCGTGTGATCCCTTTTATAGGGATACACAATCGATGACGTCACACCTACAGCCACACCCCCCTACAGTTGTAAACACACATGAGGGCACACACAACCCCATCAGCGCCCCCTTGTGGTTAACTCCCAAACTGCAATTGTCATTTTCACAGTGTACAATGCATTTTAAATGCATTTTTTGCTGTAAAAAGGACAATGGTCCCAAAAATGTGTCAAAATTGTCCGAAGTGTCCACCATAATGTCGCAGTCACGAAAAAAATCGCTGATCGCCGCCGCTGCAAAAACTATCCCCTATTTTGTAAACGCTATAAATTTTGTGCAAACCAACCGATAAATGCTTATTGCAAAAATAGGTAGAAGAATACGTATCGGCCTAAACTGAGGGAAAAAAAGTTTTTTTATATATTTTTGGGGGGATATTTATTATAGCAAAAAGTAAAAAATATTGAATTTTTTTCAAAATTGTCGCTCTATTTTTGTTGTTAGCGCAAAAAATAAAAACTGCAGAGGTGATCAAATACCGCCAAAAGAAAGCTCTATTGGTGGGAAAAAAAGTACGCCAATTTTGTTTGGGAGCCACGTCGCACGACCGCGCAACTGTCTGTTAAAGCGGCGCAGTGCCAAATCGTAAAACCTGGCCGGGTCCTTTAGCTGCCTAAAGGTCCGGGTCTTAAGTGGTTAAAAACGCCCCTGTCCCCGGTAGCTTGCGCGCAGAAGCGAACACACATGTAAGTCCCGCCCACATATGTAAACGCAGTTCAAAACCCACATGTGAGGTATCTTCGCGTGCGTTAGAGCGTGTGCAACAATTTTAGCACTAGACCTTCTCTGTAACTCGAAAATGGTAACCTGTAAAAAAAAAAATTTATCGTCGCCTATGGAGATTTTTAAGTACCGAAGTTTGGCGCCATTCCATGAGTGTGCGCAATTTTAAAGCGTGACATGTTGGGTATCTATTTACTTGGTGTAACATCATCTTTCACATTATACAAAAAAATTGGGCTAACTTTACTGTTTTTTGTTATTTTTTAATTCCTAAAAAAAAAAGGCGTTTGAAAAATTAATGCGCAAATACTGTGCAAGAATGACCGCCATTTTATTCCCTAGGGCAGGGATATGTAATTAGCAGGCCTCCAGCTGTTGCAGAACTACAAGTCCTATCAGGCATAGAAAGACTCTGACAGCCACAAGCATGACACCCAGAGGCAGAGGCATGATGGGACTTGTAGTTTTGCAGCAGCTGGAGGTCCGCTAATTGCATATCCCTGCCCTAGGGTGTCTGCTAAAAAAAATATATAATGTTTGGGGGTTCTGAAAGATTTTCTAGCAAAAAAATTGAGATTTTTACATGAAGGAGAGAAGTGCCAAAATAGGCCCGGTTGTCAAGTGGTTAATATCCAGGCATTGGATTGCCAGAAGGCTCTGTTCCAGGGTGTTGCAGAGCAAAAATGTGGTTGGTATTCTTCATTTTCAGGAATGTGGAAGACAATAACCACTGATGCCAGTCTCCCCAGTTCATTTGAGGGTTGCTATAGTTCAGTGGGTTTGGTCTCCACAGGAGAGAATACTGTCCATCAATATCTTGGAACTTTCAGCCAGTACGCCCTGCTCTGGATTATGGGACAAACCAGTTGGAGGTTCAATCCCAAAATGCCTCTGCAGGGACATATATATTATCCAACCAGGGTGGCACCAGAGGTCATGCGACTCGGAGGTGAACCACATTCTGTCTCTATCGCCAATACATATTCCAGGGATAGAATGGTGGCAGGGGGAACGCTGCAGTGAATCTACTAGATTCCAAGTTCTACAACAAGTTGGGACAGGTGTGTCCGGGATGAGAGTCCCACTGCCAAAGGGAGTTTATGTACTGGTAACACCTTAGGGACCAGCTCTGCCTTATTTGACGTTTTTCCTCTGTTTCGGCTTCTACCAGTTTCCATTCACCGATAGGTGCCGCATAACCCAAGTAGTTATTATAATAACTGTCTCTGTGCCCTGTGATATACTCAAAGAAAAGGATTTTACCAGTAAGTAAATAGCTTTCTTTTTGGTGGTATTTGATCACCACTGGGTTTTTACATTTTTTGCGCTATGAACAAAAAAAGATCGATCATTTTAAAACTATTTTTTACTTTCAGCTATAAGACCCCTTTCACACTGCCAGCAGGCCGTGTTGGCGGTAAAGCGCTGCTAGTTTTACTGTCGCTTTACCTTCGTTTTATCAGCACTTTTCGTCCGCTAGCTGGGCACTTTAAACCCCCGCTAGCAGCTGAAGAAAGGGTTAAATGAAAAAAAAATCACAATAAGTGTATATTTATTGGTTTGCATAAAGGTTATAGTGTCTACAAGCTATGGTATATATACTGGAATACTTTTTTGTTTTTATACTAGTAGTGGCGGCAATCGGCGACTTATAGCGGGACTGCAATATTGCATCACCTATCTGACACTTTGACCCTAATGCTGTGCTAAAAATATGCACTGTCGGTGTACTAATGACACTGGCTGGGAAGGGGTTAAATATGTGAGAGTGTTTTTGTGTACACACTGTGCTGCTTTTTTTTAAGGAAAATGCTACATTTTATTCCCTGCTTTACAGGGAAACAAAATCTCTGATGACTGGACAGAGCTCTGCATTTACATATGCAGAGTTCTGTCCAGCCTGTTTCCTCGCTGATCAATGGGTGTCACTGGGCATCTATTGGCCGGCACCTGCTGATCGGCGTCTGCTGTGACTAATCACAGCAGAAGCAGAATGCCGGCCCCCCTGCCCGGAAGTGCAGAATCACGTGTGTGTGTGTGTGTGTATGGGATTCTGCACAGAACAGCCGCCCACAGGTAGTTTAGCTGTACTTCTGTGGGTCACAGGAGTGCTGTTCTGATTCAGTACCTACAGCTTTATTATCGATTTTATGATATACTGTATTTATCGGTGTATAACACACTTTTTTACCCTGAAAATAGAGGGTAAACCATGCCTGCGTGTTATACGCCGATATCTGAATTTTTTCCCAGCGGGGATCGGGTGGTCCCCCCTGGGTGCTACCCACTAGGAGGGTGTCAGGCCAGCCGCCCCGCCTCTCCTGGCCACGGGACAGCGCTGTAGAAAACATTACTGCCAGCCCTTTCTCTTAAAACGCTCCTCCTGTCACTGTCTCAATATTAATCAAAGCCTCTCCAATACCTGAAGTAAGGATGCTCGTTCTGGCCGTTCTCCACCAGCTTCACCTTCTCCTCGAGTGTAGCTTGTGATTGGAGGAGAGCAGTCACGTGACCATCGATGAAACAGAGTCACATGACCGTGTCTACAAGAGAACGGCGTTAATTTAGGTATGTAGAAGCTTTGATTTGCAGTAAAAGTGACACGGGAGCGGTGTAGAAGGGGCGGACAGTGAGGTTTTCTTTGCTCTACAGTATGCTGGCAATGCTGTCCCAGGAGACTGGGGGTCGTCTGGGAGTGCAAAGGAGGAGGGGGGGACTTTATAATGAAAGGGGGTCTGTGTGCTGTGCAGGGGGTCCGGAAAGTTTTTTTTTTTTTCCCTTAAATGTCCCTCTTAAAATTTGGGTGCGTGTTATACGCCGATAAATATGGTAACCATCTGCTCCTTGATTTAACCAAATGCACTCGAAAACAAATGTCTTTCCTGGTTATTTCCCTGTTCATGAGCTTGTAATTTAATTTTTTATTTTATCTAGTTAATCAGCAATTGGTATCTATAATGATTAGTTAGAAAAGTACTTATAGGTTTTATGCTCTTCTATTTGTCACCTCTATTTACTTGTAGCCAACTGTATAATTTTGTTAACACTTGATTTATTATGCTTGGCAAGTAACGATTGAACTGCCTTGCAGTTTGATACTAACTTATAACCGCTATTTATTAATGTTGGTCTTATGAATTGTTAACTTCTTGAAGGGAAAATAAATATGCAGGTCAATAAAATGTGTATATGTTTGTACAACATTCTTCTTTTTTCCTATTAAATGTTTAAGTTAAAAAGGTACCAACAAAAACCAAAAACCATTGCAGTTGCACAACCTTTTCAAAATTATGCCAAATTTCAGCACCTGTGGTGGTGTTCGGGGGTAGTTGCCATAACTGCCAGCTTTTAATGTGTAGGTGCAGTTCTAATTACAGCTGAAACTGCTTGGTCTGGGGCTTCCAATTTTGCTACAAATTTTTATTTATTACGATGTATTTTTAAAATAAAATTTGCCAAAGTATCCTGAATTCAAACAAATGAGTAGCAAAACCCTATTTTTTCTGCAAAAAGTATAATGCGTTAGGGTGAACTGCAGAGGACAGACTGGAGGCAAAATATTAAAAAATTATTTCATTGCTCTCTTGAGCAGGAACCAGTATTAGTAATGTGTGACCTATAAGTGTGGTCTAGAGAGAAAATAATCGCTCAGAAGTCTTCGACGAACCTCCTCATTGGAACCAAACTATGGGTGCCGGCAATGCAATAGTGACGCATATGAAGGAAACTTGGACAGCCGCACTCCAAAAATGTTCTTTTAATTAAAATCAATCACAAAATAAACATGCCACAGCAAAAAAATTGGAACAAAAGCTAACGTTTTGCACTGTAGCTTCAGTGCTTAGTCATAGCTAGTGTGGTCTATTGCAGAGATGCCCAGCCTTTGTGTTGTTGTCTCTGAACCCTTGGTATCTGTTTGCAGTAGTTATTTTTCAGTATAGAACCCAACCTTAATATGGTTGCACCTCATTTGGGGTGTATTTGACACATTCCACTAGCTAGAATCCTGTGCTCCAAACATTCTAGACATCATTACTGGCCATTAGGTAGTTAAACGAATTTGTTACATTTTTTTGCAGTGATAAACTGATCAATACTTACAAGCAGTTTTGAGCATTTCTTTTGATTATTGAGCTGTATCTTTTCATCTACATATTAATGATCTCATCTGCAAAGCTAGTTGATTATATTCTCTGCTGTAGATACTGTGTGTACTTTTCAGTGATTGTCCTCTCTCTCTCTCTCTGGGCCCATACCTCAGTAGCAGTCTATCTTGTAGAATTCACATTTCAGCAACAGTATGTAATTTCTTAGTCTTTACTGAATTCAGGCCCACTGCTAAAATGAATGAATGTACCAAATGTGAACTGCCATGGTGCACACAGTGATTTTTGCTGTTGCCTGTTGTAGCTCATTCTGGGTTATGCATTTTCCGCAGTCAGAACAACAACCTAATGTTGCATTTTATACGATGAAAAGAAAAACAAAAAACTGCGCTACAACACAATAAACACCAAGGCAGCAGCTATCGTGTGAAGTACACAAATAAACATAAAAAACAAAAAGCCGCGCCAAGAAATGGTTAAACAAGTCCCCTACTGAAGGTAGAAGTAATAACAATGGAAAAAGTCTATGAGCTCTTATGCAGAGGCCAAGGATGCACTTAGTAGTACAAGGACACAAGTTCCATATAATGTGGCACAATGATGTAACGATGGATGTAAATTCCTCCAACACCCGGTGACATGCATGCAGTATGTGAAATTCCTCCACCTGGAAATCAAAGCCTCTTACCAGAAGGTAAGGAATCAAAGCGGATGGCTATAACCCAGCCTCGGCCTTTAATTTCTCCAGGGATCTCAGATCAGGAGTCCGCAGCGTCTCAATCGATAGATCACAGTCGCTCCATTGGAGGGAGTGTGACGCGTTTCGTCACAAGCTGGCGTTATCAATGGGGGTGCCCATTGATAACGTCAGCTTGTGACGAAACGTGTCTGGGAGGCTGTGTCAGTGACGTCACCACGCTCGGGAGGAAGGGCTCCTGTTTGCCGGCCGGCTTTTTCAACTTTTAATACATTGGCTGTTTTTATTCATTGCTGCTGTAAGTAGACTACTTTTTAATAAATTTGGTTACTGTACTGTATTACGCTATATGCGTCCTCTTTTTTATACACACCAATGGAGCGACTGTGATCTATCGATTGAGACGCTGCGGACTCCTGATCTGAGATCCCTGGAGAAATTAAAGGCCGAGGCTGGGTTATAGCCATCCGCTTTGATTCCTTACCTTCTGTTAAGAGGCTTTGATTTCCAGGTGGAGGAATTTCACATACTGCATGCATGTCACCGGGTGTTGGAGGAATTTACATCCATCGTTACATCATTGTGCCACATTATATGGAACTTGTGTCCTTGTACTACTAAGTGCACCCTTGGCCTCTGCATAAGAGCTCATAGACGTTTTCCATTGTTATTACTTCTACCTTCAGTAGGGGATTTTATACGATGAGCCTGGGGCAAATAACTTTTATTTGTGTGCAAACAAAACTCTTTTCTCATTTTAATGAAGGATGTTGTTTACAAACGTATTTTTATCTTCCTTCCTAGGTAAAAGTTCTTCACAATCAGCTTGTCCTGTTCCATAATGCAATAGCTGCCTACTTTGCTGGAAACCAGAAACAGCTTGAACAAACTTTGAAACAATTCCATGTGAAGTTGAAAACCCCAGGAGCAGATGCTCCATCCTGGCTGGAAGAACAGTAATCCAACCACAAACCCAAACGACCTCTGATCAGGACCAGTACACTTAATTGGAGAAGAGGGGCTGGGATCAAATGATTAATGCTAATGATTTGTACTCGGACCACTTTTATTTTTTTCCTTTTTAATACTCTAAAATGAATTTATTAACAGTCAAACAAGACTTTACTATATATATAACGTTCATATCTGCTTCTTAAAGGACTCTCATTTATGTCTGTATGGCAAAGGCAGTCTGTTTCTATAGCATGTAAAATTTGTACTTTTGCACTGTCAAAAAATAAAAGTTGGCATAATACTGGGCCAATTGTGGCAATTCCAAATGGTGCTTTCCATGAATTGCACCTATACCATCAGATTTTTTGTTATATTCCTAACTATTAAACATCTTCAAAAAAGTAACTAAATGTTAAAAATGTGTTCTAAAAAAAAAAATGCTGTTTTGAGAAGTGATAAGTTTTACATCTTGTAAATAGAAAGTCTATTAAGAATATTCTATTATGGGCTGCTAAGACCGTTTGTTGGTTTTCCTTACGTTGACAACCACTCTTTTCATTAAGTGTATCTGTCACATTTTAAGCAAGATAAAAAATGTGGACATTACTTTTCAACAGCTTGCTGCAATGCTGAGTACCAGTAGTGGAAAATCATCAAGCTGCGTAGAATCAGGATGCTGCAGATGATTATTCACAGAGTACGTTTCAGTGCAGTTTAAATCTGGACAGTGACAGATTATGACATTTTAGGCTCCATTCACACTAATGCTTTTTTTAATGCATTTTGCAAAAATGCACGAAAATTTTTTAACATGGTTTCCTATGGAACATGTTCACATGAATGCTTTTTTGTGCCTTTACGTTTTTGGAAAGGGCCGGGGACTTTTGTTCCTGCAAAAAGCAGCATTTTGCATGTAATGGAGTTCAATGGACCCGCATCCAAAACGCAGTACCTTGCGTTTTTTTTTGTTTGTTTCTAACCTGTTTATAGCTGGTTGTTAAAGGAAATGTAAAAAAAAAAAATTGCCGGCTAAAAAAAAAAAAAAATGTAAACGCATGTCGAAAAACGCAGCAAGAGCTGCAAAAACGCTCAAAAGCAACATGCATAGGTGTGAATCGAGCCTTACTCAACTCGTTTTGAACTGCAGCATGTCCAGAATCCCTTTTTACGTGACATATTTCCTTCAGTAACTCCAGAATGAAGGCCTATTAAGAATTTTGCACTGAAAAAGAATGCACAGTTTACAAAGTTGGTTTTCAGTGTGGGGATTAGCATCCTAGAAGGACCTCTGTTACTCTGTGCTGAATGTACTGCGGCAATAAAACAGAGGTGCAGAAATTCCCATTGTGGAATGTATTTTAACCACTTGAGATCCGCGCTATAGACGAAATACGTCCGCAGCGCGGCTCTCAAGTGCCAAGTGGCCGTTTAAAAACGGCCTTTATGTGCATTACCCGCGCGCGCCACTGGGTGGCGCGCGGCGGGTAAAAACTGTCCCGACGCATCGCCGAAGACCCGATGCGTGTACCTGGCGGCCGCGATGTCCGCCGGGTACACGCGATCGTCTGTGACACGGTAGGTGACAGCAGGAACGTGGAGCTCTGTGTGTAAACACAGAGCTCCATGTGCTGTCAGAGGAGAGGAGACCGATCTGTGTCTCTTGTACATAGAGACACAGCATCGGTCCCCTCCCCCAGTCACCCCCCTCCCCCCACACAGTTATAACACACCCAGGCTACACAGTTAACCCCTTCCTCACCCCCTAGTGTTAACCCCTTCACTGCCAGTCACATTTATACAGTAATTAGTGCATTTTTATAGCACTGATCGCCGTATAAATGTGAATGGCGCCAAATTTGTGTCAAAAGTGTCCGATACGTCCGCCGCAATATCCCAGTCCCAATAAAAATCGCAGATCGCCGCCATTACTAGTAAAAAAAAAAATAATAAAAAAAATCATAATTCTGTTCCCCATTTTGTAGGCGCTATAACTTTTGCGCAAACCAGTCGCTTATTGTGATTTTTTTTTTTTTTTTACAAAAATACGTCGAAAAATACGTATCGGCCTTAACTGAGAAAAAAAATAGTTTTTTAAAAAAAAATTGGGATATTTATTATAGCAACAAGTAAAAAAAATATATATTTTTTTTAAATTGTTGCTCTTTTTTTGTTTATAGCGCAAAAAATAAAAACCGCAGAGGTGATCAAATACCACCAAAAGAAAGCTCTATTTGTGGGGAAAAAAGGACGCCAATTTTGTTTGGGAGCCACGTCGCACGACCGCGCAATTGTCAGTTAAAGCGACGCAGTGCCGGACGCTGAGATTTCGCCTGGGAACGAAGGGGGTTTATGTGCCCAGTAAGCAAGTGGTTAATGAGCTTTCCTAAGCAGAAAAATGAAGATACGGGTGTGATTGGGCCCTTTATTAATTACTCATTTACTGTCTTTACTATGTTAACTGGATCTTCATTTATGTTTCCCAAAGGTCTTGTTTAACGTTTCTAAAGTGATTGGTCCTCACACAGCAACTCATTCTATTTCATAATAAAAGGGCAGCATGATCATTATGGGCTTTGTACTGTATTAACAATTTCTCAATGTCTATTAGTTTCCTTTAGCTATATATCACATTTGTTTACTTTTCTTTGTCCTTTTGTCCCTTTTTGCTTTCTTACTAGATTTTATATTTATAAATTGGCTATAACCACTTTCATTATAAGAGGTGGTAATATAGATTACACTTGGGGTTACTAAACCCAGGGCCCTGCATTCTCTATATCTGGTCCCCTGCAGTAAACAGAACATGGAAATGCAATTATTTTTAGTAAATATAAACTGCTAAATACCTTTTCTCATCAGCAGTTCTATAGCAGTCTTATGACTTCGATCTGTGTCTGGTTAAAGTTTTGTAGTGGTTTTCATTCTCCCCTGATTGTCCTATGAGGCTGCAGGACCCCTGACCCTCTGTCTGGACAGTGCTCATTGGCCTTGTGCTGATCACATTCACCCTCCCAAGAAAGAACAACTCTCGAACAAGGCTCTGTTCTATCAGCAGATAGACTGGAAACTGTGGAGGAAGGGGAGGATCAGAGAAGACTACCTTTTTACACAATGCAGAGGATTAACCCTTTAGGTTCCACAGATAGTATAACAAGCATGCTTTACTGCATATACAGACTGATTTTACTGTTGTGGGTTTAGTTAAACTTTAACCTCTGTGCACCTAATTTAGCCCCAAAGCTTTCTCTCTTAATCCCCCAAGCCTCTCTGGATAAAATATTGCAGGAGTTGCTCAATGCAAACAAAACTCATTGTTTTATTTTCCCACTTGGTGGAAGCTATTGCTTTATTGGTGGCTATAAGCAGCCATTTGACTTTCTCGTGCGTTTATGCCCCACAGCGTGGGAATTGTTTATTTATGGGGATGTGAGATTTATTATAGATAGAGAGCCAATGTATGAATATATAAAGGTGCACCGTATGGAACTAAAAACTTGCAGAGCAAGAATGTGGAGGTAAATACAATACACCTGCCACTGTGTTTAGTGGGATATGTAGACTTTTTAATAGTAATGAAGGAGTAAAACACCATTTAATTGAGTCATTTTTCTCTTGTAGAGCATTGTCTAAACTGATGTCTTTGGAAACAATACTTTGTAATCTGTGCTTAACGTAGACCAGGCTGCAAATGTTGTGCGACAAGGAAAAGACCAACATTAAAACTACAGAAACTCTCATTTTTGTGCCCCTACCCCTAACACAAAAATTGTAATTTTAATAAAGCTACAGTTCTAGGATTGCAGTTATGATGGGGAGATGTTATTGTCCGTTGTTATTTGTGGACTCTATTACTAGAGAACAGGTGTTTCTGTGCCGTTGGGCTCCACATTGCACACCAGTATCACTCCAAGGAATGGCACTTTAGCACCTGTAGCCTCTCTTTTCTGGGGGAGAAACAATTATGTGCCTCTGTTGAAGATTGGTTGGGAGAATGAGAATTGTGTTTAGATGTAACAATATTCGCCTTAAATCAAATTTATGTGCCTTTTTACAAGATGTGACCAAGTTGTTCTCAACTGGACTTTTACACTTTATTTTTTTTTCCTTTTTTCCTTTCCATTTTGGGCATGACGCGGTATATTTCAACACTGCTGTTGTGTGTTCCTGTCCAGTCCAGTTTATTTTTACACTATCAGTTGTAGCTTATCCATTTGTTAAATTTTGGTAAAGATTGGATTAATATATACTTATCATACAGTGTGGTTTTGGTTAATCATCCTTTTTTCTTTATTTAAAAGGTTTTATCCACGTTCAGTGTAAAAAGCAAAGCCACTTTCTGAGGAGTAATGGACAGTCCTAGGGGTCATATACCATGTGAACCTCTAATCGGTTAAATGTTGCCAGGCTGTAGCAACCACAACTTTCAATATTCAATTGATTTAATCTGAAGGTCATCTGTACCCAGTTAAGGCTTCAATTGTCTACCGTTAATTTTAGAGACTCTAAACTGGGAATTTTATTGAGATAGGGGATATGTCACCATTGGATTCTCCAAAATATTTAAGCCAGTACATCATATAACCAGCCAGTAACTTGGCAAAGCTGTAAAATATCAGATGTTTTCAGCTGGTATTGACCTCTAAATTGTACATTTACTCCCACTATGTTGGCAATTTCTCAGTTTGTTTAAACTGAAAATGTGTATCCCTTTTAATATTTCTCAAGATTGTAAATGCTGCATTTCTTTGTGTGTGTTTTATTTTCATGTATCTTATGAGAATCTAATTTACAGTATTTAGTTTGAAATAAGATGTGTGATTCCTGTATCATATGTTCAATAGTGTTACAATGTATTATTTGATCTGGTTGTTTAGAATTCAGTTACATCAATGTACACACATACTTTTTCTTGTCTTAAAAACTTTTTCTATTCTTCAATACTGTTTCTGTAATAATAGATTACTGTCAAACCTGTGATTGTGCCTCCTGTGTGAACTTTTTATGGTGTTGGCTACAACATGTTTTAGTCTTTTATTGAGCTTTCTATTGCCGATATCTTTGACCATTGTGCAGTGTACCTGCAAACACATGGAGGTCTGGGTTTCAAGTGTGTCTGTTTTTTTATCATGAAACAGCCATGTTCCTATAATATATGTCCTAAATCCAGCCCCTTCAGTAGAAGTCCTCTGACTACTTAATTTTCTGCAAGCCATGTTGCTGCATAAGTCCTCTAAAAAAAAAAAAAACTTTCAGGCGTGTTTGATCCTGTGTCCACGGCAGATCTCAATGGTTCCTCCCTCTCGCCTCCATTCTTTAAGCCTAAGTTCACATTGCAGCGATTTGGCATTTTAAATCACATGCTAAATTGACGGCAGTGGCATCGTCCGAATCGGTGCAACGCCGGCTTTGTGGCGCCGCACCGATTCCCAAAAGTAGTTTCTGTACTACTTTTGGCGACTTTGAGGTGCGATTTGTATAGACCTCTGTGCCGCAACCAGCACAGATGTCTCTGAAATCGCCCCCCAAAAGTCGGGACTGGATTTTAATCCCACTGTCAGCGTGAACCTGGGCTAAAGGATACTGTAGTGACATAGAAGTCAGCAGGAGGAACTAGTGAGAACGATGGTATCCCAAGACAGAAAGTATATGTCAGGCATTGTGTTCAGGAATGTCTGCAATTTAATAAAATATTTTAAACTTATAATTCTAGTTTTACTATTGACATAGTGAGCCTTGCATGTGGTTTCCTGCTTGTTCTGCAGTGTATTAAAGTAGATATATCATTCTATATATTGTGTAAAGCAGCAGTTAAAACCATCTTCCCACATTGATTACTATAACTATATCTATAGTATGTTATTTAAAAAAAAAAAAATAAACAGTTAAAGGGCAACTCCACTTTCGTGGGGAAAAAAATTGCAAAAAAATAATATAGCGTATACAATTGCGACACAAGTCGTATTGTAATTGAATGTTATTAAAAAATACCTTTCCTTTTCAATCTGCAGCCACTGTAATTTTCTGAGAATGCAATGCAATATGACTACCTGGAGGTGTTCTGTACACAGTGTGTTCTGACCACCCCAAGAAACATAATTTCCTGCTTGTATGATTGGCTCACTAATTTTTCCAGAAGTCTGACTCGGATACAAGGCATTTTTCAAGTGTTCCCTGCAACAAAAATTTCATTTTTGGTGAGACACTCTCAGTAGGAACACGTCTAAAGGGAAGCAGGCCCAACAGATTTCCTCCATTAGTTCCCCGCAGGTGCACACCTTATGGATAATTATGAAACCACTCCCATTAGACCCACTCATCACTGAGGCTCAGAGGAACATACAGTGATTACTTCAGAATAACAAAAGGTAGTAATCTGCAACAAGGGTTGTTATAATCCTTGCAATGTACATAGATCCCCTAGAGGGGAATTTATTTATTTTTTCTCAACAAAAGTGGAATTCCTCTTTAAACAAGGTTTGTTGTCCACAAGAATGGCCCCTAGTGTAGCACCAAGTCTAAGAATAGATAGGCCTGTAAGATTTAAATCTGTAGTGAAAAAATAACAGAATGACATTTTTAATCCAACTGGCTGCAGTAGAGAAATATGAATTCATGTTACTTTAAATCCACAAGAACACTGTTATTGGTTGTACAAGTCAGAAAAACTAATTTTGTAAAAAAATTGCAGCGCTACATGGATGACCGTGCAGTGTTGCAACAATTTAGTGGATGAGATACAAATACCACAACCCTAGTGATCAAGAGGCTGGACAACTTTGACTAATGCCCAGTTCTCTGCTGCTTTAGTGGCAAAAAAATTAAATACAAGCATCAAAAAAGTGCTTAAAGCGGAGTTCCGGCCACAATTTCACTTTTTAAATATAAATACCCCTGTAATACACAAGCTTAATGTATTCTAGTAAAGTTAGTCTGTAAACTAAGGTCTGTTTTGTTAGGTTGTTACAGCATTTAGACACTTTATAAAATAGAAATTGACTGGGGCCATCTGAAATGTGGGCATCATGAAGCCAGACTGTATGACTTCCTGGATTTCAGCCTTGCAGATCTCGCACATGCTCAGTGCTGCACAAGTAGTGCAATAGGTTTCAGATCAGGTTTCAGCCCCTCTACTGTCCAAGTCACATGATTCTTCGAGACTGGGGAGTGCACAGACTCCTGGAGAGTCTGTGCGGTGTAGGTTAGGAAGCTTAAGCACCTAGGTGCAGGAAGAGGGAAGATTAACTATTCTGCCTAGCAACAACACTTTGAAGGCATCTAAAAAAAAAAGGGCTAATGACATTTTTTAAAACTACTGATGTAATGTTATGTTTATGGGTGGAACTTCACTTTAAAATATGAACCTACCATATGTTAACTGGTGTTTTAAAAAGTGTGTAACATTTTAGGCCTTAATATGAACCCTCAACAATGCAAATGGCTTTGTGCCACTTAGATACATCTCGTATCTGAGAAGATAGATAAAAGGGCTCTTGCATGTGGGTGGTAGCGCTTGTTCAGAATAATTACGAATGTATTTCCTTAGCCATTGTGCAGCGAAGAGCCTGCCATTGACATGATTGGCTGTATGCTGCTGTACCCATGTATACAGCGGTACTGTTGTAATACATAAACATTGTTTGCATCTGATTGGATGCAATTGCTATTCAGTGGAGAATTTTTGAACCAGCTCCTAGGACAAAAGTGATTTTAAAAATGTACTTTTGTCAAGAAGGAGGTGACCAAAACTCGAGCAACGTATGGTCAACTTTAGATCAGTGTAGTTGTATCTGTAGACAGGCATAAGATGTGCATTAGCAGCTCCTATACAACTCTATATGTACCGCCTAAAGTAAATTTCAGAAAGTTCCTGAAAAACCAACCAAAATTCACTCAGTGGGTGGCTCTGTTGGCTGCTTCCTGACATCCCTTGATTGGGAAATTGAATGAGTCAGGCAGAAAATTGTAGGACAGGAGTGGGACTGGCTGTCAAAAAAAAACAATATCTACAGCAGGAGATTTGTCCATTGTTGGATGGAGGAATCGGGCTTTTTTGTTCAGCCTGCAGGCCAGCTTAAGGCAATGCCTTATGTGTAATTGTCTAGCTGTATAAGTTGGAACTATCCTGTCAAGAGCCTGATTATTGGGCAATTGTATGTTCAGTTTATTTTGTATATGAACAGCTTAGCATGGAGACTGTTGAGAACCTCTTATCCATGAGCTTAATGACTTTCACAGAGTGCTATGCATAAATTTAATAGTGTTCGTAAAGTGTTGTATCTTAGGAGAAACAGTATAGAAGTGCCATAAAAGTTATAACTGCAATAAGGTTTGAAAGCATTTACAGTGAGGGCAAAAAGTATTTCATCCCCTGCTGATTTTTTACATTTTCCCACTGACAAAAATATCCAGAAAACCGCATTTAAAAAAAGTTTTATAAATTGATTTGCATTGAATGACTGAAATAAGTATTTGATCCTCTATCAATCAGCAAGACTTCTGGCTCCCAGGTGTCTTCTATACAAGAAACAAGCTAAGATTAGGAGCAATAAAGGGAGTGCTCCTAATCTCAGCTTGTTACGGCTATAAAAGACACCTGCCCACAGGTGCAATCAATCCGATTCAAAAATCTGCACCATGGCCAAAAGACCAAAGAGCTCTCCAAGGATGTCGGGGACAAGATTGTAGACCTACACAAGGTTGGAATGGGCTACACGATCATCGCCAAGCAGCTTTATCTTCCTCCGGCTCATCGGAACGCCCTGTTTGGGGCAGTGCAGGACCTGCTGATGCACGAGGTGATAGTACCTGTGCCGCTGCCGGAAAGGTTTTCAGGGATTTTACTCCAATCTGTTTGTAGTCCCAAAAAAGGACGGGGTCCGTCCAATCCTGGATCTCAAGGCCCTAAACTCCTTTGTAAAAATGAGAAGGTTCAGGATGGAATCAGTTTCCTCTACGGTCGCTGCACTCCATCCAGGGGATTTTCTAGGATGCATACTTGCATGTCCCCTTATGCATCAGAGATTTCTGCGTTTTGCAGTCAGGGGCGATCACTACCAATTTGTGGCTCTCCCTTTTGGCCTGGCATCGGCACCAAGGGTTTTCACCAAGGTGCTCGCCCCGATTCTGGCCTTGCTGAGACGGTGAGGAAACTATCGTGGGCTACCTGGTCGACCTCCTGAGAGCTGCTTCAGACTCAGAATTAGAGGAGAATGTGGCGAATGCCAGTGAGGCCCTTCAAGAATTTTGTTGGGTACTGAGCCTCCAGAAGTCGTTGTTGGTGCCGACTCAGCACTTGGAATACCTGGGCTTGATTCTGGACTTCTCTGAGGTTTTTTCTCCCCTTTTTAGAGAAATTGTAGGCTCTTCAGGTGGCGGTGAAGGTAATCGTCGCTGTGCTTTGCATGCGAATCCTGGGTCCCATGGTGGCCTCCTTCGAGGCGGTACTGTATGCTCAATGCCGAACTCGAGTCTTGCAGAAGGAGATCCTGTCCAAATGACAAGTCTCCGTTGTCCCTGGATTGTCAAATCTGGTTGAGCCAACAAGTCAGGGCCTTCCTGGTCTGGTGGCTGAGGTGTCCGGCCCTTCAGTCCGGAAAGGCATTCCTTCCCATTCACTGGATGGTGATCACGACGGATGCCAGCCTGACCGGTTGAGGGGGTGTTTGGGGGGTTTAGTCGACACAAGGTAGCTGGACACAGGAAGAATCCCGCCTGCCGATCAATGTACTGGAACTTTAGGCGATCAGGCAGTGCCTCTCCACATGGTCACAGATGCTACTAAGGCGTCCAGTTAGGATCCAGTCGGACAACGCCATGGCAGTGGCATATGTCTACCATCATTGAGGAATAAGAAGCTTGGCTGCAGCATCAGAGGTCGCTCACATCCTGAGGCGGGCAGAAAGGAGCGTGCCGAATCTCTATCAGACGTATGCATTCCGGGCGTAGAGAACTGGCAAGAAGACTACCTAAGTTGTCCAGACGCCGAGCCAAGGAGAATGGTCACTACACCCGGATGTGCTTCAACTCCTTTGCCTGAGATGGGCCACGCCAGACGTGGATCTCTTGGTTTCTTGACTCATTCTGACACTAGGCAGTACGTTTCACTCCAGAATTCTCTCATAGTCTTGCACTCTAATTGTGCCCTGTACAGATGCAAGGCACCCTGTGCCAGATGCAACAAGGCTGCAAAAAAACATAACTAAGCCTCCATGTTTCACAGGAACATGGGGACAGCCCATATTGTTGCTTGGGTGCTCACGTTTGCACTTAATGCAATGCTAGTAGGCAGCTACAGGATGCTATACATGTCTAGCCGTGGTGCATACATTTGGAACCCCTTTGAATGCATGCCCACTCATAAGGCAAAAATCTGGAGTTTATATACAGTGCAACATCATGTACCAGTAAGATATGGTCACCCTGTGTACTTTGGCACTCTAAAAATAAATGGGTAATATGTGAATTGTATTCACTACAGTGTAAACGTTTCAAATTTGGTTCCCAAGTGCAGCCACTCAGTGCTTCGATTGATATCACATCATAGGTCACACATTTTACTGCCACTTCACCTAGAGCCCTTATATGGTATCCGGGAGCTGCCTCCTGCCCTTTTGCCCCAAGGATTCTGTACAGGACAGTCTACACCTAGGCTGCGGTGTTCTCCTTCTGGACCTGCTTACCTTGTATTCTACACTCTTCTCTGCGAATACGCCACAGGGAATTACCCTCACATGTAGCCATGGCAGAGACCAGACGAAATAGAGCCATTACAAAACCACAGGCAAACATTCACTTAGTTAAAGGCCTGCACAACACTAATCACAGAGTGACAATGCGTCCCTTTTCACCCGAGGAGGAACCAGCTCGAACACTGATCTCTGCATCCAATTCGATCTCTATTTCATGCATGCAACAAGCCACCTGTTCAGAAGCAGAATTTACTACATCTATATCTCAATTCCTCAGACAAAAAATTACTTCAAACATCCATTTTTGCTCAGGACTGCCTTCCCTAGACTTGGCAGATACAGAAAGAAATGAGAAGGACACTGAAGTAGTGCTTGAGGAAGATTTCTCTCCTCCAGATTGCTGCTATATTAGAGATGGAGCTTAAAGTTGAATTCCGCCACTTTGTAAAATGTGCAGGCATACTGGTGTTTTAACTCCAACAAGGTGCAGGCCACCTCCATGACTTATCACTATTATTTACTGAAAGGTTTATGGTGCTCCTGGAGGACACACACACACACACACACACTCTCTGCCTGTCCCTTCACTCTCCTGCCCATTCAGAGGAAGCCAATGTATTTTGTGAATTAATTCACAAAGTACAAAGGCTTCTGTGGTGGGGGAGGGGGCGGGCATAGCAGCTACATCCACTTTTCTGCTAAAGGAGCTCAGAACAGAAGCTGGAGCATCGAAGCTCCCAAAACTATAGTGATAGCTGACTTCTGTGAGCTTTATAAACCTGTCCAGTGTAAATATTGTAGATAAGTCCAGGAGGTGGCATGCACTTTATTGGACTTAACTAATAGTATGTCTGCACAAAGTAGCTGAATTCCTTGATTTCAGCATTAACGCAACATGTTTGCTAACATGGAAAAGCTCACTGCTGCCCTCTGCAAATAGCTTAGCGTTGTGTAGCTTGTTTCTCCTCGGTTTTGCCATTCCCCTTTGGGTACAAAGGCCTGCAAAATCTTCAAAGACATTTCCTGTTCATGAAGATATAGAATGTGCATTTTATGACAACTGAATTACTCCAGACAGGATTTCCCCAAATCTTTGCTAAATTCTATCTAGTGGAAAAAAAGTTCACAACAAAGTGGTCTGTTCCTGTGGTTGATTCTGCCATCACAGTCTTAAACATCTCAGTGTATCTATTGAAAATGCTCCTTCTTACAGAGATTCTGCAGATAGAAAGTTTGAAAGCATTTTAAAGGCTCTCTTTGCTCTTGTAGGCCCAGCCTTGCAACTAGCTCTTGCTGCAATTTCAGTATGTCAAACTGCAGCTAATGGGACTAGGACATTGAACAACCATGACCCTGTTTTTCAGTATTGTGCATTAATGGAGAAAATACAACTACTTTCCGCTTTTTAAGTGGATGCCCTAGAACAGTGGTTCACAAACCTGTTCTCAAATACCCACAACAGGCCATGTTTGCAGGTTTTCCTTTACCACAGAATCTTGCTACTAAAAACAAAATGCCTGGACAGCTGAAGTGGCCTGTAAAAAGTGCCTTACAAGGAAGACATCTGTTTTGCGTGGCACCTGACCAATTCATCAAAGACATCAGGTAACTTTTTACTCCCACAGCAAAAGAGCCTAAAACCACTCTGACGGAGGCTCTTTACCATGTGATCAGATGTGACCAATCACAGCTTATAACAGCGTGAACCAGGAATTGCCGATAATCGGCTTTTCCTCGGTTCGCGCCGACAGGGAGAGCCGAACGGCAGCTCTCCTGTCAGAGGGGGGTGTGGCATGATAATTGGCACATTGATTATCAGCGCAGCCTTCATCAGAGGTGTCCACCACAGCTGAAAATCAGTGCCTATAAGCTGACAGTCAGTGCCTACCCAAATCGCCAAACAGTGCCCATCAAAGTGCCAATCATTCCTCATCAGTAACACCTGTCGGGGCCCTTCAGATGCCCATCAGTAATGCCTGTCAGTACCTCATCAGTGCTTCCTATCCTATCAGTGCTATATATCAGTGCCACCTATCAGTGTCCATCAATTCTAAATATTAGTGCTGCCTCATCAGTGCCAGTCAGTGAAGGAGAAAACAAAATTTTAGGCTCGGTTTCCACTAGTTCGACTTGTCAATGCATTAACAAAAAATAAAAATACAAAGTACTGATTTATTAATGCAGAGCTGCAATAATTTGTGTCACTATATATACTGTGTGTGTAATATATAATATATATATATTCTGCCTAGAGAACTTTTTCCATTGATTTACATTTTCCCTTTTATACAGCCTTGCTCTACATCATTGACTTGCAATGTCCATTTTAGGCCTCGTGCACATGGGCAGAAAAAAAAACACTGCTTTTAGAAGCATTTTTTTTATTTTAATTTTTTATACCTCTAAATGCGGCTTTGTTGCAGCCAATGTGCCCTTGCACTTTGTGGCTTTTAGGTTCATATTTTTGACCAGCATTAATGGGGATAGAAACAAATCCTAAACTTGCGTTCAGAGAGGAGCTTACTTGCATAATTGAAATAATAAACATATGAACAAAAATTCATTCCAGTGGTCAAAATAAATGATTTCTAGCCAGTATAGTGAGTTTACAGGCATACCCTTCTAAACACCATGTGCCTGTAGACATGCATAATTATGCGCCAAATCAAGCATTTTTTATGCTGAATTTCTATGTCTGCTCCAGGCAGAAAGACGGTATAGATAGGAATAATTTAATGTGACCACATGCATGAAACCTCTGACCCAGCTTGTATCTTCAGAAGGCAAGCAGTGGCAGCACACATTTTTCTCTTCAGCCAGGTCTATTGTTCTCTGCTAGGCATCCAGCAAGGACCTAGAACTGTGGCTTGCTGTCTACTACGGGTTCTCGTATATGTACTAAACTGTGAAAATACATAAAAGACTGGTGTTTGGTTGGGTATATACAGTATACTCTGAAATACAATAATGTCTTAATCTTAAAGTTGCAGTCATTCACTTCAAAGTATTTTTTATCAGATTGTGTAAAGTGATTAATTGTGAAATAAGGAGGTTAAATAATTCCAGGAAATGCCCTTTATACAAGGTCTGGCAGCAAATGAACTGTATATAACCTATAAATGCCTCCTGATCTGCACTGCATGGCTAGCTAGCCTAATGCAAGCTGTGTGTTTGTACAGTCATATAGCAAGCAATGCATGGCGTCCTACTATCATTAGTGGCAGTGTACTTTTCTGGAATCGCTGTTTGTTCAAGTTCAAAATAAATGATGTGGGCTATTCAAATACACACACAAAGTTAAGAAATCTGCTCATTCATTAGACTCCAGATTGTCTGTATAAGGTATGACCTATGTTATGTAATGATATTTAAAGCATCAAACTTGATGGTGTCAAGTGCTTTTCCATACCAAATAAAGGTACATTACCTATACAGATTTATTTGATTTTTCAAGTCTTCTGTCTGCATGTCATAGAGGCCCATTTCTGCAGTTTCCTGTCTTCACAAACCTCAGGACATTATTAGAAATACCCCACACTCCTATTTATAAGGGTTTAGTTCCAAAAAAACTGCCTTGTTTTTAGAAATCTGAATGCAGTTCTTTTGTTTTCTATGGGCCCATGCACAGTGCATAAAGACCTGGAAACACACTAGGGTTGCCACCTGTCCAGGATTCACCCGGACAGTTCAGGTTCTGAATCATGTGTCCGGGTTTCAGTCCTGAAACCCGGATGCAATATTCAGACAGGAATGTGGGTCAGAACAGGCCCTGATAGGCGGGTGAGGGGGCACTATGCACACCACATTACTGTTCTCTTTGGACCTCACAGAGGTGTTCCAGGTCTATTACAATCCTCTAGTCCAGGGTTTCTCAACTGCAGTCCTCAAGGCACCCCAACAGGTCATGTTTTCAGGTTTTCCCTCAGATTAAATGGCTGTGGTAATTACTAGGGCAGTGAAACTGATCAAATCGCCTGTGAAAAATAATGGAAAAAAATTGTAATTCTAATTTTAGCCAGAATCGTGCAGCTCAAATATGCAGTAAAACATGCAGGTCGGCAAGTGGTTAATGTGTACTAAAAATAATTGCATTTCCATGTACTTTGGAAGACCAGATATAGTGAATGCAGGCTCCTGGGTTTAGTAACACGTTAATATCAATTAATTTGAGTAGAAGGAACCTCTGCAAAAAAACTTTTGTGGTCTGCATCTTCAACAGAGGGGAAAAGTATTATTTGATACCCTGCAGATTGTGTAAGTTTGCCCACTTACAGAGAAATTAGGGGTCTATCATTTTTACCATAGGTGTATTTTAAATGATAGAAACAGAATATCAACCAAAAATACATAAAAAAAATTATAAATTGAGTTGCAGTTCAGTGAGTAAAATAAGTATTTGATACCCTACCAACCAACAATAATTTTGACTCCTACAGTATGTGCTCATGTACACAGATTAGTCCTGTCAATTTAAAAAGGTGCCTTCCATTCAAACCTCACCATCATCTCATGGGCAAGACCAAAGAGCCATCAAAGGACATCGGGGACAAGATTGTAGACCTGCAAAAGGTTGGAATGGGCTACAAGACCATCAGCAAGAAGATTGGTGAGAAGGTGACAACTATTGGAGTGATCTTTTGCAAATTAAAGAAATACAAAATAACCACCAATCGCCCTTGGTCTGGAGCTCCATGCAAGATTTCACCACAGTCGCCAAAAAAAACATTGGTAACACAATACGCCGTCATGGATTGAAATCCTGCAGCGCCCGCAAGGTCCCCCTCCTCAAGAAGGCACATGTATAGGCCCATCTGAAGTTTGCCAATGAACATCTAAATGATTCAGAGGAGGATTGGGAGGAAGTGCTGTGGTCTAAAGAAGCCAAAATTTAGCTCTTTGATATCAATTCAACTCGCTGTGTTTGGAGGAAGAAAAATGCTGACTATGACCCTAATGCTGCGTACACACGACCGTTTTTCATGACGAGAAAAATTAAAAACGACCATGTGTAGGCTCCAGAGCATTTTTCTCGTCGTGAAAAATGGCCATTAAAAATTTAGAATATGCTCTAATTTTTCTCGTTGTTTTTCATGTCGTATGTAGGCTTTAACAACGGGAAAAAAACGCACATGCTCAAAAGCAAGTTATGAGACGGGAGCACTCGTTCTGGTAAAACTAGCGTTTGTAATGGAGATAGCACATTCGTCACGCTGTAACAGACTGAAAAGCACGAAGACTGATAAGCGCAAATCGTCTCTCACCAAACTTTTAATAACACAAAATCGGCAAAAGCAGCCCAAAGAGTGGCGCCATCTGAATGGAACTTCCCCTTTATAGTGCCGACGTACGTGTTGTACGTCACCACGCTTTGCTCAAGCATTTTTTTTTCACGATTGTGTGTATGCAAGGCAGGCTTGACAAGAATCACGTCGAGAAAAACATTGTTTTTCCCAGGACATGAAAAATGGTCCCGTGTACGATGGTCGTGTGTACGCGGCTTAAGAGCACCATCCCTACAGTCAAGCATGGGGGTAAAAACATTGTGCTTTGGGGCTGTTCCTCTGCTAAAGGTACAGACTGACTTTGCCGCATTGGGGGGCCAATGGACAGGGCCACGTATTGTAAGATCTTGGATGAGAACCTTCTTCCCTCAGCCAGAACACTGAAGATTGGTTGTGGATGGGTCTTCCAGCATGACAATGGCCCAAAACGTAACGTCAAGGTACTAAAGGAGTGGCTCAAAAAAAAGCACATTAATGTCATGGAGTGGCCTAGCCAGTCTCCAAACCTTAATCCTATAGAAAATTTCATGGAGGGAGCTGAAACTTTGAGTTTCCAAGCGACAGCCAAGAAATCTTAGGGATTTAGAGAATATCTGTAATGAAGAGTGGACCAAAATCCCTCCTGAGATGTGTGCAAACCTGGTAACCAGCTACAAGAATTGTCATACCTCTGTGCTTTCCAGCAAGGGTTTCTCCAACTACTAAGTTATGGTTTGCTTGGGGATCAAATACTTATTTTACTCACTGAACTGCAACTCAATTTATAACGTGTTTTTTTTTCCCTCTATCACTTAAAATACACCCATGATTAAAATTATAGACTCTCGATGCGTGTCGTATCTTTGTTTTGGTATCCACAAAACAAGATACGACGGCATCTGTGTTAGATCTGACAGGCGTACGTCTTCGTACGCTGTCGGATCTTGGATGCAATTTTTCTGCGTCCGCTAGGTGGCGTTCCCGTCGTAATCCGCGTCGAGTATGCAAATTAGCTATTTCCGACGATCCACGGATTTTCCGGCGTATAGTTAAAGCTGCTATATGGTAGCGTACTCAATGTTAAGTATGGCCGTCGTCTAATTTTGAAAATTTTACGTTGTTTGCGTAAGTCGTCCGTGAATGGGGCTGGACGTGTTGAAAACAATGACCTCCTTGCGACGTCATTTGGAGCAATGCACCCTGGGAGTTTTTACGGACGGCGCATGCGCAGTTCGTTCGGCGCGGGGACGCTCTTCATTTAAATGAAACACGCCGCCCAATTTGAATTCCGCGCCCTTACGCCGCGAGAGATACACTACGCCGCCGTAACTTACGGCGCGAATTTGTTGAGGATTCAAACCAAAGCCAAGTAAGTTACAGCGGTGTAGCGTATCTTACATCTGCGCCGGGCGCAGTGTATGTATGTGGGTCTGCCCCCCAATTTATTTGTAAGAGGGCTAACTGCAGGGAATAAAATTATTATTTTCACTACTGTACATCTACAGTCAAAGATGTTAGAGTTGTATTATGAACAATATGCCCACAAACACCCTTTTGTTTATATATATATATACACAGGCATACCCCGCTTTAAGTACACTCACTTTACATACACTCACGAGTAAGGACATACCCGTGAGTGTATGTAAAGTGCCTTACAAGTACTGTACAGACATTTTGCAGCCGCAGTAGAAGGAGCTGAAGCTCTGAGAGCATAGCCCGCCCTATTCCAGTGTGCCCCTGACACCCCCACTACAGCCCCTGAGACATCAACTACAGCTCCTGACCCCCCACTATACCCTAGAAGTGAAAAAGGGTATTGTTTCACTTTAAGTACATTTTCGTTTTACATACATGCTCTGGTCCCATTGTGTACTTAAAAGTGGGGTATGCCTGTATATATATATTGATGTGCAGTGCATTAGGACAGTTCATGTATTCCATTGAGAGGTGAGAGATTAATGAAGGCTGCTATTACTGAACTTTAAGAATGTGACTTCCCTTGTCATTGTGATGCTTTGAGCTTAATGTTGTCTGAGTTGCTGGCTTATAGAGGTAAGTAGTTTGCACATTCATTAAAGCATTCTTGTTCCTGGCACTAGGACATCTAAGCCTCAACACATTGAAAAAACTGCACCTGCACTATCTGTGCATTGTATATGTGTTTAGAGTAAATGGCTATGTGCGCATGCAGAATGTAGTAGCACATGGTAACACACATGCAAAGTTGTGAATAGAACCTTAAGGTGAAAAAAAAAATTGCTTCATCATTCCTGTGTCAATTTTGTGTTGTATCCTCTTATAACAATACCATAAAAGTTTATCTAAAGGTCAAAATGTAAAGTTGTATATTAATTTCCACATTGTATTTCAATTATTTTCTAACCTATACTTATTAATCTGAATGATCTTAAAGTCTGTAAACTTGCTTTTTAAAGAATCCCACACATTTATTTCCTTGAATTCTAGAACAGATATACACTATGCCATGTGAGTAGGCTGTATCACACATTTCACATTCTGCACTACAGAGGTACTGGGAGGAGGAGTTTAAGGAGGAGGGGTCAGCACAGGAATCACTGCTTGCAGGCAGCAAGGTACCATGGGGTATGTAGTCCTTAGAATTTGAAAGTAAGCCAAAGAAATAAGCAGAGAAGCTGCAGAGCATGTAGAAAATTCAGGAAGTTCTGAAAAGAGATGACCAGCAGACAAACTGCATTTATATTTTGAAAGAATATCTTGCAAGTAAGCTTATAGTGGATTATCAAAAATAACCATTGTTTGTATTGTTATTACAATGCTGATTTTTTATTTATTTTTGCCTGTCAAGTCTAGTTTACAGTAAAAATGATCTATTCTTTAAAGATAAGAGTGTGGGGGAGGCATTGTAAACATTTAACTCAGACCATGTTTATTGAGCTGCATTTTTCTGCAGACCTCTGTACATGTATGGTATGAACAATTGTTTTTTCCGTGCCCTGTCAACCCCATACATGTACGTTGTTGTACAGGAAAATGTAACTTAAAAGACATGGTGTTAATTAGCCCTTAGGGGCACTTCGCAAACATAATGCAGTGTGTTTCAATGCAAGCACTTTGGTGTGTTGAATCACACTGTGCAAGGGAGCTAGTTTACAACAGAGTGGCTGTCAAGGGATGAGAAACTAGATTCAAGATAAAAAAAAATATTTCAAGCCAACTCATAGAGCAAATTCATCTATGCCCAATAATGCAGGTGCATTGCTGTGCCGTTATCACACTGCAATGCACATCTACAGCGTGATACGGAGCATTTCAGTAACGCACATGATAATGCGACCTGGGACATGTGTTCCAGTTTGAAGAAATTCTTTCTTCTATCATTTGTCACAAATGACTGCGCTCGTTACAAATTTCCTCATGTATATCTTTGAATCCCACCTACTTTTTACTTTTCAAAGGTTAGAATTATGTGTGCCCTTAGTTCCATCTTTTAAAAAGTAAAAAGTAGGTGGCCAAAGAGTATTACATGTAGTCTTCGGCCATCAGGGGGATTGTTATTCTTTGCTTGCTCTGCTACCTAAGGAGTTGTCTAAACGTGAATGAAGAAAAGGGCTGAAGACTTTCATTGTCCTTCTTCCATCTGTGCAAGCTGCTCTATAACCCATCAGAGGCCAGCCACAGCCTTGTTTGCTGAGCAAACACCCAAATCCCAAAGACAAGCTGGTATAAGACTAATTCCCAGGAAATACTGGGCTGCAACATCAAATAAATCACACTTGGTGACACCACTATGCCATGTTTACAGGGGGTTAACCCTGAATGAAAAGTGACAAAAAGGCCGTGAACTGTAAAGAAGTTATTTTTATTTCAGGCATTTATAAAGCACTGACAATTTACGTCAAATTTTACATATTGTACATTTACATCAGAATATTCTCCTAAAGGAGCTTACAATCTACGGTCACGGTCTTGCATACATACAAGCACATACCAGGGCCAATTTGGAGGAGATACAATTCACCTACCAGCAGGTCTTTGGAGTGATGGAGAAAACTGGAGAACTCAAAGGAAACACACACAAGCACTTGTTGAAAATCCATGCAGTGTTCTGACTGGGATTTGAACAAGGGACTCTAGTGCTGCAATAAAAATTGTTTAACGCGGAGCTCCGCCCAAAAGGGGAAGCTCTGCTTATTTGCCTCGCCCCCCTCCGATGCCACATTTCATTAACTACCTAGCCGCTGCTACAGTAATCACTGACATGGTATATAGAGAAATATATATAGCAAGAACTATACAAAAAGACATAAGAGTTTTAGCAAGAATTTGCTGTAGTAGCATCTGTACAATAATTCTGATACGTTAAAAGTCCCTATTATGAAATTGTATTTGATGTGTTGGTCAGCTTTGGAATGTGGTGTTCTAGGAATGTTATAATTACCAACCATATAGATTCCAGAAATAATGAAGATCACTACATATGTATAAACAGACATGTACCTCACAGTTCTTAACCGCTTAAGGACCGGGTCACGTATATATACGCCAACACAATGCCTTCTGTGGGCAGATCGACGTATATATACGTCCCCTTTAAGATGCGGCATTGTGAGCCCACCACAAGCTCCGTGAGTCCGACTGCGGACTCGATGTCCGCGGGAAAACCTGTGATCGTGCCACGGGGATGAAGAATGGGGAAATGCTGATGTAAACAAGCATTTCCCCATTCTTCCAAGTGACAGGACACTGATCACAGCTCCCTGTAATCAGGAGTGGTGATCAGTGTCGTGCCACACACAGCCCATCCCCCCTATAGTTAGAAGCACTCCCTAGGACACACTTAACCCCTTCAGCGCCCCCCTTCACTGCCAGTGTCATTTTTACAGTAATCGGTGCATTTTTATAGCACTGATCGCTGTATCAATGACAATGGTCCCAAAATGGCGTCAAAAGTGTCCGATGTGTCCACCATAATGTTGCAGTCACGATAAAAAAAAAAAAACGCTGATCGCTGCCATTACTAGTAAAAAAGAAAATATTACGAAAAATGCCATAAAACTATCCCTTATTTTGTAGACGCTATAACTTTTTATATATATATATATATATATATATATATATATATATATATATATATATATATATATTGGGGATGTTTATTATAGCAAAAAGTAAAACAATTTTTTTTTCAAAATTGATGCTCTATTTTTGTTTATAGCACAAAAGAAAAAAAAACGTAGAGGTGACCAAATACCACCAAAAGAAAGCTCTATTTGTGCGAAAAAATTAGGTCAATTTTGTTTGGGAGCCACGTTGCACGACCGCGCAATTGTGAGTTAAATTGACGCAGAGCCGAATCGCAAAAAGTGCTCTGGTCTTTGGCCAGCCAAATGATCCGGGGCTTAAGTGGTTAAACTATATGAGTCACGAAAGTACGTTTTTCTAGAATTGTATGTATGATAAAGACAAACAAATTACTAAGACCTATGCGTTTTAAATGTCTTCCCATCATATTTTATTTTATATAAACTCGAATACAAGTATCAGAACAAAACATAGTCATCAATTTATACAGAATGTATTTATTTATTTTACTCTGAAATCCCGCAGGAATTTTGACGTAGTTCACCACAATGCACGTTAGTTTGTTACAATGCATTGTGGTGTGCTGAAATGCATGTGTGTCAGAGTGGTATTAATTCTACATTAATTAATTGAACTAAGGATGTGAATGAGCCCCCAAAGGTTTGCAACAAAAACAATAATCAGGCAGAAATGGGCAGGGGCAAATATCGTACACGCAATTAAGAACAGCATTGCCTATCAAATTGTATTTCATACCCAAGAAAAGTCCTAAGATTGGTTGCTTCTAAATGAAGGTAGTTGGAAACAGTACAAATAAACACGGTACACTAAACCACCGGGAATGATTTGGTAGTAGTGAAAAATAACAAAAGCAATATACATCAGGGCACTGTCGACTGGGAAAAATAAGGCTTTGCCTCGATCACTATCAACCCTGCATTTAAAGATCATCTTACAGTTAAAAGTAACCAGGATAAAAATAAGAAAGCTGTGCTAAAAGTTAATTATAAGGCCCGTACACACGGTCGCACTTTGTGCCAACAAACTTCGAAATCAGCAAGTTTTCAAATTAGTCCGATCGTGTGTACGCTCCATCGGACAAACTTTTTCGGGTTTCATCGGACAAAAAGTTTGGTCTGCAAATGGACAAACTTTACGTCAACAAGAGTCCGATGGTGCCTAGTCCGACTGTGTGAACAGCAAGCAATCTGACTTTTGGACAAAGTACAAACGCGCATGCTCAGAAGCAAAGACCAGCCGGAAGCGTTCTGTCTGGTAGAACTAGCGTTCGTATTTGAAAGAGTTCTGAAATCAAGAAAAGCAGCGCACATTCTCTTCTTCTTTATAATGTGATAATACTAAAAGCTGCTTTGCTGGTGATACTGACGGAGTAAAAACAAATGTCTTTACTTTGGATTAGTGTATTTTGGTTATATGAATCAAACATATTTCTATATTTTTTGGTGGGTCAAGTTAGCACAACCCCATTGCGCAACATGTCTGCTTGACGAACGGACGTTCAGAAACGAACAAAATTGCACGAAACTGAAAATCTCTAATGCACAGACGAAACCTCTACTAACTCTCGATTAGCAGAAGGAGCCCAAAGGGTGACGCCGAAGAATTGAACTTCCTCTTTTAAACTCTCGTCAGTACGTTGAAACGTCACTACTTGTAATAAAAGAAAGCCGTCCGGCATGCAAGCACCCATCCACCTGTGATGACGTCAGCGCGTCAACCTCCTGACATACGTTTCGTCTCACATAGACATCGTCACTGGGAAACGTTCCATGCGTTGCATGCCAGCCGGCTTTCTTTTATTACACGGACGCCCTTTATATGGATGCCGTTTTTTACTTTTTTATATGTAAGTGCACATCTTTGGTACTAATAAAACTGTGCAATACTGTGTTACAATATTGAGTGTTCTTGTTTTTTGGGTATACGGTTGAATAAAAACCCTTCGAGTGTTTTGAAGTGCATCCAGTCTCTACATCCCTCCTGACTGTTGGAGTGTGGCTGATACCTGCAATTATCCTACAGGCTGGTTTGCTAGCTTGCCTTTGGTAAGCGGCATATTTATGTGGTGGTGATTTTCCTCACTGGCACTCCCAAGTGTGTGACCCATTTCCTTCTTGGACCACTCCATGGACTTTCAGATTTCTTTTTAAAGATTTATTATATATATGTTTGAGAATTTTTTTCATATATCAATATGGTGTAAAGATTTCGTGTTTGCTTCACTCAAACTGTAGTTTCTGCACATCTATAATTAACTTTTAGTGCAGCTTTCTTATTTTTATTCTGGTTAATACGTGGTATCTTACGGTTTAAGTTGCAGCTGATTATTATTGTTTTTTGTTATACATTTTATTTGTTAGCGCTGTATCACTGTTTTTATTCTCTCTAAAAGTAACTAGACCTTATAGCTAACATAGGCCACTGAATAATACTGCTTTCACAATACTGTACTTTATCTGCAGATAATGGGTTGTTTTATAGATATCACTGCTAATGCGCATCCTCAATCTTTTAAAAAAAACAATTGATTAGATGTAATAGATTGGATTTTTATTGGATGTTAAATTGTAGTGTTAAAGTTGTCCAACATTCCTATTTGTGCCCATAAAATATCAATTACCATGCCACTCTAGCTGTCATTGCCAATTTTCCATCATTCCATAGTTCAGTGATGTTCCATTAGGAACAATGGGCCAGATTCACGTAGAATTGCGACGGCGTAACGTATCGTAGATACGTTACACCGCCGCAAGTTTTCATCGCAAGTGCCTGATTCACCAAGCACTTGTGTGAAAACTTACGCTGGCAGCCTCCGGCGTAAGCCTACGTAATTCAAAGGGGCGTGTGCCATTTAAATTAGGCGCGCTCCCGCGCCGGACCTACTGCACATGCTCCGTTTTGAAATTCCCACCGTGCTTTGCGCAAAGTGACGTCATTTTTTCGAACGGCGACGACGTGCGTAGCGTACATTCGTATTCCCGGACGTTTTACGCAAGACAAAAAATGTTTTACATTTCGACGCGGGAACGACGGCCATACTTTAAACAGCCCATACGTGTGCTGTCTAAAGTTAGGGCAGGTCAAACTACGCCTAAATTTGCGACGGGAAACTATACTAGCAACGACGTACCGAACGCGAAAATCCGTTGTGGATCGCCGTAACTGCTAATTTGCATACCCGACGCTGGAATACGACGCAAACTCCACCCAGCGGCGGCCGCGGTATTGCATCCTAAGATCCGACAGTGTAAAACAATTACACCTGTCGGATCTAAGGGCTATCTATGCGTAACTGATTCTATGAATCAGTCGCATAGATACTCTGAGAGATACGACGGAGTATCTGAGATACTCCATCGTATCTCCGCTGTGAATCTGGCCCAATGTGTTGAAGGTTTCTGCAGAAAGCACAGAAAGGGGTGAACTGCAGCTGGGGTTGTGTAAATGACTATTTAGAGAGCGGTCAATATAAATCACAGGGCCTCATAAATCCCACTAGACAAGGCCCCTGCCCTTGGGCATCTATAGGAGAAGAATGGGAAGCACCCACAGCAGGTATGGTAAATGTGCACTAACAGTGGGAGGGGACAAAAACATGAGCCTACCTACAGAGTGTAGGGGTCAGGAGTGGGTAAAACACAGAGCAGTGGTCAAATGTGTATAGTGTAAAGTACATAGCTCAGGGGTCAGGACTTTCCCATTAATCCTTTTAGTCTTACAAAAGCCATATAGTCTATGCAGAGAGGACATCAGTAATAAACACCCCCCCCCCCAAGACATTGCTCCATCAGGGAAGGTTATTGCTAATAACCTTCCCGAGGCACTGGCACTGCATCCCAGATTTGGATACCTACGTCACAAGCTCAAACTTTGCACAGCCAGTTCCATGTCGATGCTTCCTGTATATCAATCTACCGGGGACAGCCCGAACTTTGTTTTGTCAGGAGCCATGACCCACAGGATGACTCTGCCTCTGGGATTTAAAAACTCCCCTCTCGGCCCATGGGGCCCCACTGCTGAACCGATGGGGCGTAGGGAACAATGGTTTAATTATCTGGAGCCCCTGCCCATGCATGGGATTACACTGCCTGCACCCAAATCAAAGTAAAACAACCCTTCTCTGTTCCTGGGCCTTTTGCTGAACTGATGGGGCCTGTGCCTGGTACAAGGGGGCACATATTATGTCAGAAGTGTATATGTACCTAAACCACACCACGTTTTCCCCAGTACTGGCTACCACAACCAATCAAACTCAACTTCTATCAAGCCACAGCTTGACATTAGAACATTATGAAATATGGGGGCCTAGGAGAATAAAAGAACTTTGAATATAGTCATTCAAAGTTACCAGCAGATGCAGTACACTATTGCCGCTTGCACACAACCAATTTTTGATCTTTCAGTCCAATTAAATTACAACCTGAGGTTATTGGACACAGCAGGTAGATAGCTCTCACACGCAACAATTATGCAAATGTTATTTTTCTAGCAGATGTCCATATGTGCAAGACCAGGGTGCCTTTACAATGAACTTCTCCTATTTGCTCGCTTTTGGTCCGTTACATATAACGTTGGAAGCATTTTTTATATTTGTTCAATCGGTGCAAAAAAAAAAATACCATTTGATCTTGCCAGAGCACTGGGAGCAGTGGCGGAACTACCGGGCGCTATGGGGCCCACAGCCGAGTGAGGATCAGGGGGGCCCGGTGAGGATAAGAGTATCGCCGGCATGGTCTCCTAGCCAGGGGAAGAGAGAGGAGAGGAAGATGCGAGCTGTCCGTATCAGCAGAGAGCGGAATTACCCGCTGTAATAGCTTTCATTTGAACTTCCAGTGTTCCCGGGGGTCATGTCACATAGCTCCACCTCTTGGCCCGGCACCTTTGATCGACAGAACGCCGGTCCAGTGTGGGACATGTGACATTATCAAAGGCGTTGGGCTAAGAGGTGGGGCTATGTGACGATGAGCCCCGGGAAGACTGGAAATTCAAATGAAAGCTATTATAGCGGGCAATCCCGCTCTCTGCTGATCCGGCCGGCTTGCTTCTTCCTCTGCACAGGTGAGGCTGTATTGGTCATAGGCAGGCCAGGCTGTATTGGGCACAGGCAATGCTGTATTGGGCACAGGTCATGCTGTATGGGGCACAGGCAGTTCAGGCTGTATTGGGCACAGGCCAGGCTGTATTGGGCACAGGCAACGCTGTATTGGGCACAGGTCATGCTGCATTGGGCACAGGCAATGCTGTATTGGGCACAGGTCATGCTGTATGGGGCACAGGCAGGCCAGGCTGTATTGGGCACAGGCAGGCCAGGCTGTATTGGGCACGGGCAATGCTGTATGGGGCACAAGTCACGCTGTATGGGGCACAGGTCACGCTTCATTGGGCACAGGTCACGCTGTATGGGGCACAGATCACGCTGTATGGGGCACAGGTCACGCTGTATGGAGCACAGGTCACGCTGCATGGGGCACAGGTCACGCTGCATGGGGCACAGGTCACGCTGCATGGGGCACAGGTCACGCTGCATGGGGCACAAGTCACGCTGCATTGACACTAGGGCGGCTCTGGGGGGCCCCATACAACATTTTGCTATGGGGCCCTGTGATTTCTAGTTACGCCCCTGACTGGGAGTATAGCAATAGCTCTGATAGGAGAAATGCGCTCTGCTGCAAAGTAGCCCCTCCCCTCCACTGTCCATTCACAGAGTACTTTGTATTTTCTAAATTTGTTCACATAGTATAAAGCCTTCTGAGATTGTGAAAAAAGACAGAAGGGATAGGCCGAGCAGCTGCAGGATTGGAGATAAGAAGATCCAGTCTCGGAGTGCCAGAAGTAAAGTGAAAGCTGTTCTCTCAGAACTAAATAAAACTGTAAATAAAAGAGATGGTGGCATACACCTCGTTGGACTTAACCCCTTAAAAGCCAGCACATTTTCAAGTGCTGCAACTCCTGGAGTTCTTAAAACCTAGACAAACCAGCTCTATCAATAATAACAACAACAACAATCTGACTATTCAGTAATGTACTTCTAAGAATCATTTCTGACACTTTTCCTGTCCTTATTATGACTGCTTAGATAATAGGAATATTGTATTATTAAGTACAGAGACTCTGGACACTCTTGGTGGGGCTTTTCTCTTAAGTACTCAATTAGGTGAGTGTATTACAATTGCAGCTGTGATTCGCACAATCCGGACACTATAGCTACAGATTGGATTAGTAGGAGTGTACTTTTCCAAAAATAGAATGGATTATTACTTTTTTATATCCGGAAATATTGGCAAGTCAGAGTATAATCTGACCTTTGAATTAAAGTCTTTAGTCTGGTAGTTAGAAGCTGCAAAGCAGTATTCTGTGTTTTGCCAGAGCTGTCTTTATTAAATAGCACTTGTAGGCCAGTACCCAGGGCAGCAAGGTTAGAGGGGCAGTTATTTTGTTTCCCAGTTCTATTCACCTCTGAATATTTGTAGCTAAATTCACCAAGGCTTAGTTCACACCTGCATTGCTCTTTGGAAAGCAAACTGCAATGGATCTCTTTGCAGAAAGCGGTACAAGTGTGGCTCACAGGCATCCAGGAGATGATATTGGCACCTCCTAATATATTGTTTTTGTTTTTTACAGCCGAAAATGATTTTTCTATGAGAACACAATGTTGGAATCACAAGCCTATCGTAGCGCCTGGTTACTTAAAAGGTACTGGTGTTAGTCAAACTTAGAGGAGGATAAGAGTGTTAACTGACTCTGATCCAATTGTTGTGTTCTAAAACTGGTCTCTGTCTCATCTTGGCTGTGCTGTGGGCTGTCTACAGTTACTGGGGTGTAGTTCCTACCCCAGGACAGTGGGTGGCAGCAGTGTAGTCGAGGTTTGGGTCCTCTTCCCCAGCAGCCAATCAGGAGGGTTGAGCCTCGCTGTGCATGCTGGGGGAGGGTATTTATGAGGCAGACGCCATTAGTCTGGGTTCTTCTTCGGATTGCGGCACCCACCTTTAGGCGAAATGTGCACGTGCCACGCGATGTTCTTGGTTCCGGGACCATGTTGGTCCAGAACATTTGAGCTGTGGCAGGGAGCCCAGTGGTCGACTGGGTTCCCAGTCCTGAAGATCCCAAGCGGGATAGCTGTTTGGTGGGGAGTCGATCGGAGGAAAGCCAATGAGAGGCTGGCGATCCAATAGGGTATCAAACCACCGGGGATCAAGGTAGCCAGACACTGAGAGACTGGTCACCTGTCAGTCGGTACCTGAAGATTATCTGAAGGAGTTCCAGACGCAATTATATCAAGGATGATCATCTTCGTAATCACAATCACAGAGAGGGCCAAAGTGGATTTGCCTTTCGTAAATAACCCCCATTGAGCCACATATGAGCATTTCAGCAGACGTTTACCTCTGTGCTGTGATGATGTGATTGCTGTGTGCGTGTGCAGGAATTACATCATTGGAGCCCGGCCATTCAAGTGGCTGTAGAGGACGAACCATTGAGGATGGTCCTTAAAGCATAAAACTCCGGGAGGCCCATTTAATAAGAAATTAATAAGTAAATAATTTAATAAAATATAATAATATAAAATTATTTGGCTACAGTAGCTCTGCAAAAGGGAGAAGATCAGATGCACAGGAAAGAAAGAGGAACAGTTTGGTATTATTAGTCTTATTTTACAGGCAAAAGAGTCCCTTTAGCCCTCGTTCACACCGGAGTGACTTGTCATGCAAATTGCATGGCAAGTTGCACCCTATTGTCAGCAATGCCACTGTTCAAATTGGTATGGCGCCGACTTTGCAGTGCCACATTGATTTGCAAAAGTAGTTCCTGCACTACTTTTGCAGATTTAAGGTGCGACCAGGGGCGGACTGACCATTCGAGCACTCGGGCACTGCCCGAAGGCCCCATGCCACTAGGGGGCCCCATCAGGGTTGCCAGCCTCAGTAAAACCAGGTAAAAAAAAAATCAAGATTATAGCTGCCCCACCTCTCCAGTACCTTTTCAGTGTGATGTGTATTCTGTGTGTATGTATACTGTGTGTCTGTGTGTGTATACTGTGTGTATATTGTGTATACTGTGTATGTATACTGTATGTGTGTGTGTGCATACTGTGTGGCCCCATAATCTATTGCCTGGGGCCCCATAATCTCCCATTGCCCGAGGGCTACATAATCTCCCGGGGGCCCTATGAGTTGTCAGTCCGCCCCTGGGTGCGACTTGCATAGACATCTGTGCATGAAGCCACACAGATGTCTTACGAGTCACACCTGAAGTTGCACTGACAGATATGAACGAGGGCTTAGGAATCGAATGCTCTGGAACACCATAGCGCTAGTGAAAAACATGGTATAAGGCACAGATTTCCAAACCATTGGCCCAAGTTGAGGAGTATTCGTAGATTTACCTTCTTTGTGATACCTGTGTACCTGTGTAGCAGTACCCCCCGTAGGAGCTGCTGGTAACTGCAGTTTGTCTGCCACCCTGCCCAGTCAGCCACATGATTCTCAGCCACTCTCAGACAGAAAACAGTCCATGCACTTTGTTTTGTATTTTAATTGAGGTGGATTAAATTTGGATGGGGATAGGGCAGTTATGAGATGCCCAGTTTATTGAAGAAATTGTTAGGGACTGAGGAACTATATCCACCTCCTGTATATACACAACTTCCTCCAGCACAACTTGACTCTTGATCTCACTCTCTAGCACTTGACTTGTCTCCTGAGCTCACTCTTCAGCACTTTACTTAGCTCTTGAACTCACTCTCCAGGACCAATTAGAACTGATGTGCAGGCCTGACAGTTAGGAAAAAAGTGAATGCCCTTTGCAGGCAGGGACCGCGGACCTACTTTGGTTTAGCAAAATTTAGGTAGTCCCAATGCTAGCTGTCCATGTGACTACCGCTCCCAGTACCACATCTGCAGGCCCTGCCAGCCCTCCTGGCTGCAGCTGCCTCTCTCCACTGCCCGTGCCACCACAGACCACTCCACTGGCTCTGCACCCATCCCAGACTGCAATCTTCCAGTCCTCTCATGCATGCCTTACAGTCCTTCCCGACTGTGTGTCACTCACCAGTCCTCTAGGCTGCGACCTGTTATTCCTCCCTGGAGACTTTGCCTGGCAGTGCTCTCTTGCTGTCCTCTCCTTGCTCCCGTGCCATCTGTCCAGGACACCTCCGTGTGACATTAGAAGGGTCCTGTCCGCACCCGAGCCCCAGGCCCAAGGTCACCACCACCCCCCCCCCCCCAGACTGGGGAGCTCCCTCAGGGCCCTAACAGCCTAGCACTCCATCTGCAGCTTACACCCGAACAAACCCTCCCCAGCTGGGCTGACCCTGAGTGTTTAAGGAGGCCTGCCCCCTGCCATCCAAGTTGGGGATTGGTCAGGGCTCCTCAGAATACCCCAGGCAGCTCCACCTTTCCTCTCCTCTTTTCTTTCCAGAAAATTCTAGAATATTCTGGAAAGAAGTGGGAGGTCTTGATGATGCTGCCTGTGAGTCACCAGCTCTGCCTGAGTCACTCAACCATGACCCAGAAGAAAAATACACAGGCTTGGCTGCCATCCAAGCCTGACAATTTACCTATCCTGTACTAAAAAATCCTACTCACCTGCGATGTTAGATTCAGGCAACAATTGGAATGCCAAAAGCGTTAATATGTAAAGAATGCCAGTAAAGGCAGTAGATGACCTCAGATCGCTGTCACTGCAGGAGAAGATTGTAGTCTGGGTTAAAGTACTCATTGCTGTTCCTATAATTGCTAAGTAAAGAAACAACTCACACTGGGCATGGTTACTTTGGGCCGTGCCCAAACATGATTGTCCTCCTTCGACACCCCCCTGCTGACTTGCACTTACATACTGTAAATACAAATATAGTAGTATGTCATTGCTGGGGCATTTCCTTTTTTAAACTCATAGATATGAGATGACCACCATTATTAATCTTAAAATATGTGGAAAAGTCAGAAGAAAACATTTGAATTCCTACAGATACTCTTTGAATGAAAGCAAAAGCTAAGTCACAAAAAAGTACCTCCCATTGCGCAAGTATGTAAGACTACTATGGTGCTGACATGTGAAAGTTCCAAGGTTTATGACTCCAACCTTCAATACAGAGTATGCCTGCCAATATGCAGACACAACGTACGAGTCAGTGCCTCTTCACTGCTATAGTTCAGCACATCTGAGTCATCTGGGAACATTTCAGAAATATTGCAAACTTGGCACATGAGAAAACTTTGCTTCATTCACAAAGACCCACCTGATCTGTCATAGCAGGTCCTAAGGGCTGGCACCAAAAAGGGTAACCTGCATACATGTTAAGAACTCAATTACATTAGCATTAGTGGCTGAAGCCTGATCCACAGCGGAGGTGATAATATGTTGCCCCCCACTGACAGTAAAAACACAGCTCTATTTTCTGTTTTTACTGCCCCCCACCTGCAAGTGTAAGTTCATCCTTAGAGTAGGAAAATAACCTTCCCATCTCCTGTCAGTTGGAAAAGCTGTTAATACTGCTGGGTCAACAAGACGCCAACAGTCTTCATCAGGGGTTGCCAACTGTCAATACATTTATGGACAGTCTGTATAAAATCAGTGATTTCTACAACTGTCTGTAGGGTAAGGTGACCAGATTTTTAAAATGAAATCCGGGGACATATTTTTTCTTTACTAGTAATGGCAACAATCAGCGACTCTCTGCCCGTCGCTGCCCGCCTCACAGCCTCTCAAGTCTTACTCTTCGGGCCCCGGCTACAACTGGATGGGGAGCGGAGGAAGATCACTCCGCCAGGGAAGGCAAGGAGTTAGGCAGGTGGCTGGCCAGGATTTGAGCCAAGGCAGAAGAACATGCGTGCGAAGCTGAATGGGCATGCGCCCGAAACTGAAGAAATATTCCCTCCGCTCCAACCAGCACATGATCATCAGAAAGGGGCACAGATAATGGGAAAAATACAACCCCCCTATGCTAGTAGGCACGGCAGAGCGGGGGGTGTAATTCTAATTTTTTTTATTTTAATTCTGCAATGATTGTCTTTGAAATTGCCCCTGCCCCCTATTAAATCCAATCTGGCGACAAAACCAGGGACAGACTTGGTCCGGGGACAGTGTTCTCAATCAGGGGACTGTCCCCTGAAACTGGGGATGTCTGGTCACCCTACTGTAGGGCCCTTTCACACAGATGCGTTTTTCCCGCGTTTTTGCGGTAAAAATAGCGCTAATAAAACGCTCCCCATGCCCCCTCCATTGAAATGAATTAAAAACCGCTGTAAAAATGCAGCAGAAACGGAGCGTTAAAATCGCGGCAAAACGCTGCGATGATTTTACCGCGTTTTTAATTCATTTCAATGGAGAGGGGCATGGGGAGCGTTTTAATAGCGATATTTTTACCGCGAAAATGCGGCAAAAACGCACCAGTGTGAAAGGGCCCTAAATATCAGGGGCTGATAATTTGTCATGCTGTGTTGACTCTTCCAGTATAAACCAGGCAAATTACTTGTTATGGGTATTGTCAGTTTTTCCATATTGTATTTATCATAGGTGTGCGCAGCCTATTGCATTAGGGTGTGCACACCAAAGCTCAAACACACATGCACGTGCTTGTGTATGTGTATATACTGTATATATATATATATATATATATATATATATATATATATATATATTTATATATATATATATATATATATATATAGTAGGGAAATGGACAGTGTTGGTAGAGCAGTGGACATAGGGCAGTAGTTCATTTTTTTTATTATTACTTTTTTACAATTTTAGTATTTTTTTTACAATATTTTTTTTACTATCATTTTTTTATTATTGTTTTATACAAATATTTTTTAGGAGCCCCACTGGGGGGCTTTGGTGAAATATCAGGGGTCCAAAGAGATTCCCCAGTCCCTGTCTCTGCAGCCAAGCAGGGGGAATCTGTCCAGCACAGGGTGATTAGGGTGTGCCCAGGCACACCCTGTGCGAACACCTATGGTATTTATACCACTTCCTGCCCACCATATAGCAAAATAACGGCTGGAAAGTGGTTGTATTGTCCTATATGGACATCAAATGACGTCCAGCAGGATAAGCCACTGGTGTGCGCCTGCGGGGGCGCACAGCGCGGCGATCAGTGGCGTGGTGTGTCAGTCTATGACATAGACTCTTTACCATGAGATCAGCGTCCAATCACAGCTGATCACCTGGTAACCAGGAAGTGCCGTTTACCGTCTTTTCCTCCATTCGTGCCCACAGCCACGAGTAGAGAAGAGCCGTTCGGCTGTTCTTCTGACAAGGGGGGGGGGGGGTCTGCACTGATAATCAGCGCATTGATTATGAGTGCAGACCCATCGAGTATGCCCACTGGAGACTACCAAGAATGCCCACTGCAGACCACCAGGTATTCCCATTAGAGCCCACCGGGGATTCCAATCAGTGCCCATTAAGGATTGCACTTTGTGCCCATCAGTGATGCCTGCCAGTGCCTCCTGATCAGTGCTGCCCCAGTGCCGTCTATAAGTGCCCACCAGTTCCACCTATGAGTGCCCATCAGTGCCACCTATCAGTGCCCATCAGTGCTGCTTATAAGTGCCTCATCATCAGTGCCAATCAGTGCTGCCTCATCCATGCTCATAAGCGAAGGAGAAAACATACTTATTTACAACTTTTTGTAACAGAAATGAAGAAAAACGTATTTATTTATTTATTTCGATATTTGTAGCACAAAAAAAAAAAAAAATAACCCCAGCGGAAATCAAATACCACCAAAAGAAAGCTCTATTTGTGGGGAAAAAAATTCTAACAATTTTGTTTGGGTACAGTGTTGCATGACACAATTGTCATTCAAAGTGTGACAGCGCTGAAAGCTGAAAATTGGCCCGGGGAGGAAGGGGGTGAAAGTGCCCAGTATTGAAGTGGTTAAATATTGATTGTCTTTGTCATTGTTCAAGACAGTCACTAAAAAATTTGCTCCGTCAGTAACTTTTCCATGTTATCGACAGTAAAAAGTGCTGGCAGGAGGTTGGCAACACTGGTCTTCATTGTCGTGCTCTTTAAAAGTTAGAAGAATAACCTGATATTTGAGTTTTTCCGAGTCATTTTGTGAAGCGGCTGCAATAGATGAGGTACAGCCCTGACAGATAGAAAGACTTGCATGCATTAGTTACACTGTAACTAATTACACCCTCCATGTAACCTATTAAACCCTCCATTAAAAAAGAAGAAATAAATGTAGCTGCATACCTTACATCGCCATAGTTTCTTGTCCCCTTTATTGTGCTGTCTGTACAACATAAATAGACCGTGATAGTTTGGTGTGGGGGATTTCTGCCTAGAGAGTGGGATCTCTCTGAGGTCCCCCTTATGTGGGTGCTCCCAGCCAGGACTGAACCTACACCCACCGCTTGGTGCTGTGCATAGGGGATGTATGCACAGTACAGGCAGAGCTGCAGTGCTGTGTTCTGCTGGTGCCGCACATTCTGTTGCTTGTACTGGGCTCTGGCGCTGTGTTTGGCTGACGCAGTGCACAAGGAATCAGGGAACATTTAGTTCCAAAGATTTAGATCTCTGTGTTGTGACCCTGGGTTACAGAAAAATATAAATTCATAGCAATTGAAAAAATGAAGATTTAGGGCACGATAAAGAAAATAACAATATGATGGCTGCTAGGTCTCAAGCAGTATGTGTTGTTTGGTTCTAAGGATTATGTGCGTTGTTCACATAGGGGGCCCACTGAACACGAATGGGTGCACCCTCAAAATGCATGCACAATGTATGGGTGCAAAGTCCAATGGGCATTATATTGAGCGGCAACATACATATATTGGTGTGAATGGGTTTAAAGGAAATGTGCACTAAGGGCAAATGTCTGTTGTCATTGCTTTCCTCCTGTCTCTGGGCCAGATTCTCCAAAAATCTGCGGCGGCCTTGCGTAAGCTATTTACACTACGCCGCCGCAACTTACTGGAGCAAGTGCCGTATTCCTCAAGCACTTGCTCCGTAGTTTGCGGAGGCGTAGTGTAAAAGGCCCGGCGTATCCCCGAGTATTTCAAAGGGGGCGGCTTATATTTAAATTAAGCGCGCCCCCGTTCCGATCGAACTGCGCATGCGCCGGGGCAAAAAATAGCCCAGTGCGCATGCTCCAGTTCTCGGCGGAAAACGTCAATGATGCCGACGTGTGCGTCATTGACGTAAAGTCGTATTCAAGAACGACTTACGAAAACGACGTACCCGACGGGAAAAGACGACGCGGACCCGACGCCATACTTAACATGGCATACGTGGGACTGGCGTAAGGTTACCCCTCATATAGCAGGGGTAACCTTATGCTTACGCAAACGACGTAAGCGACGGTTACGCGACGCGATTTCGTTCGGGAATCGGCGTATCAGGCTCATTTGCATAAACAAATGAGACCTGAACGTAAACGCCACCTAGTGGCCGGTGGCGAATTACATTTAAGATCCGACAGTGTAAGTGACTTACACATGTTGGATCTTCAGCGTATCTATGCGAAAATGATTCTAGGAATCACTTGCATAGATACGCGGGTCAAAAAACAGAGATACGACGGAGTTTCCTGAGATACGACGGAGTTTCCTGAGATACGACGGAGTTTCCTAAGATACTCCGTCGTAACTCTACTGAGAATCTGGCCCTCTGTATTTAAAGCCTAATGCCGCGTACACACGATCGGAATTTCCGATGGCCTAAAATACAATGGAATTTTTCATCGGAATTTCGTTCAAACTGTCTTGCATACACACTGTCAGACCAAATTCCGACCGTCCAAAACGCGGTGACGTAAAACACTATGACGAGCCGAGAAAAATTAAGTTCAATGCTTCAGAGCATGCGTCGACTTGATTGTGAGCATGCGTAGGATTTTTTCTCTGTCGGAGTTGCACACAGACGATAGGAATTTCTAAACACCAACGGAAAAAAGTCAGGTAGGGCCCACACATGATCGGAATTTCCAATGAAAAAAGTCCATCTGTGTACTCAGGAATTAAAAAAAAAAAAAAGAAATCAGCACAATGGACTTAATTTACTGAATTTAATTTAATGAATGTGCTGTGTCCTCTGTGTGGCTGATTTCTGGTTTCCTTGAAATATTCCTCCATTAACCCTCCCCCCTCAGGATGGGGTAATCTTCCGGTGCAGTGGGGGTTAATTCTGCCCAGCTCCACCGTACTACAGCCCCCATGAATGAAACGTGATCTATGAATGGAGAACAGGCAGATGATGATTAAAAGGTCCGCCCCCCCAATCAGATCACTTTTCATTCAGAGAAGTTTCAGGTTATCAGCATAAGTAAGTAAGCTCATCATTACTGCATGTGAAGGTGTGTAAATCTGCCATTAATTAATGCTTCTGCACCTACGGGTACCTGTCCTGGACAATGCCTGTAAACAATCATTAGAGAAGGATTTAAATCAGGAGCAGGTAAAGATGACTTGTTTCTCTCTAATTGATAGGATATCATAGAATAATCCCATCGTTGGCTTAAAATTAATCAGTCCCACAAATGTAAACTATAACGCGTATTCAACTTTTGTAGTCAAACCGGGATAACACTTACCTTATATTTGTTATATGTTCTCATTCATTAAGCATAAAGATGAAATAAAGTTTACAAATTGATTAGCCTTTTACTTGCTGAAACATCTTATCTGGGTTTCCCCTTCTATGTAATGTCAGTGGTGGCTGGTGGTAAAAAAAATGGCGGCAAACAGTCCACACCCCTCTCCTAAACAGGCATCACAGCAGCTTCCCTTCCCCTGCTCTCCTCCGTGGGCATCACGGGTGGCTTCCCTTCCCCTGCTCTCCTCCACGGGCATCACAGCAGCTTCCCTTCTCCTGCTCTCCTCCGTGGGCATCACGGGTGGCTTCCCTTCCCCTGCTCTCCTCCACGGGCATCACAGCAGCTTCCCTTCCCCTGCTCTCCTCCGTGGGCATCACGGGTGGCTTCCCTTCCCCTGCTCTCCTCCACGGGCATCACAGCAGCTTCCCTTCTCCTGCTCTCCTCCGTGGGCATCACGGGTGGCTTCCCTTCCCCTGCTCTCCTCCACGGGCATCACAGCAGCTTCCCTTCCCCTGCTCTCCTCCATGGGCATCACGGGTGGCTTTCCTTCCCCTGCTCTCTTCCGTGGGCATCACGGGTGGCTTCCCTTCCCCTGCTCTCCTCCACGGGCATCACAGGTGACTTCCCCTTTCCCCTGTCTCCTCCACAAGCATCACGGCGGCCTCCCCTTCCCCTGCTCTCCTCAGCAGGCATCACTGGTGGCTTCCCCTTCCCCTGCTCTCCTCCTCTGCATCACTGGTATTCCCCTTCCCCTGCTCTCCTCAGCGGGCATCACTGGTGGCTTCCCCTTCCCCTGCTCTCCTCAGCGGGCATCACTGGTGGCTTCCCCCTCCCCTGCTCTCCTCTGCGGGCATCACAGCAACTTCCCTTCCCCTGCTCTCCTCCACGGGCATTACAGCAGCTTCCCTTCCCCTGCTCTCCTTTGTGGGCATCACAGCAACTTCCCTTCCCCTGCTCTCCTCCACGGGCATTACAGCAGCTTCCCTTCCCCTGCTCTCCTTTGTGGGCATCACAGGCAGCTTCCCCTTTCCCCTTCTCTCCTTCGCAAGCATCACGGCGGCCTCCGTCTCCTCCCTCCTCCCCAGCAGTCAATTGTAACACTTCTCCCTTTGCCTAACCAGGAAACGGGTCTCAGACCAGCTTCCTGATTGTCCGGGAAAAGAATCAGTGTGAAAATAGCAATTGGTTCGCTATTGTCACATAACTGGGTAGGCTTCGGAGCGCAGAGCTTTGCCCTAAGTCCACCCTTTTTTGATGCCTATTAGAGCCTCTGGCTCTAATCACTTGCTTTAAAAAAAACACCTTCTCTCCCCCATTGGAATCTATACATCTGGTGATCTGTATGTAGATCATGGGGCTGGACACATGTATCGGGGGGCTGGCGCCTGTGCTCCCCTATTGGATGGGCCACCCCCACCACTATGTAATGCTGAAGTTAAAATCCAGGAAACCTAAAAACTCACTCTTGTAGTGAAGCTGTGCCTGCACTGCAAGGGTTAACTACTTGTTTATGTCTTGAGGGACTAAGTACAGCAGTTTTACTTACCTTATCCTCTGCCCATGCCGGCTTCTCTATACAGATGTCCAGGCCCTGCAGCCTCTTCTCCTCTACGGCCTCGTACACACGACCAGACATGTCCGATGAAAACGGTGGGCGGACTGTTTTCATCGGACATGTCTGCTGGGATCATGTGGTCTGATGTGTGTATACACCATCAGACCAAATTCCCCGCGGACAGAATACGCGGTCATGTGGCAGCGACGATGGCGCGGTGACGTGCGCGCACCAGGAAGTTCAATGCTTCCACGCATGCGTCGAATCACTTTGACGCATGCGTGGGATTTCGGGCCAGCGGACATGTCCGATAAGTCGTACTGACCATCGGACATGTGCGACGGACAGGCTTCCAGCGGACAAGTTTCTTAGCATGCTAAGAAACTTTTGTCCGCTGGAAACCTGTCCGCTAGGCCGGAAAACTGTCCGGTAAGCCCTACACACGGTCGGACATGTCCGCGGAAACTGGTCCGACGGACCAGTTTCAGCGGACATGTTCGGTCGTGTGTACAAGTCAGCAGTCTAAGGTCCTCTGATGTCATTTACGGTAGGTCTTTTTCACACAGGCTTCAGCTTGTTTACGAGCGGTGTGACCAGCAAACTTTGATAACGCATTTACAGAGCTTTCCACAAGCTTTGTTGAAGCTTCAGTTTGTAAATGTTGAACACAGATCCTAACAGAAATGCCGATTGACACTTTAAACAAACTGCTAGTAGGCTTCAGCACTTCTTCAAAGCCTGTTGAAGCCTGCAAGCAGCTTGCCTAAAGTGGCAATCGGCTGTCCTGTTCTAAACTGTGTTCCACATTTACAAACTGGAGCTGAATGGTACTTTGCAGAGTTTTCAGCAAGCTTTTTTGCTAGGGATTCAGATTTTTAAAATACCTGTCTTCCAACGATTCTCTGCATTTTCCCCTGCAGCAGCTGAAAGACATTTTCTCCTCTCCCATCTGCCGGCATTCAGCTGCTGCAGGGAGGAAATCCAGGGGAGCGGTTCCAGTAAATGCATCCCCTTCTGCCTCTCCTGCCACCGTCCTCTTTTATGGCAGGCTAAATGAATATTTTTACAGTGACATTTGTTTTATTATATCTTCTAAGGCCTTGTTAGTTAATTTCTTTATTTTTTTTTTAAAAAGGCCTACTGACCCCTTCCGCCGCTCTACTGACACCATACATGTCCGCCGCTCTACTGACACCCTACATGTCCGCCGCTCTACTGACACCATACATGTCCGCCGCTCTACTGACACCATACATGTCCGCCACTCTACTGACACCATACATGTCCGCCGCTCTACTGACACCATACATGTCCGCCGCTCTACTGACACCATACATGTCCGCCGCTCTACTGACACCCTACATGTCCGCCGCTCTACTGACACCATACATGTCCGCCGCTCTACTGACACCATACATGTCCGCCGCTCTACTGACACCATACATGTCCGCCGCTCTACTGACACCATACATGTCCGCCGCTCTACTGACACCCTACATGTCCGCCGCTCTACTGACACCATACATGTCCGCCGCTCTACTGACACCATACATGTCCGCCGCTCTACTGACACCATACATGTCCGCCGCTCTACTGACACCATACATGTCCGCCGCTCTACTGACACCCTACATGTCCGCCGCTCTACTGACACCATACATGTCCGCCGCTCTACTGACACCATACATGTCCGCCACTCTACTGACACCATACATGTCCGCCGCTCTACTGACACCCTACATGTCCGCCGCTCTACTGACACCATACATGTCCGCCGCTCTACTGACACCATACATGTCCGCCACTCTACTGACACCATACATGTCCGCCGCTCTACTGACACCATACATGTCCGCCGCTCTACTGACACCATACATGTCCGCCGCTCTACTGACACCATACATGTCCGCCGCTCTACTGACACCATACATGTCCGCCGCTCTACTGACACCATACATGTCCGCCGCTCTACTGACACCATACATGTCCGCCGCTCTACTGACACCATACATGTCCGCCGCTCTACTGACACCCTACATGTCCGCCGCTCTACTGACACCATACATGTCTGCCGCTCTACTGACACCATACATGTCTGCCGCTCTACTGACACCATACATGTCCGCCGCTCTACTGACACCATACATGTCCGCCGCTCTACTGACACCATACATGTCTGCCGCTCTACTGACACCCTACATGTCCGCCGCTCTACTGACACCATACATGTCCGCCGCTCTACTGACACCATACATGTCCGCCGCTCTACTGACACCATACATGTCCGCCACTCTACTGACACCATACATGTCCGCCGCTCTACTGACACCATACATGTCCGCCGCTCTACTGACACCATACATGTCCGCCGCTCTACTGACACCATACATGTCCGCCGCTCTACTGACACCATACATGTCCGCCGCTCTACTGACACCCTACATGTCCGCCGCTCTACTGACACCATACATGTCCGCCGCTCTACTGACACCATACATGTCCGCCACTCTACTGACACCATACATGTCCGCCGCTCTACTGACACCATACATGTCCGCCGCTCTACTGACACCATACATGTCCGCCGCTCTACTGACACCATACATGTCCGCCGCTCTACTGACACCCTACATGTCCGCCGCTCTACTGACACCATACATGTCCGCCGCTCTACTGACACCATACATGTCTGCCGCTCTACTGACACCATACATGTCCGCCGCTCTACTGACACCATACATGTCTGCCGCTCTACTGACACCATACATGTCCGCCGCTCTACTGACACCATACATGTCTGCCGCTCTACTGACACCATACATGTCTGCCGCTCTACTGACACCATAAATGTCCGCCGCTCTACTGACACCATAAAAGTCCGCCGCTCTACTGACACCATACATGTCCGCCGCTCTACTGACACCATAAATGTCCGCCGCTCTACTGACACCTTCCGCCACTCTACTGACACCTTCCGCCACTCTACTGACACCTTCCGCCACTCTACTGACACCATACATGTCTGCCGCTCTACTGACACCATACATGTTTTCCTACTTTTGATCAGAAGTACAGGTAGCTTCAGAAAAAGGATTGCTTTATTATCATTTTGTGCTAATTGAACATTGCAAACTCTTCTGAACAATACAAGCCAACCATAGAGTCCCATGTGCAACCTGCTCCAAGGAAACAACTGGGAGGGAAAGAAGTCACACAGAGAGGATTCTCACAGGCTGCTGCACAAGTACTGAGAGAGGAGCCATCTCCAACCTGCAGGGAAGAACACCTGGCTGGACACGCCTACCGCAGCGCTGGGTACCGGGCTGGACACGCCTCCTCTTCTCATCTCTCTTTACCTGACCGAATAGAATACGCCTTCCTCTCATCAGTGTGCTGTGTACCTGGCCAGTCCCGCCCTCTCTGATGTCTGCGCATGTGCGGCTCCCGTTCGCTGTTGGTGTTCACATACTATACACTGGCAGTGTGCAAGCATTGGTAGAGGAGCGGCTCCCTGGAGACGGACGGAGGCTTGGGTTGCTGTGTTCGGGGATTGAATGCACTCATCCGGGGGACGTGGGTGCTGTGCACGAGAATAGCAAGTAAGCGGACTGTCATTAGTGATGAGCGGGGCACTGTGCAACCCGGGGGGAGAGGAGTGATGGAGAGCTACTCTGATCCCCCTCCAATGCCTATACATGACTGATCCCCCTCCAATGCCTATACATGACTCTCCCCCCCCCCCAATGCCTATACATGACTCTGATCCCCCCCCCAATCTCTATACACGACTCTGATCCCCCCCCCCCAATCTCTATACACGACTCTGATCCCCCCCCCCAATCTCTATACATGACTCTGCCCCCCCCCCAATCTCTATACATGACTCTGCCCCCCCCCAATCTCTATACATGACTCTGCCCCCCCCCCCAATCTCTATACATGACTCTGATCCCCCCTCCAATGCCTATACATGACTCTGATCCCCCCTCCAATGCCTATACATGACTCTGATCCCCCCCTCCAATGCCTATACATGACTCTGACCCCCCCCCCCCCCATCTCTATACACAACTCTGATCCCCCTCCAATGCCTATACATGACTCTGATTCCCCCTCCAATGCCTATACATGACTCTGATTCCCCCTCCAATCTCTATACATGACTCTGATTCCCCCTCCAATCTCTATACATGACTCTGATTCCCCCTCCAATCTCTATACATGACTCTGATTCCCCCTCCAATCTCTATACATGACTCTGATCCACCCTTATCCCTATACATGACTCTGATCCACCCTCATCCCTATACATGACTCTGATCCCCCCCCTCATCACTATACATGACTCTGATCCCCCCTCCAATCTCTATACATGACTCTGATCCACCCTCATCCCTATACATGACTCTGATCCCCCCCTCATCACTATACATGACTCTGATCCCCCCCTCCAATCTCTATACATGACTCTGATCCACCCTCATCCCTATACATGACTCTGATCCCCCCCTCATCACTATACATGACTCTGATCCCCCCCTCCAATCTCTATACATGACTCTGATCCACCCTCATCCCTATACATAACTCTGATCCACCCTCATCCCTATACATGACTCTGATCCACCCTCATCCCTATACATGACTCTGATCCCCCCCCTCATCACTATACATGACTCTGACCCCCCCCAAATCCCTATACATGACTCTGACCCCCCCCCAAATCCCTATACATGACTCTGATCCCCCTCATCCCTATACATGACTCTGATCCCCCCTCATATCACTATACATGACTCTGATCCACCCCCCATTACTATACATGACTCTGATCCTGCCATGGGATGTATTGTTTGTAGGAGAGGATGATGTCATGGGGATCTGATTACAATGTAATGGGGATCATCATCTGATTACAATTTAATGGCGATGTGATTACAATGTATCGGTCATAGAGATCTGATTACAATGTATCAGTCATGGGGGTGTGATTACATTGTATTAGTGATTGGACGGATGGCTGGGAGATGCCTGATCGGACTGGGCTGTGTGTATTGAAGATCGGCAGGTGTGTGAGCTGTCAGCGATTGATCGGAGATGCTAAGTGACCTATTCACCCCCCCCCCCCCCCATCCTGTGCCCTCCTTGTAGGGGGAGGGAGGCCGGGCGATCATCAGTGAGAAGATGGCAAGAGACTTCTAATGAGGATTACTGGAGAGGGGGTGACCTCACCCCACATCCATCACTCTGCCCAGGGACCTTATCACCTTCACCAGGACTGCAGGGGGGACTGGCAATAATAAACCAATCGCCTAAAATAGAACTAAAGGAAAACCTTACCTTTTTGTAAGTTTTGGATAGAGGCGACATGGATTAGAACATCTGTCAGATTTGTATTGCTGTCTGTGCCCCTGTTGGGGAGACCCCCCCTCTCTATTTGTTCTGTTTACCATTATCACTGACAGCTAATGAAAATTCCACATTTGGGTTGTCACCAGAGTAGGAATAGAGGGAAACTTGTTCTGGTGACAACCAAGGATCTTCCTATATTGGCTATGGGGCACGGCACCCACTGGCGGGTTGGGAAAAAATAAAAAAGATCCTATTCCCCCCCATCCACACATTCAATCCAGCAGCTGTGCTATTGTGTTCTGACAACGGGGAGATTTCTCCACCATCAGAATACACTGATCAATGCTATAGCCAGAGGCACCGATCAATCAGGAAAAGCTCAACAGGGCGCTTGTACAGAACTCGATCGATAGATGGACTTCTGTACAACCAGGTTGCCCACACATGGATCAAAGTTCGACCAGTGCTTGGTGAACTGGCTGACATTCAATGCATGTATGGCCGGCTTTACTCTATCCAAATGCCTTTAGTTCTACTACTACTAAAGACAGTCGCATGTCCTATTTCAGGTAGGAATCTACTGCGGGGGGGGGGGGGGGGGACTTGGGGCACCAAGACAGTAAAATGTAGGAAATGTCCAGAGATGGAGAAAAAGAAAAGGTGAAGGCGGCCACGGGGAGATCAGAAGAAGCATGCACATACTAGGGCCAAATTAGATAGGAGAGACAGTTTACATACCAACATGTCTGGAGTGTGGGAGGAAACCAGATACCTGGAGAAAACCCACAGGCAGAACATGCAAACTCCATGCAGATAGTGTCCTGACCAGGAATTGACCCGACAACCCCAGTGCTGCAAAGCAGCACTAAAGCTGGCCACACACCTGAGCAGATTTTGTCTAGTTCTTGATGAACTGGCAAAAATGCAAACCATGGGTGGCCCTGTTGAAATCCTCCTGCCCAACGTCCTTTGAAGCAGCCTGCAGAAATTTGCCAGTCAGATGCAGCCACTGTGTGGGTGTTCCGACCCTGGAAATGGGAGTCATGGGAGCCAGCTGTCAGAATACAATAGCCCACACTGCATAATCATCTGTTCAGTGTATGTCCAGCTTTACCACGTTGCCCATAGTTATCCATACCTGTCTATGAGATGATCAGAATTTGAGCATCTCTAGGCTGATGTCAGGTGGGTGACTCTGCCACTAGTGATTTGTCTTAGACTCGGTTTCCACTAGGGGCTGCAAAGTCGCATGACAAGTCATACACCATGATTTCCAATGAGTACCGTTCATATCTGTGCGACTTCAAAGTAGCCCCCGCACTACCTTGGTTCCACTTTGATGCGATTTGTGGTTCATAGACCTCAAGAATGAATACACAGGCATTGCTTCAAGTCGCGGCAAAATCGCATGCCTTTGGGGTTGCAATAGTGGAAACCTAGCCTAAATCTCCAGTGGCAAGAGGCAGGATTGCTGATAAGCTTCTGGGTTGCCCCTATAGAAAGGCTCCCTCTTTAGCTAGGCAGTGAAATTTCGCTCCCATCGCTAGCGATCGAGGTTGAGTAGAGCTCCCTCCAGCATCTGTATACAGAGGAGCGATTCCACAGGGATGGACAATGGACAGGTGATCTCTATGGAGATCCTGCCACTGGGGTTTTCTCTAGTGTTTTTAGATTGTAAGCTCTGACGAGCAGGGCACTCTGATCCCTCCTGTATTGATTTGTATTGTGACTGTACTGTCTTCCCTGATGTAAAGCGCTGCGCAAACTGTTGGCGCTATATAAATCCTGTTTAATAATAGTATCAGAGACAGTATCCGAAAATAGCGTTTGTACACAGCTTAGGATAGCCGATCACGACAGTTCATCCGATATTATCCAATGGTGCATGCATGAAAATTTTCCTTGTACGATACCAGATCTACGTTTTTCGTTTAATCAGTACAGCTGTCCGAAAATACAATACAAAATATGATATCGCTTCCAATTTTTTTTATTTTTTTATTCTGTAATACGAGAATTTTCATAACTTTACAAACCTCTTAATTTTTGATAAGATTAGCATGCAAAATTATATATATATATATATATATATATATATATATGTGTGTGAAGGGCAATCGCAACATGAAAAGCGCTTTCATTTCTAGTTGTCAGTTGTAATGAATGTGTGGTGTCTGCTTGGTATGGATTGCACTTCGCACCGTCTTATTAAATGAGGCGGCGCAATGGATTCCGTATGACCATCACCTATAAAGAGTACACTACGGAAATAAGTATTGGTTACATACGGCGTGACTTCACTGCTCTTCCTTCCAGTATCACATCGCTCAGACAGATGAAGTTACCTCTTCGGGGTTAACATTACTAATCACAAATGAAACGCGCGTCCTGGCTGTGGTAATAAAACCGCCTACGTTTAGCCTTTACACAGGGATTATTTGATTGCAGCCGGTGGCAGATCCTGGCATCGTGTGTATGTTGCCTCAAAACCGTATGAGAAAAATAAATAAAAGTAAGGCCGCTGGCAACTATCTGTCCATCTAGGTCTTTAAAGCGAAATTCTTGCGTCAGGAATGCAGTGTTTTTTTATTCCCTGCCTATTGTTTATACTTGGGTATAGATATAACGCAGGCACATGGGGGTATGTGTGTACACTCAGTGAGTGGGCTTTCCTGTAAGGTATGTGTTATTTTCATCCGCGTTGTCATTGTTTGTTCTCAGGGAAAGCCTCTGACACGCACATTCGCCTTCGCACACAAAGCTGTTAGCCCAGCTGTTTTACATGGGGCTTGGCACCTCACCTGTTTGGCACCTTTTCCTGCTGCAGTGCCATGCAAAAAAGCATTTAAAGAAACCCTGTTATTAACCATTGAGGCTGCCATTTCTTACCTTTCCTGAAAATGCATGTTGCCTGGCTGTTATTCTAACACTCTCTTGCTTTATTGTTCTGACCCTGAGCAAGTATGCAGATCAATAAAATTGTGTACGTGATTATATGCACACAAGTGTGTGAATAATTAAAGCTGCACACACACACACATTTTAATGGCATCCGACCTTAGTCCGTAGAGTTGGCCCACCCTTTGCAGCTGTAACAGCTTCAACTCTTCTGCGAAGGCTGTACACAAGGTTTAGGAGTGTGCCTATGGGACTGTTTGACCATTCTTCCAGATGCACATTTTGTGAGGTCAGGCACTGATGTTGGCTGAGACGGCCTGGCTCTCAGTCTCCTCTCTAATTTATCCCAAAGGTGTTCTATCAGGTTGAGGTAAAGACAGTCAAGTTCCTCCACCACAAACTCGCTCATCCATGTCTTTATGGGCTTTGCTTTGTGCACTGGTGTGCAGTCATGTTGGAACAGGAAGAGGCCTTCCCCAAACTGTTCCCACAAAGTTGGGAGCAAGAATTTGTCCAAAATGTCTTGGTATGCTGACACCTTAAGACAGGCGTAGGCAACCTCGGGCCTCCAGGTGTGGTGACACTACAAATCCCATCATGCCTCTGCCTCCAGGAGTTACGCCTGAGTTTGTCAGGGTCTTGCAATGTCTCATGGGACTTGTAGTTTGAAAACAACTGGAGGGCTGAGGTTGCTTTCCCCTGCCTTAAAGGGGTTGTAAAGGTTCATCTTTTATTTTCTAAATTGGTTACTTTAAGCTAGTGCATTGTTGGTTCACTTACCCTTTCTTTCGATTTCCCTTCTAAATGTTTTTTTAATTTGTTTGAATTTCTCACTTCCTGGTTCTCCTCAGTAAGCTTTCCACCATCATTCTAGCGGTGGAAAGTCATTTAGAACAGCTTACTGAACACCTTACTAAGGAGGAACAGGAAGTGAAAAATTTAGACAAAGAAAGGAAAAAAAAAATTTAGAAGGGAAATGGAAGGAAAAGGTAAGTGAACCAACAATGCACTAGCTTAGAGTAACCTATTTAGAAAATAAAAAACAAACCTTTACAACCCCTTTAAGAGTTACCTTCACTGGAACTAAGGGGCCAATCCCAACCCCTTAAAGCGGATGTGCGCTCCAAAAAAATTATTAAAAGCCAGCAGCTACAAATACTGTAGCTGCTGACTTTTAATATTAGGACACTTACCTGTCCTGGAGTCCAGCGACGTCCGCAGCAGAGGACGAGCGATCGCTTGTCACCCTGCTGCTCCCCCTTCCATCCACAGTGAGGGAACCAGGAAGTAAAGCGCTCAGGGTTCACTGCCCAGTTCCCTATGTCGCATGCGCGAGTCGTGCTGCGCCCGCCGATTGGCTCCCGCTGTGTGCTGGGAGCCGAGTGTTCCCAGCACACAACGGGGGACGGACAGGATAGGATGTCAGAGAAAAACCCGTCTTTTGCCCGTGACGTGTGGCCGAAAGTGGGTGCAAATACCTGTCTTTAGACAGGTATCTGCACCCCCCTCCCCCTGAAAGGTGTCAAATGTGACACCGGAGGGGGCCGATCAGCGCGACTTCACTTTAGGGTGGAGATCCGCTTTAAAAACAACCCCACACAATCCCCCCCCCCTCTCTCCACCAAATGATTTGGACCAGTGCACAAACAAAGGCCCATAAACACATGGATGAGCGTGTTTGGGTGCAGGAACTTGCCTGGCCTGCACAGAGCCCTGACCTCAACCCGATAGAACTGGAATTAGAGCGTAGACTGCAAGGCCTTCTCATCCAACATCAATGCCTGACCTCACAAATGCACTTCTAGAAGAATGGTCAAACATTCCCAAAGACACACTCCTAAACCTTGTTAACAGCCTTCCCAGAGGAGTTGAAGTTGTTATAGCTGCAAAGGGTGGGCCAACTCAATATTGAACCCTACAAACTAGGGCTAGGATGCCATTAAAGGTCATGTGCGTGCCAATTCTTTTGACAATATTGTTAATATAAAAGCATGCAGATCAGGACGTCTTAATTTTCTCTAACGTTTCTGATCTGCATTCTTGTTCCAGGTCAGCAACTCACATTTTTAGTGTCAGTTAGGTAGCTAGGATAATTTTAAAGTAAATGAGTAATTGTAGTCAATGTATTTTTCTAATTGGAGGATTACATTAAGGGATTGTTTACACAGGAGTGGTAAGAGGGAGGTAAAAGCAGGCAGTTGAGCCACAGATTGACCACCCAGGTCAGAGGTTTCCAAAGTGCCAGTATACTGTCCTTCACACTTTATAAGGGTGAGACTGAGGCCAGCGGGAGTAGAAAATGACCTAGTGTCAGTGGGAGTAAACAATGGCTCATTGCTGGTGTCAGTGGTAGGAATAGTGCCCCATCGTTAGTGGGAATAATTGTGCCCCCTTGTTGGTGTCATTAGAAGGAATCGTGCCCCTTAATTAGTGTCAGTGGGAGGACATGTGCCCAACTGATGGCGTTAGTGGAAGAAATAGTGCACCATCGTTGTTGTAAAAATTGTTGCTCATTGTTGGTGTCATTGGGAGGAATTGTGCCCCTTGACTGGAGTCATTGGAACGACATATGCCCAATTGTTGGTGTCAGTGGACGGAATCGTGCGCCAAGTGCCAGATAAAATTAAGCAAAGTGCCACATCTGGCCCCCGGGCTGCAGTTTGGAGACCAGCTGGCTCAAGTAAACAAAACAAGGACATGCAGCCTCTCAGAGCTTTACATACGCTGCAGTTCTCTGCTTTGTGGTTGCAGCAACAATTAAATTAGGAGGTCGGTACTGACTGTGACCCATTAAAATGAATGGGTCCATGCCACAACCGCTCGCAATTTTTCAGAGTTAAAATAGGCAGTGAAGAGGCAGTATTTCACCTCCTCAGCACCTGTCAGACGCCTCTGAAAAGCACAGATTGCTTTTCACAGGTACAAGGGCTGCAACACACATGAACTTCCAGAATGTGAAATTGCAATGCGTACAGCACACGTTTACAAAGAAATTGTTTAAAGCCTTCAAGAAGCTTTATTGACAATAGTTCCTGTATGAGGATGTTGAGCATAGATCGTATTGGAAGTGCTGTGCTGCCACCAGGCTTTCAATATGCTTTGCTTTCAGACAGGCAGATGAGGGGCCAATAGGCCGCTGTGTTCAGACGTGGAAAAACGCTGCATCTGCGCACAGCAGCACTGCTACAACTGCATACCTACTGGATGATTGGCTGCGGCCAGGAAGCGCATCCCTTCTGTAACTGTTAGTTTTCCCAACTTTGAAAATGAGTAATGATGAACTGTGCCATAGTTTCCATAGTGGCTCAGTGGGCCGCCTCAAACAAGTCATATCCTAAGTATTCCTATGTGATAACGCTGGATAATTATTAACCTTGACACTTGAATAAGTTCACCTGTACTTGATTAAAGGGCTTGTCCACTTCAGATCAACTTATAAATCCGTTCTCTTCCTATAGCAAACACAAGGATGACTAGTTGACAGTTTGATAAACCTCATCCAGCTCTCATTATCTTCCTTGAAAGCATTGTAGAAGGAGCTGACCACTGAGCCACCAAGTATAGTAAAAGGCTTTAATTGCTGTAGCATTTAGGGTAGACTTAGAAGTACTAGTGTCTGTATTAGAGGTTCCCCCCCTTTTATATATAAGTGGCAGTGCACAATACAAAAAAAAGGTGTGCATTTCTCCATTTCGTATCCTTTCGCCCGGGTTCACATTAGAGAGATTTTGTCATGAGAGATCAAATCGCATGACCAGTCGCAGCCCATTGGAGGCAATGGCACTGTTCCAATGGGTGCGACACCGATTTTGCCGCACCGATTTGTAAGGGTAGTTTCTGCACTACTTTTGTTGATTTCAGGTGCGACTTCAATAGACATCTGTGCGTGAAGCCACACAGATGTCTATCAAGTAGCACCTGCAATCGCGCTGACCGTTCTACTATGAAATTGCGCTACTTCAAGTGAAGTAGCGCAATTTCAAAGTAGCAACAATGTGAACCAAGGCTTCAAAGTCCCTGCAAGTACAGAAAAGTACCCATTATTCTGCAGACATGTGCTCTGCTCTTACATTTTTTTATTGTTGTGGGGTGGCAACACAAACCCTGGAATTCATATAGAGTAGACACTCTTTAGAATTGTTGTGCCCACATATGGCGAATGTTAATACTTGTGACCAAATCATGGTAGCGGGTACAAGAATCTGTCACAGGAGGCGTGGGAGCTAAGATGTCCATAGTAGACACTCCGTCCTCTGTGCCGCTCAGTAAGGTTGACCTGGACTCTGTGCCTATCGCACATACAGGCACAGTAGTGAGAAGCTGTTGTGTGGGTGGGCTGAGCCTGACGAAGATGCCAAGAGGCTTGTTCCTAATAAGGTTTGCCATTTTTATGATTGACAGTGGACGGATTCCAAATCTGCGAGACTAGCACGATAGTGGCAGTTATATCTGCCCCCCTGCCGACTACCTTCAATCAAAAGGAAGGCTGTCCTGATGGGGAGAGAGAAGGCCCCATTCAGCTGCCGGCTGGAAGATTCCCATCATTGACCAAGTATGGCCCTTGTCAGACTTGGGTGATGATGTCAGCCAATCCCAATCCCTTTGCTCACATTCATTGGATGTGCCAATGTTACTTCTGAATCTTTTATTCCCCTTCTGTGAGATAACATTTGGGGTTGTAAAGTTACTATTTATTCTAAATAGCTTCCTTTACCTTAGTGCAGTCCTCCTTCACTTACCTCATCCTTCGATGAGGTAAAAGATGCACAGTAATGCAAGGCTTTCTCCCTGGTGTGGAGTGTCATGCTCCCCCTCCCTTGGACTACAGGAGAGTCAGGACGCTCTCTACGTTGCAGATAGAGAAAGGAGCTGTGTGTTAGTGGATGTCCTGACTCTCCTGTAGTCCAAGGGAGGGGGCGAGCGCGACACTCCACACCATGGAGAAAGCCTCGCATTACTGTGTGGAGTTACAGACAGAACAGGAAGTGAGGATTTCTCAGAAGAAATAAGGACATTTTAAAAGCAAAATGGAAGGATGAGGTAAGTGAAGGAGAACTGCACTAAGGTAAAGGAAGCTATTTAGGGAAAAAAAATTTTTATTAATTGACATGAGCAGACCTGTCTCTGCTTGAGTTTCGTTACATAAGTTACCTTTCTTACTAGACATCAAGTTTATTATGCACGATGCAATTTTTATCAAAGTTTACATCCACCTTACAAAATAATAGAAACCCCCAAAAAAGAGGCCTTGGCCTGCAGGACGCCATGTTTTTGTAAAAATATCAATATTTTCATTACGTGCATAACTGCTTAAAGTTTTCACAAAGTTTCTTGGTGATGAACGTAGGATCCGATTAAGGTGCCCAGGAGGGTTTCTAGCTATGACATGCCACCCTTGCTTACTTTACAGGTAATGCTGCTTGTACTGTTCTAAGGACAAACACTCTTATGCAACCCACGCTTATTTAACACTTTGGTGTTGGGTATAAAAGGGAAGGGAGATAATAAAATGCGCTGAAATATCAGAAGCCCCCAGGCCAAAACTTTAATATACGTGGCTTTATTTTTTTATTAGCGTCTACTCGCTTTCCCAGTGTATTTCTTTCATTTCCTCTTATGAAGGGGATTGTGCCATTGTTCTCTCCTCAGGATTCCATGTGTAATCTCAAGGCTTTAAAGATTTAGCTTTGTTTTCAATTCATGGTGAAGTGTCATCTTGATGGTTTTTCCATTGTTTGTTCTCCAGTCCACTCCCTGACTCTGCACTTGTATCTTATCAGGAGGAAGGATGTTATAATTGGCTTTTAAGACCTGAATGAGCGCTTTTACTGTTCTTTTTTACCTGAACAATTGATTGTTTGCAGCATGTACCTGCCATTCCTAAAGGCTATACCCCCGACTCTTAATAAGGATTTGAGTAGACCTGAGTGGATTTGCATCTGTTTTTCTATTTTCGTTTTTGCTCAGTTATTATTTTGGTGGAATTTTGGGGTGGCCATACAAAGCCTGTTTAAAGATCGAGGAAATTTGAGCATTGCGTATGATGATTTGGCTTTGCAAAGTTAATATAGAAGCGACAAATGAGTATTAGTAGCAGGAACTAGCATTTGCATGAATTGTCCAGTAAATGGAAAACTCTCTGCATGACTAAGTAGTAATCCTTTCCATTTTATGGAAAAAGGGAACAAACCTTAACCAACCGTGTGACACATTGTACCAGTGGCTAAATCAGGGATTTACTCAAGACTCGTCCCTATGGTGTACAGTTTGAACAAAGCTAACCAACTGGCATAGGCCACTCTAGTTCTGGTTTATTTGAAAAGAAAAGTGTACAAAACGCCTTGCCTATAACAACCAATTATCTTTCACGTTTCTAATTTATTATACTAATAGTGTGAAATTGGAGTGCATGCTATGATTTCACATTATTGGTTGTAAAGGTTCAGTTTTTTTTTTTTAATAACAAACATGTCATACTTGCCTCCACTGTACAGTTCGTTTGCACAGTGTGGCCCCGATCCTCTTGTTCTGTGGGCCACGGCGGCTCTCGTGGCTCCTCCCTGCAATAAATAACCCCCTTTGGGACCCGAGGGGGGGGGGTTACCTTGCGGGCACGCTCCCATGTCATACACTCAGCATCCATAGCTGCTGAGTGTATGACTCGGCCCGTCCCCCCAGCGGCCGCGTCATTGGATTTGATTGACAACAACAGGCGCCCATGGAAATGGGCTCAGGTAAGTAAGATGAGGGCTGGGGGCGGACACTGCAAAGTGTTTTTTTTCACCTTAGTGCATGGGTGCTCAACCTGTGGCCCTCCAGCTGTTGCAGAACTACGGGTCCCATCGTGCCTTTGCCTTTGGGAGTCATGCTTGTAACTGTTCAGCCTTGCAATGCCTCATGGGACTTGTAGTTTTGGAACAGCTGGAGGGCCACAGGTTGAGCACCCATGCCTTAGTGCATAGGATGCATTAAGGTGAAAAAAAACACACAAGGGTTTACAACCCCTTTTTAAGGTGGACATGCATGAATCGAGATTTTGGCTAATCAACTTGTATACAGCCAGCCTGTCTGTTTTTTCCTGAGTGGTTAGTGACCCTGGCTATAGCCATCAGCACTAAGGCCTCATGCACACTGAAGCTGATAGACTGATGTTTTTGGGAGTTTGTGGGAGTTTTTTTTTTTTTTTTAGACAGCCCTTAAACTCGCCTCTATGCTATCCTATTTATTGAAGTTTATCAACAGGGGAGTTTATGGGCTGCTGTCTGAACGCCCTAAAACCGCGTTCAAGAGCAATTCTTTTGGCCACAAAAAGCGCCAAATGCTGAAAAACGCTCATAAACACGCTTTTTTTTACATTGGAAAGCTGAATGTAAGCTGGGTGTAATTTAAAAAAAATGCCCAAAAATGCTGACGCTAAAAAACCCGTTTAAAAATGCTTTTAAATGCATGTTTTTCTGTCAGCAATCCGACGCCCAGAAATACTTTTTTAAATGTCCTGTGTGCATGGAGCCTAATTATTGTTTTCTGGTGGCTGGGAAGTCTCCCTGCACAATGGGAGGGATTCCCTCATCCACATTGTTTTTTTTTTTTTGTTTTTTTTTTTTTTTTCCTTTTCAGCCTTTTGGGTTGAAAAAATAAATTAAATAAAATTGATAATTGCATGGCCAGCCTTATCTTTTTACTAAGTAATAGATTTCAGGGGAAAAATGGATTGTGCTTCCAATACTTCCACCAACTTGCCTCCTGTTAAATCTATGCCAACTGCTCATCAAATGAATCACTTAAAATATTCTTCCTGAATACACCTAGACGCCCACATACATGCAGGTACTTTTTGCGTTATCTAATTGATACTGTGTGCGTAAGCCTTTGAATTTCAGGTACTGTTTTTATTCGAAGTGGAACTGGTTCAGACTGTACCAGTTTAAATATACATATGCCATACCTGTGGGACTGATGTTGAAGCGAAGATTCGATTTAGTAGTTATTGCTGTCAAGTTTTGGTCCCGTGCTGAGCGGCTGCCCTTCTGCACAGTGAACACAGGGAGTCGCTTACTTGGTATGGCCACCATCCTCAGAACACGCTGTGTAAAAGGGCAGCAACTTGGCACAGGATGTGGAAGACTGACGCTTCCACAGTGGTCCCTCAGGTATGGAATGTATACTTGTGCTGGACCAATGTAACTGCAATTAAAACCCCACCTGGAGTTCAACTTTTAAGTGGTTTCACACTTAAAAAAAAAAATGAAATTTCTAAGCCATTATTACACTACTAGTCTTGATTTAGACCAGTTATCAAGAAATTCTGTGCTCTTTAATGTGGAATACCAGTCAGAGAGGCTTCCCCATGAAGTAATGTGACTAAGACATCATCCAAACCATTGTGACCACCACTGTGGAGGTCTGCAGCCCAGAGCTGTTCTTGGCTAGCCACCCTGGAAGACCCTATGTTCTCCATCGATTCTGTTCTGTAGGATAGAAATCGAATTTATTTAAAAAATAAGTTCTTAAACACTGGTAGAAGCTAGTTCTAAATATGTGGGTAAGGTGGTTTCAGAATTTGCCTCTTGCCAAAATGTTCATGTACTTATTATGCAGGCGTGCTAGTAATAACTGAAAATGCAATGCTGAAACGTATTACATGAACATTCTGTAAATATCTGCAACAAAAGTAGACTCAAATATTAGTATATTGCAGGAAATCAAAAATGATAGTTTGCTTTATTCAGAGTAAAAGCCGTTTTGTTCAAAGCCTTTCTTTGAGCTTGTATGTGAGTTTTATTTTCAAATCCCTAAGGCTGCATTCATGCGTAGTCGATTTGCGGCATTTTGTACCGCGATTTGCCGCCACAAATTGCGGCGTTTTGTATCGCGATTTGCGGCGATAAAACGCTGCGTTTTTAACCATGCTTTTGTAGTGGTCATTGTCGGCTATGGGAAACGCCGAAGCCGCCCGATACGCGCGACAAAAAAGGGTCCGGGACTTGTTTCAGCTTCAGGTGTTTGGCGTGGAAATGTGAGCCATCTCCATAGAGAACAATGTTATTTTTCCCCTCCAGCGTATTCTAGCGTCGCGCTTCAGGCGTTTAAATGCCTAGGTGTGAATGGAGCCTAAGGGTCCATGCAATACTGCCTTTAAAAATGCTGCTTCTGCAGAAGTTTTTTGTTTTTTCTGTAGAAGCATCTCATTGTTCTCTTCCATGCACATTAGGATGTTTAGAGGCATATTTTAGGTCGGCCATACACGGTTCGAATCTTGGCCGGTTAATAGGAATGTACCAAGTTGATCGATTAACTTGGGTACAACCAGCCTGCCGGATTCACTTGTGATGGTCACTAGCGGCTGCTATTGATAATCATTGTCTTCTCCCGGCAGAGACGACTTCCCCCCCACCTGCCCCTGCTGGGAGCAGACATTGTCTCGCTAGGAGGGATTCTGCTGTTGGCACAGTCTGTGTTGATGGGGGAATCGTGCAAATTTCTTTCCTGCAACCAAGACATTTGCACAGTGTGTGGCCGGCCTTAAAGTGTTACATAGGACCCTGCATTCACTATATCTGGTTCACCACAGTACATGGAAATGCAATTATTTTTAGTAAAGGTCAACTGCTAAATACCTTTTCTCATCAGCAGTATATAGCAGTCTTGTGACTTCTATCAGTGTCTGGTTAAAGCTTGTAGGAGGAATTTTTATTCTACTCTGACTGTCCTATAAGGCTTTAGGACCACTGACCCTCTGTCTGGACAGTTCTGAATGAGCATGTGCTGATCACATGCACCCTCCCAAGAAAAAACAAAACAATCTAGTAATACACGCCAAACTGAGCATGTGCAGAGTGACACCAAAGGATCAGAGAAGATAGGATCAAACAGACCTCTAGCAGAGGATTAACCCCTTTGTTTCCACAGTGAGTATAACAAGCATGCTTTACTACATATACAGACTAATTGTACTGTTGTGGGTTTACTAACACTTTAAGCTCCGCGTTTTGAGGCAGGGGAAAAAAAAATCCTTCTGGTTTGCGTTTTTGATTGGAGTTTTCTGGCAGAAAATTGCTAAATGCGACTAAACATGTGTACAAAATTACTCTATATGAGGGGTTTTTTTTTTTTTTTGCCAAGGGGACTGGCATTGTTTGCATGAAGTCTAAAGCTTTTCTGCACTTTTTCATTTTATACAATGCAGTTTTCTGCTATAAAACCCTTCAAATGAGAACGAAAGAGTCATCTGATTGTGCTGGTGAAATATGTAATACCGTATTTATCGGGTATACCGCGCGCAGGCGTATAACGCGCACCTCAAGCTTAGAAAGGTAAAAAACGAGAACTTACATTTTTGCCCCGCGTCCATCGGCGGCTTTGTCCGTCTGTGGCCTTGCGCGGGGTCCGTCCAGCCTTGTGGGTGTCCGTCTGCGGCTTCCTTGCGCGGGCCTCCATCCAGGTCTCAGTCCAGCGTGTCCGTCTGCGGCTTTGGAGGTGTCTGTCTGCGGCCTCCATCCAGGTGCCCGTCTCCGTCCAGCGTGTTCGTTTTTGGATTTGGCTCCTCTCGCGTGGCTGCGGGTGGAGCCGAGCGTGACCGAGCCTAGCCGTGTGCGCAGTACACTCGGCTCGGCTCTAGGCTAGCCGGTCAGAGACAGCGGGGATCAGCGTATATCGCGCACCCACGATTTCCCCCTGATTTTAAGGGGGGGAAAAGTGCGCGGTATACGCCAATAAATTTGGTAATTAACTAGGATTATGAGGAATCTAGTAGAATTTCAATTAAATGTATACATTAACTTAATTCATTTTGTGATGCTTATCTCCTTAGATGTATCAATTCAGATAATGCCATTTTACCAATAAACTGGTGTGAACACTGTCAAATTATGATGTAGCATTTTCCCCATGTTGGTGAAAACCTTTTATTAGTAATATCCTGACTGGTTGCAATGAGCTTGAATAACAAATTTGTCAGCCTGAATACCCATTCATGTAATGGCTGCTTCTGCCAACGTATGTGGTCATTGCACAGTGCTTCAATTGCCCCCAGCCAGCTTTGGGAGTCCTTGCCAGATCCATCTGATTATGTCATTCACCTGTAAGAACACGTTTTTGGCAGCCTGAGGTTTTGGCACCCATTCGAGCTTGAATCCTTACAGGCAGCCTAAATTTTACAATAATCGTTTGGGACATTCAGTTCTACTGATACGCTTAGCATTTCGAGATGTCAAGAGTTGCGGGGAGAAATGGGAAACCTAGAAGTGAACATTTAGCCTCTGGATCACACAAAATTGCTATCTTGAGCAAGGATGCTTGGGTTGGTAAGCATTGGGATTCAGTAATGACTTTATGAGAAGTATATTAGCGAATATGCTAAGTATCAGCATGCTTATGTGCCCAGTGACAGATTACTTGAAGCAGAACAAATGGCAGAAACCCCCCATGGAAGCACAATTGTCTTGTTACAACTGCTCGGATACTTTGGAATTTGTATTTATTCCTTAAACAACAACATAACTAAAGTATGTAATATTGCCTTACCTAAGTTGGTAGATAGTTACCTGGCTTTTAGGATTTGTCTGTCTCTGGTAATTAGCACAAAGTGAACTTCTTGACCATTTAAGTACCACATAAGAGCGCAAACAACACAAAGTGCTATTACCTTAGTTTGCTAATGCCTGCTACACACAATAAAACTATCAGACGAATGATCGTCTGTCTTTATTTTTTTTTTGCATGCTAATCTTATAACAGAGGGTTTACTAAAGTTACGAAAATTCTCGTATGACAGAATATAAATTGGGAAGTGATGTAATGTGTTGAAGTGTATTTGAATTGTTTTTTTCGAACGACAACAGCACTGGTTAAACAAAACGAGAGAATTTTTCATGCTTGTCCCATCTGATTATATCAGATGAACTGTCATGATCGGCTCTTGAAAGCTCTGTACGAACGATCAGATTATCATACGACCGCATCAAAAGCAGTATTTTTCATATGAAGAAGTCTATAATAAGTCTCTCTTTAGTATTCCTCTGATCTGCTTTTACTTGTCTAAAGCTCGTCATGCATGCCTAGATTTCTCTCATTAAACCTGTAAGCTCGCCAAGAGAAAGTTAACAGATTCTTCCATCCAAGCTAAACAATCCATGGCAGCTTGAATACCCAAACAGTGACTGCATCTGATTGGATGCAGTGACTGTCCAATCGAACCTTATCTACCCTAGTCCTTCAAATTTCAGGTTTTGCCTAGTCTTATGGTGCCGCCGGAGCCACCCAAAGCTTCATTTTTGGGCAACCCAGCTGTCCTTAAAGCGGAGGTTCACCCAAAAAACATCTATATAAGATCATATATTCTTTATACTTCCAACATGTACAGTAGGCCTTTTTTTTTTTTTGCTGTACATACCTTTTTTATGTCTCTTTTTATTCCAGGTTCCGGGTAGTCGCTGCCGTGGGAGTAGGCGTTTCTATGCTGCGGCGCAATGTCATCTAGGACTTCACCCAGATGATTGACGTCCTTGAGAAAAAGTTCGCTCCGGCCGGATAAGGCCCCTCCCCCCTATTGCATAGGCGCATCACCAGTGTCACGGAGTTTCCGAAAGAACCTAAACATGCTCTATACGGCGCCTGTACAGTCAGCTCTACACGGCTCAGTCGGTGCGCAGGCGCCGTGTAGAGCTGTTTTGCAGCTCTGCATGTTCGGGTTCTTTCGGGAGCTCTGTGACGCGCCTACGCAATACGGGGGGGCCTTATCCGGCTGGGGGGAACTTTTTCTCAAGGACGTCAATCATCTTGGCGAAGTCCCAGATGACATTGCGCGGCAGCATAGAAACGCCTACTCCGAATGACTACCCAGAAGCTGGATTGAAAATAATATAATGTATGTACAGCCAAAAAAAAAGGGCCTACTGTACATGTTGGAAGTATAAAGAATATGATCCTATATAGATGTTTTTTGGGTGAACCTCCGCTTTAAATTTTTTGTCTTTACATCTAAGCCCCAACACCTGCCATCTCATGCCCACTGAGATCATCTTTACTGGCTGCTGAGGCATGTTCATTGGCTAAGGGAGAAACTGACGGCACTAACTAGAGTTTTAACATGCCTAACAAAATGAATACATTTTAGGTTTATTTCATTTTTTTTTATAAAAGTAGTTTTATTATAAAAACTGGGCCCTATTGCTGATAATGAAATCTGTCTTTAACATTCTACTTGCTTTTTGTAAGTACAAACTCGCTGTTGCACACAATGTAGTTGAAGCCAACAACATCAACACAAAGCTTACTAATGCACACAGTGTAGATCAAGCCAACAAAAAAATCTAGGAAAAAATATAGTAAATTTCATTGCATGTACGTCTATAGCGAAGCACAACCTGGTTTGTGTGATCTCGCAAGATTAATCCTGACGAGAGTCTTCTTTTCTTGTTGGGGGGGGGGGGGAGTTCATGATGCCATTTGACTGCATATCTGGGAATCTAGCCATGGAGGTTATTGATCATGCAGTATTCAATAGACAAGCCTAGGATCCCACAGCGGACAAAAGAAAGCTTTTATGGCCCCACATCCACCCATTTCAACTCTCAGCCAGACTCTTTGAATTCTCCTTTTATTGTATTCTGGTGACCCATAGGCAATGCTAACTATGGATCATTTTATCTGTATGTCTGTTTTGATAAGTAGGAAGGTCTTTTTCTAAAGAAGGGTTTGCACTTTATAGTAGGAGGAAACGTCGCCCATCCTGTAATCCGAAGTGTATGTAGCTTTGTACAGAAAACAGGTGAATTGTTTGTTTTCTCTGGTGGTGATTATTCCATCATTAGGCAAATAGATACCCATCAGCAATTAAGGTGTTTAAATGACAAAGGACAGACCATGGGTTTTAACAGGATACAAGTAATCAAGGCTGTTACTAGGAGGGTGATAATATCTGTTTAAAGAAGCCATAAACCTTGATGGGTTGTTTGTTTATAGCCAGTTGCTGGCTTATTACTTTGTTATCTGGGTGTCCCTGCTGAAATCGCGGTTGTTCAAGCCCTTGTTCAAGCTAGCCTTCGAATTTACTCAGTGGGTGGCCCTGTCGGCCATCTCCCACCTTACATCCTTCAATCAAAAAATGGGAGATGGGCAGAAGATTGCTGGCCAGACATCCCTTCAGATGCAGCCACTGTTGAGTATTTTAACAACCAGTGTGGCTAGCTGTCAAAATCCAATAGGTAAAATTTTCACCATATGTCGGTAACCCATTCAATCCATACAAAGATACCAAAACAAAAGAAATACGTTCAGAAATTAGGTTTATGTGTAATAAAATGGAATGATACAGGGAAAAAGTATTGAACACGCTAACTGAAATGTATTTAATACTTTGTACAAAATCCTTTGTTAATGACAGCTTCAAGATGTCTCCTGTATGGAGGAACTAGTCGCAAGCAGTGCTCAGGTGTGATTTTTTTGCCCATTCTTCCACACAGACAGTCTTCAAATCTTGATGGTTCTGTAGGCCTCTTCTATGAACTCTGATCTTTGGTTCTTTCCATAGATTTTCTATTGGATTTACCGGGGTATTGCGCGCTCCGGCGTATAGCACGCACCCCTAAAGTGGACCCGACATTCCTGTAAAAAAACATTTTAGTACTTAGTTTTGGTGTCTTGCGCGGCAGCCCCGTCGGGTCCGGCGTCCGTCTGCAGCTTCGGGTGTCCTCTTCGTCGGGTGCGGCGTCCTCCCCACCCGATCCCCGCGCCGAGTTTGAATACTGCGCCGGCATATACCGAGCACAGTACACTCGTGTATAGTCGGGCAGGCTCGGCTACTCTCGCGCTCACGTCCTGTACGTCCAGGAGGTGAGCGCGAGAGGAGCCGAGCCTGCCCCACTATACACAAGTGTACTGCGCTCGGTAAATGCCGAGCGCCGTGTTCAAACTCGGCGCGGGAAAACGGGTATCGGCGTATATCGCGCACCCCCGATTTTGCCCTGATTTTCAGGGCAAAAAAGTGCGCGGTATACGCCGATAAATTCGGTAAGTAAAGTAATTGTCTGGGCCACTCTAGAAGCCTTTTTTTCTTTCTTTGAAACCAATTGAGCGCTTTCTTGGCTTTGTGTTTGGGATCATTGTCTTTGCTGAAACGTCCACACTTGTTTTCATCCTCATCATCCTGGTAGATGGCAGCAGATTTTTATCGAGAATATATCTTGGTACATTTTTCTATTCATCACTCCTGCAATAAGAAGTTTGCCAGGACCGTATGTTGAAAAACAGCCCCACACCATGATGTTCCCACCTCCAAACTTCACTGTTGGTATAGGGATGTTTTTGATGTTTTTGAGGTGATGTGCAGTGCCATTTGACCTCCAAATATGATGTGTATTATGTCATCCAAAGAGTTAAATTTTGGTCTCATCTGACCAGACTATATTCTCCCAGTATTTCAGGCTTGTCTAAATGTTGTGCCGCAAACGTTTTAATCGAGTTTCAACATGCTTTTTCTTCAGCAATGGAGTCTTGCGTGGTGAGCGTGCATACAGGCCATGGCGGTTGATTGCGTTACTTATTGTTTTCTTTGAAACAATTGCTAATTCCAGGTCTTTCTGAAGCTCTCCACAAGTAGTCCTTGGCTCTTGGACAACTCTTCTGATAATTCTCTTCACTCCTGTCAGAAATCTTGTGAGGAGCACCTGGTCGTGGCCGGTTTATTGTTAAATGATCTTTCCACTTTCGGATTATGGCCCCAACAGTGGCACATTCTGAAGTTTCGAAATCCTTCTGTAACCAAAGGGTATGTTTTGCAACAATAAGGTTGCGAAGATCTTGGGAGAGCTCTTTGCCTTTTACTCATCATGAGATGTGTCTTGTGTGACACCTTGGTAAAGAGAAACGCTTTTTATAGGCCATCAGTCGAGACTGAACCAGCTGATATTAATTTGCAAGATTGCTTTGCAATTACTGATTTCAGCTGGTGTTTTGGCTTTCTTTGCCTTTTTGCGACTCCCTTTCTTTATGTGTTCAATACTTTTTTCCCTGTGTCGTTCCATTTTATTACACGTAACTTAATTTCTAAACTTATTTGTTATTGGTTACTTTCAATTGCATGGGTTGTTACCAACATGTGGTGAAAAAGTCATGTCAATAGCACCTTTAGACCCGGTTCACACTGGGGCGACACGACAGGCGGCTCAGCCACCTGACGTGTCGCGTCCCATTCACTGCAATAGAACCGTTCTAATAGGAGCGACGCAAGTCACTCCGACTTAGAAAAAAGGTTCCTGTAGTATTTCGGGGGCGGCTCGGGGCGATCTGAATTGACTTCTATACAGAAGTCGTTTTGCGAATCGTCTCTGAAGTCGTCCTCAGGACAACTTGCAGAGTCGCCCCCAAAGTCGTGCCGCCTATGTGTGAACCGACTATTAGAAATATATTTACCTAAAAAAATGGTGACGTGTTCAATACTTGTTTTACCTGATGTGTGTGTGTATGTAATTAATAAATAAATAAATATATGTATGTATGTGTATGTATCCACTTCCCGACGGCCGTACGACTTTGTACGGCCGCAGGGTGGCTCTACATCTCTGACTGGCCGTGTTTTTTTTACGGTCGCTGAGATGCCGATGCGAGTGCCTGGCGGCCGCGATGTCAGCCAGGCACTCGCGATCGGCGGCTACAGGGACAAGACGTGGAGCTCTGTGTGTAAACACAGAGCTCCACGTCCTGTCAGGGGAGAGAGGAGACCGATCTGTGTCCCTTGTACATAGGGACACAGCATCGGTCACCTCCCCCAGTCACCCCCCTCCCCCCACAGTTAGTAACACAATTCAGGGTACACATTAACCCCTTCCTCACCCCCTAGTGTTAACCCCTTCAATGCCAGTCACATTTATACAGTAATTAGTGCATATTTATTGCACTGATCGCTGTATAAATGTGAATGGCGCCAAAAATGTGTCAAAAGTGTCCGATGTCTCCGCCATAATGTCGCAGTCACGAAAAAAAATGCTGATCGCCGCCATTAGTAGTAAAAAAAATATAATAATTCTGTCCCCTATTTTGTAAGCGCAATAACTTTTGCGCAAACCAGACGCTTCTTGCGATATTTTTGTTAAAAAAAAAAAAAAAAAAAATGTAGAATAATACGTATCGCCTAGACTGAGAAAAAAAAAGTTTTTAAAAAATTTGGGCAATTTATTATAGTAACAAGTAAAAAATATTGTTTTTTTTTTCAAAATTGTCGCTCTATTTTTGTTTATAGCGCAAAAAATAAAAACCGCAGAGGTGATCAAATACCACCAAAAGAAAGCTCTATTTGTGGGGAAAAAAGGACGTCCATTTTGTTTGGGAGCCACGTCGCATGACCGCGCAATTGTCAGTTAAAGCGACGCAGTGCCGGAAGCTGAAATTTCACCAGGTCAGGAAGGGGTATATGTGCACAGTAAGGAAGTGGGTATATAAAAAAATGTATAATTAAAAAATGAACGGCGTACGGTTAGCTTTGGTTTGGCGACTGCTGTGCTCAATGAGAACACCTAATAATCCAGTGAATGTAATGCTGTAAAAATAAGAGGCTGCAGACCTGTATCTGTAGATGGTCAGCGCCTACAGTTAGGCTAAAAGAGATGGTCAGAGACTGGGGACATGCAACAGTAAATGGTCAGAGATGATCAAAGACTGTAGACGCATTACATAAGACTGATAGAGATCACTGCTATTGCAGCCCTATTAAAACTCAATGCTCCCACATTTGTGCTTCATACAGCCCCCTTTTAAAAATGTATATTCTTCTCAGCAAGATCCATTTTAAAAGATTGAAGGGGAAGAAAGAAAAAGAAAAGGGGTGTAGAGCACAGAAAATAAAGATATTGTGATAAAGATAAACCAAACTATTTAACAGCATTGTCCTTACTGGCTTGAGTAAGCAACAAAACAGACAGCTGTCTGCCGGGGGCTTCGAAAGGCCAAACAATAAGTGGCAATGGGCCGCCGGTTCAACACCAGGGGTGTAGACTCTTGCTTTTACATTTCCTATAGTACTTCCATTTGTCAGTCCCTGAAGTAAACCAGTCCTAATGTGTGACCACACATGGAGGGAAAAAAGAGCTCTTGCAAAGAAAGTATGATGAAGATTGACATCTTATGATATACAGTTGACTTGCGGGATGAAAGCGTGTATGGCCAGATGTTTAGATGAATGTGTTTATACTGCTCACTGAAACAGGCAATTCCCACCTGTGATACCAGGACAGTCCATAACCATACATCATCGAGTAGACACAGATCAAGGCAGAACTGAAAAGTGCTAAAATAGCTGAAACTGAATCATAAGTGCGTGCCTGAGCAGATGCATTTTTATCAGGAGGATACAGTCACTGACCCATTCTTGGTGTCTGTTTTCAAAGCTGTAAAGCTCCCCCTTTTTTTTTTTTTCTTCTCAAAGATGTGTAATGAAAATGGTGTTAATACCATACAAGGGGGTTGATTTCTCGAGGCCCCGTCACATGGGCACCTTACGTTTTTGTCTGCAGCAAGGGATCCTGGGTTTATCCCTGCTGTGTCAAATCGGAATGGAAATTAATGTTCAATATGTGGCCTCCATGTCCATTCTGTTTTTTTTTTTTATTTATTTTTTTGGCCACCGTCGTGTGATGGAGGAAAAATGTTGTATAATGTAATCCATATGGGTGACTGGATGTAAGTGGACGTGCGTCTGCCTGTATCCATTCACATCTGGTCAGGTGAGTAAAAGTATACCTGGACGCAAACTTAGTGTTTGACCACTTTCATCCTGCCCCACAAAGGGAAACATTGGTGTTTTTTGGTCCATGTAATTATGGGTCAAAAAGGAGTGCCAGAACGTCTGATAAAAGGTATAGAGGAGACAATCGGTCCTTTTATCATTGCCCTGTGTATGGATGCCAACAGTCTTTCTGGGTCCTCTGTACCTATTGATGCACTGTTTATGTTTTTCCCATATGCTTAAATTAGGATTTAAAAAAAATAAAGTATAGATGTTGTTCACTTTGCAAGGTGAATGTTGGCGTATAAGGTGAAACTTTGAATACCCAGTCATACGCAAGCCAAACTCCTAACGGTTTTTTCGGGTGTTTTTTTTTTTTCTCTTGTGATTGGTTATTCATTACCCTTATTTACCTTATTTATTCACATACACGTTGTTGGGTGTATAGCCTCTACTCCTAAATAATTGAGCAGTGACAGAAGAAGAAAATGTGTGTGGTTCATAGCAAATTTTTATGGCTGCTATTTTGTCCAAATTTTGGTAAATTACCAAAATGATCTGTTATGGCCAAAATACATTTTTACTAGTTCCAGTTTTATACATTTTGTAGAGTTTGAGCACTTTCACTGCATCTATCGACTACAGTGTTCTTGTTTTAATCAGCAAGATTACATTTATAATATGGCAAAAAAATGTTTTGCTTCCAAACTATGCATGTGTTGGGATAGAGTTATTAATCTCACAACAGCAAAATCAGTCTGTATATGAGGTAAAGCATGCTTGTTATACTCACTGTGGAACCTAAGGGGTTAATCCTCTGCATTGTGTAAACAGGCTGTCTGATCTTGTATGCACAGATCCTCTTCTTCTTCCACTGACTCCAAAACAGATCTGGATAAGACAGTTACTGGAGTCAGGCTGCACATGCTCAGTTTGGTGTGTATTGCTAGACCATTTTTTTCTTTTCTTGGGAGAGTGCATGTGATCAGCACAGGGCAAATTGGCACTGTCCAGACCGAGGTTCAGGAGTACTGCATCCTCATAGGACAGCTTATTGCAGTATAAAAAACTCCTTCTACAAGCTTTAACTAGACACTGATAGAATTCTCAAGACTGCTATATACTGCCGATGAGAAAGGGTATTTAGCAGTTTATATTTACTAAAATAATTGAATTTCCATGTTCTGTGTACTGTGGGAGACCAGATATAGTGCATGCAGGGTCCTGGGTTTAGTAACACTTTAAGCACTTTATTTTTATTTATTTTTTAACATTAAAAGTCAAATTTTTAATATAACTTTTTTATTTTTTTTGTAATATTGGTGACTAGTGATTCTAGAGCAAGAATACTTTTGGTACATACATTGCTTTGCATATATGTGCTATCCATTGATATCTCCAAGACTGTAAAATTTAAATTCTACATCGATGAAGTAAACATTGTGATCTGCAGGTTTACATAATTAGAGGCTGACTCTCTCTTGTAAAATCCAGGCACAGATGGCTATTCATATGTGTATTTACATAGACTTTTCTATATAAATGTTTGCTATATTTTGATACCCAGTCTAACACATGAGCTCCTCAGCTGTTGGCTGCACAAGGTATCTAAGGCTCGATTCACACTAATGTGTTTTTTGGTGCATTTTGCAGAAAAGCAGGGAAATTTTTTAACATGGGTTTCTTTGGAACATGTTCACATCAATGCTTTTTTGTGCCTCTACGTTTTTGGAAAGGGCCGGGGACTTTTTTCCCGCAAAAAGCAGCGTTTTGCAAGTAATATAATTCTATCGATCCGATTTTTTTTTTTTTTTTTTTTTTTTCCTGTTTATAAGCTGGTTGTTAAAGGAAATGTAAAAAAATTAAAATTGATGGCAAAAAAAAATTAAAAACGCAAAAACGCTCAAAAGCAACATGCATTAGTGTAAATCGAACCTTACTCCGCTTCAATTACCTATATATTTTTTTAATAAAATGACAGAAATTAAGAGTCTTATAATAATGTTTAACCTCATGGAGGAAGAAGAGAGGGGTTCAGTGCTGATATTGCACAGCTTATTTTCCATCTTTCAAAGACTTTTGGCACAAAGACCATATAGACAAACGGGCATCCCCACCATGGATTATGATTGGATGTCCAAAATGAGTTAAACCCACTACTTCATTTATATCATAGTATAGGTCGTAAATGAGTTTAATAATGTAGATTTTGGATGAGAAATGTAGTGAAATGAAAACTGGAGTCTGGGCATCACGTGAAATACGTACAATTGAGGAGGAAAGGGGGTTGGAGAGATTTGGTAGTTCGGCGTTACGAGTTGAAAAAAGCCACATGTCCAAGTTCAACCAAGAAAGCTTGCATAATCGGAATCCTCAGGGGAAGGTCGTTGACAATGGGTACGATTATTTACAGAAAACAGAACGTTGTAGTCCCTGCAATATATTCCCATAGCTGTGTGTTGCTTTGGCACAATTTGCGTATTTAATGGCCTTGTAGCAAGTGACAGGGAAACACTGTAGCAGATAGGTTTCCAGGATGTGTAAGTGCTACCTAGGAGTGGCGGCTCTTGTTTCCAACAATGTAGAACCTGACATCATGGAAAAGAAACCACTTTCATACAAATGTTTGTGTGTCCCTGTCACCTTTTATCCTTTATGCTGTTAGAGAACCAACAAAACAACAAATACTTTTTTAGGCAGCTGAAGGGTTATATCGGGTAACTATTTGCTTTGTAGGCTTTCCTAGTAGTGGAAAACATACATTCAGAAAACTCTGTGACTTGCATGACAAGCAGAATCTTTGTATACATTTTATCAAATGGTTGGGTCATTGCTTGAGATAAGTGAACCAACCTACTGTGTTGGAGATATTAAAGGGGGTGTTAGGGCTCTTTCACATGGGCGGCCCGTTCAGGTCTGCCTGACAGTTTTTTTTAGCGGACCTGAACGGGCGCTCCATGCTCCTCTATGGAGCCGCGGATGTCAGCGGTGACATGCCCGCTGGCGGATCGGGTGAACACGGACAGACGGTCCGTGTTCATCCGATCCCCCCCCATAGGGGAGAGCGGAGAAAAGACAGGGCGGTCCCTGCACAGTGTGCGGGGACCGCCCTGTTATCCGCCGGCTCAGAGGGGATCAACGGAGCGATCCCCGCTGAGCAAGCGGAGGTTTACGGGCGGATCATTACTGATCCGCCACGTGTGAAAGGGGCCTAAAGGTTCATTTTTTATTTTCTAAATGGGTTCCTTTTAAGCTAGTGCATTGTTGGTTCACTTACCTTTTCCTTCGATTTCCTTCGATTTCCCTTTTAAATGTTTTTTTTTGTTTGTCTGAATTTCTCACTTCCTGTTCCTCCTCAGTAAGCTTAGCTCCCTGTGGGGAGAACACAGCGTCTCCCCGTAGGGATGTAGTCCCAAGGGAGGGGGTGAGCACGCTGACTAACGCCCAGCCAGAACAGCTTGGATGATGGGGGCAAGCTTACTGAGGAGGAACAGGAAGTGAGAAATTCGGACAAAGGAAAAAAAAAACATTTAAAAGGGAGATCGAAGGAAAAGGTAAGTGAACCAACAATGCACTAGCTTAAACGAACCTATTTAGAAAATAAAAAAACCCACCTTTACAACCCCTTTAAAATGTACCTCCCACTCCTTCATGACTGTTAGAAAAAGGGTTAAAATATTTCATTCCAATTCCCCCCATTCATATGCTGAGTCTCATGGTTATTCATAAATCTCTTCTTGTGTTTCATTTGGAAGAGCAAATGCACTAGTATTGGATTTTGAAAGATTTGACCTGCTTCAAGCGGATTTTGCTTTCTCATAGGCTTTCATGGGAAAGCAAAGGCCATTGGCACAAGCCCTTTACAGTGCTTCCTGTCCTAGGAAACGCATTTCTTCTTACTTAAAGTGTTACTAAGCCCAGTAATATGAAAATAGCCCACAGCTTATAAATCATCTTTTTTACATTAAAATACTGCCACTATATACCTTTTTGGATGATCTGTATACCACGGTTACATGATAAACTGCACATTTTCGCCAGCGCTGAGAGTTCAGGAAGGAGGAGATTTTCACTGCAGCCTGTATACACACCCAATGTGTGATGTCAATATCATGTAACCTGGCTATCTCTGAGAACAAGTAACTGTTCTCTTCAGCATAAAAAACGCAACTGAGCATGTGCAGGTCGCCTACTCTACCTGTATTAGCTGGCCTTCTCCAGTGCAGGGGGAGGATCTGTGCATACAGGATAAAACTGCCTTTTTATACAATGCAGAGAATTAACCCCTTAAGTTCCACAGTGAGTATAACAAGCACACTATGCTGCATATACAGACAGATTTTACTATTGTGGGTTTAGTAACACTTTAACATTCTAAAAGTTATTAGTTCTTAGAACCTAAGATGTTGTTAATTGTAGACAAAGTGGATAAGGGTGCAAATTACTTCTCTCAGGTTTATTGCAGTGCAGTGACCCTTTTGGGCCAAATTCCCCTCACTTCCTGTCCCAGTGATTCAAGGACAAGCCTCTATCCTCTATTTTTTCCTTTCAATATCGCCTCTTAAGGAACCTGGTATCTTCTAATATAGGCACAGTATCTTCTAGGGGTGAACTTTGTACCTGCCCTTGAAATGTTTTTCTTTCACACTTCTGGTCGTTGGGGCTCAAGTTTTGGGATACAAATAACCGAAAATGTTTGTTATAATTGATGTTTTCAATGCTAAAGTTTTGGTAATCTCTTTTCCTATTCATACCTGTTTTCCTATTAGTGCTATATATATATATATATATATATATATATATATATTATTATTATTATGAATTTATTTCAACAATTTAACTGATTCAGATACATTTTCTTCACCTTCTCACCATGATGTCTTGTAATGTTTCTCCCCAATAACTTCTTAATTACTACCAAAAAAGAAAGTGTATGCATGTGTATTTTTGTGTGCGTGTCTGCCCTTATTTGCTTCAACTTACATATATTTTTTTTTTTTAATTTTTTTTTTTTTTTAATTTGTCTAGGTTTAGAACATGCAGAAAATACTGGGACAATCTTTGGACTAGGATGCTGTTTTGCTAGCTACTCTTCCACTCTCAGTGATGCGTCATATGAAGAAAGGCCTGCACCAAGATGCATGTTATGAACTGTGTCTCTTTGGTAAATGATAAAGAAAATGGTGACTGCAGTGTGGTCATCACAGACTTAATGCTAGATAACCCATTGCCACCTCCGCCTCCACCACCACCTCCTCCTCCGCCACCTTTGCCTCAGTCTGTGCCACCACCTCCTCCTCCCCCTCCTGGGGCTCCTCCATTTCTGAATCATGGTAGTCATGGACACAACAAGAAAAAACGCATGCGGAGCTTCTTCTGGAAAACCATCCCTGAGGAGCAGGTTAGGGGGAAAACCAATATCTGGACTATGGCTTCTAGGCAGCATCAATACCAGATTGATACAAAGACAATTGAGGAACTATTTGGTCAGCAGGAGGATGCAAAGCCTGGTGTTTTTCGGAGGACTGGGAGCACCAGGTCTTCTTTCCGAGAGCCAAAGGATGAGGTATAATTTTCTATAATATTATTTTTTTTATTCTATGGCTGGCTTGACTTTGAGATGTATTGGTGGTCATTTGTAGAGTTGTGAACAAACAAGAAGATCAGGCCTTATTTTGTTTACAAACGATTTTATTATATCAAAAGGTCAAAGATTAATACAGAGTCATTACAGAAGCAAAAGGTACAATCAAACTGAACATGCTTGTACTAGACATGTGATATATAAAACATGAAACATGTAAAGATGAAAATGGTAAAACATTACAGACCAGCTACATTATGGACAACTGATAAGTAGAACATTTTCATGGAACTGCTATATCCCAGGGGGACCATTTCTTTTTGAAAACATGCATTGTGTCGAAGAGAGTATGGTGGATTAGCTCTGAGAGTTTGATTTGTTCCATTCTATTTAAAACTTGGGACCATGGGACATTTGAAGAGTGCCAATTAAAAGCAATCATCCAGTGAATTGAATTAAAAAGTGTGTGAATCAGTCTAACATGTTTAATAGGTATATTAGGTATAGATGCGAATAATAAACACACCATGGGATTAAGGGTTACTTTTCTACCAGTGATATGTTCAATCTTGGCTGTTGCAAGTGACCATATGGGGTCTAGAAATTTGCAGTTCCAGAAGGTATGTAAAATAGTGCCCTGTTCAGGGCAACCCCTAAAGCAAGTTGGGGCTACTGTGGGATAAAATGAGTTTATTTTGGAAGGGGTCAGATACCATCTGGTATGAATTTTTAGAGCAGATTCTCTTGCTGAGGTAGAACGAGTACATTTTAATAGGTTATGTAACATAGTAGTCCACTCCTGTGGAGAGAATGTGCAGCCCAGGTCGACCTCCCAATGTAGCATTGGATTAGACTTCTCTGGGCGAGAAAACTCACTCAGAGAACGGTAAATGCGGGAGATCAAGCCCCTATCTCTAGGTGTTGATATACAGATACGTTCAAAATTAGAGTAGGGAGTATGTAATGTAAGTGAGAAAAATTCCTTGTAGAATCTCTCAATTTGAGTGAAATTTGCTAATTCTGAGATTGGGAGTTGAAATTCTTCACGTAGTTCTGAAAATGGGCGAAACTTGCCATTCCTGGAAAGGGATTTCAACGTAGTGAGATTACATGCCCTCCATTTACTGAATAGACTATCATTTTTAAAGGCTGGTGGGAATCGGGGGTCGCCCAAGAAGGAAGCCAGTGGGGGAGTGGCCGAAATTAAGTCAAATTTATCTTTATAGCGATGCCATAACTGAAATGAGTAGGCTACCACCTTATTTAAGCGAAAAATCACTCTAGGGGAGATCGATCTGGACCACAACAACCCCTGAAGATGGAAAGGTTTAATTGAATGTTCCTCAAATTGTATCCAGGCAACTTGACCCGAAGGAGCAAACCATTGAGCAAGTTGCGTAAACCTTGCCGCGAGGTAATAATACCATAGATTGGGAAGGCCCAGACCTCCATTTAAATGGGATCTATGCATAAGGGAGTATCCGAACCTCGGTTTTTTGTTGGCCCATATAAATTTATTGATATCCCTCTGTAGGGAGTCTAGTGTGTATTTAGGGACCTGTACTGGAAGGGATCTAAAATAAAAGAGTAATTTAGGCAAAATTGCCATTTTGACAGCCGTTAATCTACCCAAGAAGGATATATGATATGCTGACCATGCCTTCAGAAGTACTTTGATGTTTGAGAACAATGATGGGTAATTAGTTTGATACAGAGTGTTATACAATGGTGTAAGGAGGATGCCCAGATACTTAAACGAATGTGAAGTCCAGGTGAAGGAGAAACTATGCTGTAAAGAGGACAACAGTAAAGACGGGATATTAATTGGCATAGCAGTACATTTAGATAAATTTACCCCAAGTCCGGAGAGGTTATGAAATGTGTTTAGTGTTTTGATGAGGTTAGGGAGGGAAATCAAGGGGTCCGAAAGGAAAAGCATCGCGTCATCAGCATATAGACTCAACTTGACGTCACCTGGGCCCCCCGGGTATCCCCTAATATTAACATTACTACGTATGGCACATGCAAGGGGTTCTATCGCAAGGGCAAAAAGGAGAGGGGAAAGGGGGCATCCTTGTCTAGTCCCTCTACCCAAAGCGAAAAAATCGGAATTTTCTCCTGGGATTCTAATTCTGGTTTGGGGGTTATGATATAACGCTCTAAAGCCGTGCATGAATTCATCACAAAGACCATATCTGGGGAGTAAATGTTCGAGGTATGACCAACTGACACTATCGAAGGCCTTGTGGATGTCAAGGCTAAGTATAACTAATGGGTTAGTATGTAGGTTTGCATCTTGTATTAAATTAGTGACCAGTCTTACATTATCAGTGATCTGCCTGCCCGGAATAAACCCAGTTTGGTCAGGATGAATTAACGACGTAATGACTGTCGCAATTCTACCCGCAAGCAGACGGCCGAAAATTTTGAGGTCATTGTTCATGACTGAAATTGGGCGGTAGTTTTGAGGGGAGGTATGATCTTTGTGGGGCTTGGGTATTAAACACATATTGGCTAGAAGCATTTCATCTGGAAATGTATTACCTTGTAGAATATGATTGAATAGTTTGGATAAGTGTGGGGCTAGGATATGGGAGAATTTTTTGTAATAGAGGGTAGAATACCCGTCCGGACCTGGGGCCGTTGAAGTCTTTAGGGATTTAATGATATCAGAGATTTCCACTGCGGTGCAAGGAGCGTTCAGCTTATCTACTTGTTGGGTAGATAGGGTGGGGAGCATTAAACCATCTAGCCAATCCCGGGAAGACTGTTTCGGTGGCGAAATCGGGGCGGATAAAAGGTTTTTATAGAAGTCGGAGAAAATCTCTATAACCTCTTTAGGGTGAGAGACCAGGTTACCATTAGCATTACGTAGTTTATATATATGTGGAGGGTTAGTAGACTGTTTAAGCTTTCTAGCAAACATTGTGGATGCAGTGTTGCTATATAATAGGAATTTTGCTTTGGACCATCTCAAGGTCCTCTCAGTGTCTGATGCCAAAAGCGTATCAAGAGAACGCCTTTTACTTTGGATTAGATTATATATATCCGTTGATGGGGATTGGAAATGTTTATAATATAATCCGTCCAATTCCCTAGTTAGATTATTGATATCTATTAATTTCGATTTATTTTTAGCTGATGCAGTATTAATAAGGTGACCTCTCATGACTGCCTTATGTGCTGTCCACAGAGTGGAAAGAGAAGTGTCGGGAGATTCATTATGAGTGAAATAATCTTCTAATTGTGAAGACAGTTTTAGGGTTATACTGGGGTCTGTTAACAGGGAATCATTTATTCTCCATTTATATGGGGTAGGAGACAGACCTATGTGAGACGTAGTGAACGCGACAATGTGGTGATCAGACCAGGGGCATATGTGGATGTCTGCATTATGTGAATTAGCTAAAAGAATCGGGGTAACAAAAATGTAATCTAATCTTGCATAGCTGTCATGTGGGTGTGAATAAAAAGTATAGGCCTTTATACCAACGTTATGGGCCCTCCATGTATCAATTAATTGATGATTGTGTAAAGAGCGGGTGAGAGATTTTGGAAAAGCCTTTGATGTGGGGACCACTCTGCTCCTATCCAGGACCGAGTTTGCAGCTGCATTAAAGTCACCTCCCACAATGAGGTGGGGGGAGTGATATCTGTCTAGGATATCAAAAAATGTTGTAAAAAAAGCAGATTGTGTCTCGCTAGGGGCATAAACTGAAGCAATAGTTATTTGACGACCATTGATGATGCCTTTCAGGATCAGGAATCTGCTATCAGGGTCTTTGTATATGTTTAGAATTTCCATGACCAGTGAACGCCTTATAAAGATGGCAGTACCACGAGCCTTGGAACTAAAGTCTGTACAATAATGTTGATTATAAGACCTATCAAAATATTGTGGGAGTTTATTAGTGGCAAAGTGGGTTTCTTGCAATAAAATAATATCGGCTCCCAACCGTTTATAGTGACGGAATGCCTTTTTGCGTTTATTAGGCGAATTAAAGCCTTGGACATTATGAGAAATTACCTTGATCCCCATTATTTTTATATAAAAAGAACATTGGACTCATAAGATAGAATGCAATGAATACTAGCATAAGGGATGTCATAAACTCAAGCATATACTCTATGTGAATATCGTTTCCAAACTCGTGAACTAAGAATATAATTATATCTGAACAAGAGAACATTAGAAATGCTAACCTTTTAAAACCTAACAATGTTTTCCTCAGTAGGGCTGCAATAACAGCACATATCAAGTGATGAAGAGGATCTTTGTTTGACCTTTTCCAAATATTGTAGAAATCTAAAGTTTTAATATGACTATGAGAAAACTTAAAGATATTTTGGGGGTCAGGATGAGAAGCATAACCTGACCAAAGATAACATCGATATGGACATATCTGTCCATTACTCACAGATGGAGCATCCTCTATTAAGACAATAGATAGCAGGAACAGCAGCAGAAAATTATCCACAGACTGTACCATGCGTTTGGAGTCCATTGTGAGTAGGGGGAGCAAACTAGCAGAGGCGGAGCAGAGCAGCCTCAGCGAGGGTTCTATAGACAAGAAATTGAGTGCATGCCGTAACACATTGAGAAAAAAAAATTAGCATAGATACCAAAAATGATAATGTTAAATTTAAAGACAAAAAAACAGTAAATAATAATAATAAAAAAAAAAAAAAAAAAAAAAGGAGGGGTAGTCTTAAACTTCAAGCGTCCAAATTTCTGAATGGTTGACGCCACCTTCTTTGATCTCTACGAGTAGCAGGGGTGGCCCAGATAGGTGAAGGGTGAGGTGTGGAAGGAGGCCTTGCGACTACACTTGGATCCAATAGGCCCAGTTTTACAAGGAGATCTTTACCTTCAGAAACATTGAAGACTGTATATGTGGTGCCATTGTGCGGTACTGTTAATTTAAACGGGAAGCCCCACCGGTATCGAATATGAGCTGATTGTAATACAGAAGTAATCTCCTTCAATTTTCGCCTCCTCTCCAGGGTAGCTTGAGAGATGTCCGGGAAAATTTGAATTTTTGTGCCTTCCAGTTCAATACTATGCAAATTTCTAGAGGCTCTCAGAATGCTTTCTTTTGTGGTGAAATCTTTCATGCATAGGATGATGTCGCGTGAGGGTTTGTCTGGAGGTGGTTTTGGACGCAAGGCTCTATGAATTCTGTCGCATGCGAATGCGGATGGAGGCAATTCAGGAAGGAGGTTATGAAACAGTTTAGAGACCGCCGGCATCAGATCGGAAACCGTCTCAGGAATACCGCGAATCCTTAGGTTGTTCCTGCGATTCCGGTTGTCCAAATCTTCTACTTGTGATTGTAGATACGAGTAGTTTTCAGCTAAAAGTTCAAAGTCTTTTCTGAGATCGTTATGAGCAAGAGATAGCTCATCGTGTTTGGTTTCTAGAACATCTGTACGACCCCCTAGGGATGCTATTTCATGTGTGAGTGTGGTTGTTGTTTTTTGGAGTTCACACTGTATTTTGTTAACCAGTTTCTCATACATCTTGGTTAAGCTGAGGTCCAGGTCCTCTTTTGTAATCTGGGGAGGGGTCTCTCCATTTTGTACGGAGGGCGGCACGTGTAGAGGGCCAGTGGGGATTGTAGGGGATTTTGTGGGGGATGGACTAGAGCCCTTTTGAGCCAACATCTTCAACTCTTTGTTGCGCAATGGATATGTGACCAAAGAGTGCTGTTGAGCACGGCGCAAATACGCCTTCTTTCCGGACGGCATGCACTAGTGTAATCTGTAAGGAGATATATGCAAATTAAAACTGTATAGAGTGAATAGACCTCACAGTATAGGTTAAACCCTCGCTAGATCAAGCACTTGATTAAAAGATGGTGATCCACATCGCACCTCGCATGCGTCCCCCCTTGGTAGAGAATATGACTTTCAGTACATCTTGTTTTGAGTGAAACAGTTCAAAAACTCATTACAGAACCATTGTGGGGCTACATGCTGCAAGATGGGGCAGCTAGATTATATGAGAGTGTGGGACATGAGGGAGTATAGAAGAGGTGCGGTTCCAGGCAATAATGTGGTGAGTTGCACCCCCACCTAGGCAGCAAAGGGAACCCCAGGGGACAGTCAAGTATCACAGGCAGCACCAGCCGCCACGCAACAGGTAAGATGGTGTGCAGAGAACTGTGTATCTCCAGCTGCTGTGTCTTGGGTGAAGCAAGATGGCTGCCGTATATGGGAGTGAGGACAAGGCCTCTCCGCAACCAGAGTGTCCACGACAGAGAAATTGTCTATAGCCCCCCCCTGGGCAGCCCACACTTAAGCGGGGCACTACCGTGGTGCGGTGGTGTTTGGGATCGGTGCAGGGAGAGGACAAGAAGGCTGGTCTGGGGCACAGGGAGTAGTAAGATGGTGGCTCTCACCTGCGTCCCCGCAATGCTGACACTCGTCCGGTCACTCCAGAAGGCTACGGGTGGTGTGTGCAGCGTTGCTCCGGTCTGATCGGGCCGCCCCTGGTATGTCCGAGAAGTGCCGTGGCTCAACCCGCAAATCGCGGGGAGCGCGGCACTCGAGCGTGGAGAATGCTAGGCCTAGCAGGCCGCAAGATGGCGGCGGCCCACACGAGGAAGGAGGCGATTCCCGGTCAAAAAAAATGGCTCAAACGGATCCCAGCCTCCACGATACACACCGGGATCTGCTGCAGAGGTACCCAGGGACTAGGGTGAATCTCTTGGTGGCCGCAGATCCGATCGATGGTCCGGGATTACAGTGGATACAGGGCTGGTAAACGGAGCTCCACCAACACACGTCCTACTCCATTCACGGTCGGACACGCCCCCCAAGATCAGGCCTTATTAAAGGGTCTGAAAGAAGAATTGTTGGTACTTCTGCACACCAACCAGTCTGATGCAAAGCTGCTCTGGGAAATGTGAGATTTAGAATTAAAATTTGGATGGACAGTTCTTCTTTGGGAAAATTAGTGCTTAGTAGTAGTAACTGTTTCCGAGCTGTTTTTTTGGCATTAGAAATTGTTGCCCTTAAGAGTGGCTGTTGTGGACCTGTATGTGGTTTGTGCAAGGTGAAGCATACAAGAGAATGTAAAAATATTTTAAGACCGCTGTTTTGTATCCATCTTGGTGGTTTCATTACATTTTTACACAGAGTTGCCATATTTGGACTGTAATGCCAGGCTCAGTCTGACCTGCCGAAGGACTGGAAGATCCTCCAGTGGGCACGTGCTGCCTTGGCAAAAAGTTCAGGCAATAGCATATTTAATCAGTTGTCATAGCATGCTGCATTGTTTGGTGTGATGGGTGATGTTTCCGATGGACTTTCTAGCTTCTAAACAAATCAGACGTGTATATTTAGTCCAGTCATATTTGCATGGATGACAGAATGAGTTGCAGCTCACAATGAACCTTGGAAAAGGTATATCTTAGTGGTGAGGTTATGGGTGTGTTCTGTTGGGTAAAGGTTTAAAGAAATCCTGTTATGATAGGAATATAGGAACTAAGGTTGCTGACTTGTTTCTGTAGGTGTTGGCTCCAAGACCACCACCCTTATCCTTGCTTTTTGTACACAGGAAGTCAATGGCTGGGAATCGCATGTAGTTTCCAAGTGTTTGCACCTTGCAATGGCACCTCCAATATTTTTCTCCTGACAGGTTTTTTTTTTAATGGCTCACCGTCCTTTTGAACCAATTTTACTTTACAATATTTTGGCAATTTTTTGAAATGGGATCAACATTTTTTTTGCATTAAAACACACATGTCATGAGAGAAATATCGGGTCAGCAATTGCAGCCCCCACCTTCTTTAGCAACTTCATCTACCTTCAAAAGACTAATGATGATCTTCATTTGTAGTACTTTGTAAAAAGAGGATCTATTGCATAACTTTAATGAATGTCCCTTTCTCTGTGACATGTTTTGTGTTATTAATATTAGGAGGCAGTTCAGTTTTGTGTGTAAACAATGGTTTCCTGTCCTTGAACCCACGTGAGAATATCTGCAAGCACAAAGATGAGGTCACTTTACTCAAGTCACGTTTTATTATCCAGTTTTATAGCCCGAAAGGAATAACGTGATTATGACTGGTGGTGTTCACTGTAAAACGCTTAGCTGATAAGAAAATACAAGTAGCAGTGAACTACCCAAAGCAACCAATCAGATCTTATTTTTTTTTTAGTGTGGAGCATCCACAAGTTACTACATTTTGTGTATTTGTCGTATTTAAAGGAGAAGTACAGCCAAAGCTCATTTGGCTGTACTTCTCCTCCTGTGGATCACTGGAGTGCTCCTGTGACCTGTTTTCAGCAGACAGCTGACTGACATCACAGAGCCGGTCCAGGCTCGGAAAGGATCATGACCGCATAGTCGGGATCTGCCCACATGCCTGGATCGGCACCTGGCTCGGGCTCTTGGCAAGCCGCTGAGAGCATGAGCCAACTGCTCCCGCCCCTTCCACATCCAAGCGCTCCAGTGAGTGCAGAGGGGCAGAGCAGAGAGCCGGTGACTGACCATCATCATTTCTCTGCTCACGGAGCTGCAAGATGCAATTGACGGTGTTTCTCAGCGTTGGAGCCGGTGAGGGACAGCATCAGACCGATCCACCTAGGCAAGTATGATTCTGAAAAAAAACAGCAAATCCCATACTTCTACTTCTTTTTGGTACATCTCTAGAATACGTGCATAAAAGTCCAGAAGATTAAAGCGGTTCTCCACCCTAAAGTGGAGTCCCACTGATCGGAACCCTCCCCCCCTCCGGTGTCACATTTGACACCTTTCAGGGGGAGGGGGGTGCAGATACCTGTCTAAAGACAGGTATTTGCACCCACTTCCGGCCACACGCTACGGGCAAAAGACGGGTTTTTCTGACTTCCCGTCTGTCGCCCGTTGTGTGCTGGGAACACTCGGCTCCCAGCACACAGCGTGTGAGCCAATCGGCGGGCGCAGCGCGACTCGCGCATGCGCCGTAGGGAACCGGGCAGTGAAGCCGCAGCGCTTCACTTCCTGGTTCCCTCAGCGTGGATGCCGGGGGGAGCAGCAGAGAGACGAGCGATCGCTCGTCCTCTGCTGCGATCAGCGCTGGACTCCAGGACAGGTAAGTGTCCTAATATTAAAAGTCAGCAGCTGCAGTATTTGTAGCTGCTGGCTTTTAATATTTTTTCCCCATGGCACATCCGCTTTAACTCTGTCAGAAAATACGTTTTTCTCCTACCTTCCTTTTTGACATGACAATACAGTTCTGAATTCCTAAACATGTGGTGTCAGCCCTGCCTGCTTCATTTTTGATGGATTACAAAGAACACAGACCTCTCCTCTTCTACTTTCTTAAAGTGATTTGCTTACCTTTTTTTGTTATTTTTTTAAAATAACAAACATTTCATACTTTCCTCCACTGTGCAGCCCATTTTGCACAGGGTGGCCCGATCGTCCTCTTCTGGGGTCCTTCGGCGGCTCTTTCGGCGGCTCCCCGCATCAGATGACCCCCTTGGAGAAGCGTTCTCCCGGAGGGGGTTACCTTGCGGGCGCGCTCCTGAGTCCAGTGTTTGCGTCCATAGACACGAATGTCAGACTCTGCCCCGCCCCCAGCACCTGCGTCATTGGATTTGATTTACAGCAGCGGGAGCCAATGGCTGCCGGGAACCCATGCAGAGAGGGAGAGCGCGTCTCTGCCAAGGGAAATACAGGGTTTGGGTAAGTAAAACGAGAAGTTTTTTTTACCTTAATGCATACAATGCATTAAGGTGAAAACACATGAGGGTTTACAACCCCTTTTAAAATTACATTGAAATGTTTCATTCAAAGAACCTTTTTTTGATTTTTCTATTTGTTTTGTTGACAACTGCAGTGACAGGAAATTGCAAAGGAGCAGGTTGGAATATTTTTCTAAAAGTGGTATGCAGTCACTGTTCAGTTGACACGTTTCCCCCCCAGCTCGTTTTTATTTTTTTATGTTTTTGTGAAAGTTTGTCACGCCTGGTCTTGCCAATAGAGCCAGAGCTCAAATTTTGAGCACTTCAGCAGGACTCAACAAAAATGTAAGCCGTACATGGTAGGCTTAAAGCGGAATTAAACTCCTCTTTTGTACTTGTGCCTACAATACGGCTATTTGCACAACATGCAGCCGCTGACATCACCAGGGCATGCGCTCTGAAGGGATGGCATACTATGCTGGACCTTCAGAGTTCTGTGCCAAAACCAAGGGTGATGTCAAAGTGGCCCCCAACCATTCATGAAGCTGGATCCTACGAACCCGGAAAGGAAGACTGTGGGTGAAGATGGCAGCACTGGAGGGCTCTGTGTACAGTCAAGTCTGTCATAATGTGCTAGTATGTGGTGCATAGTAGTACATTATGACTTAAACCTGCAGAGGGCCCATTGTTTTTTATTCTTCTGGCAGTTTACTACCGATTTAACAGTTGTCACCAGAGCAGTCGTATCCTTTCGAAGATTTCACCCCCCCACATCTTGTTCTAGTGATAACTTAAATGTTGCATTTCCCATCACTTTCTGTCTGGGTGACAATGGTCACCAGGACAATTGGGGTGAATCTCAACAGCAGGGGCACAGACGGCAATAAAATCCTTACAAAGAATGTTATTCATCCCTGCTGTATCAAAAAGGAAGGGAAAAAAAAGTTTGGCTATTTCTTCACCTTAAGAAGGTGGGGACGTTACCAGGCGTTGCACAGGGTGTAAGAACAGTTTATTCTGGCTTCTTGCATGTGGCACTACAAGGTGACTCACGTGTTTGGCTTGCATTTCCCAGGGAAGCATGTTACATCAACAGAAGGTTCAAAGCCACCAGGGGATAGAACTACTTGTTTCATGTTGTTTGTACGCCTGTCATGTTCAAGTAATCATTTCTGCTGTAACAGGAGTGTGTAAAGTCCATGGAAAACTATGCAGATCTGACATTGATAAATACAATTCTGTATACACAGTCACAGTGTTTGTCATCCATATATTGTACAGTTTTCTGTATCCAGGCATCAGGACTGAAGTTCTACCATCATTATCCATCAATAATATCGGTGTCCTGAAATTTCCTTACCTGAACCGTATTTTTATTTTATTCTTTATTGTTGTCCAAAAGTGTTTTTTAAATGTTTTGCTATGAGACAAAAGAAAAAGACATTTACTGCATGGAAGTGCAATAAATAGTAATCAGTTTGCGCTCAATAGGTAGAGATCTCTCATTTCAATTAAGGGAGCAGTGTGAAAATGTTTTGGCTCACATATGCAGATAGAGAACAATTGGCAAATTTAGTTTAAACAAAACGCAAGAACATCTTAACTATATTTCATTAAGGATGCACATATATATATAATTTTTTTTTACCCCCACCCAATGGAGTTTAATCTATATCCATACATACATACACACACACACACACACACGTGTATGTGTATGTGTGTATATATATATATATATATATATATATATATATATATATACACAGTATCTGTTCTGTATTTCACGCCTATTCGGGAAACGAGAAGAAATTGTTGCTGCTACTGATAATATCATTATGTAATGCTGTCATCTGAATCGTTATATCATTCCCTACTGTAGTTGGAAAGTGTTTTGTATTTTAGGTACTTTTTGAGTTTGGTAATATGTTGCATTTTACCGACTAAGAACATGTTCTGTTCTATTGTTCATCTATGGTAACATTTTGTTTTTTTCATGTGTTGGTAGTCTTTTATGTATCATTTTTTCCACACACGATAATGTAGCCATCTTGTTCCCTAAAGCAATATTAGCGCATGATAATAACGTACTGTATAGGCTTGATTTATTTTATTTTTTTATGTGAAAAGTTTGGAGTTGAAGTACTATCCTTTATTGGTCACCTTAAAGAGGAGCTTCTGTCTCCCCCCCCCCCCCCCCCAAAAGAAATAATTAAAATCATCAGGAAAGTGCCGTAGCTGCTTGCACTTTAACCACTTCCCTACCGGCCCATAGTAAAATGACGTCCACAAAGAACTTCTGCCGTTCAGAGTGGACGTCATATGACGTCCTGGGCTTTCCGGGTGGATATCTGAATGATGCCTGCAGCTAAGAGGCATCATTCAGATATCCTTCTAAACTGCCGGCGATTCTGCACAACGTAAGAACGATCATAGCGGCGGTTCCGCCGCTAGATCGTTCTTACAGGCGGCGGGAGGGGACATCCCCCCCCTCCCGCCGCCATCCGGTGCTTCTCCGGGCTCTCCCGTGCCATCGGGGGCCCGGAGAACGAATCGTCCGGCGCTCGCAGGAAGCATAGAGATGACTGGTGACCAGATGGTCACCAGTCATCTCTATGACCGTCGGAGGACCCGGGCGCGATGTGATGACGTCACGCCCGGGTCCCCGTAAGTAAACAAAGCCGCGATTGCGGCTGCTAAGCAACCACAAGCATGAGATCGGTGAATTTTTTTTCACCGATTTCATGCTTTCCAGCCTGGAGGAGAGATGTGGGGTCTTATTGACCCCGCATCTCTCCATAAAGAGTACCTGTCACACACATTCCTATTACAAGGGATGTTTACATTCCTTGTAATAGGAATAAAAGTGATAAAAAAAAAAAAAATTTTTAAAAAAAAGTGTAAAAAAAGAAATAAATATATAAAAAAAAAAAAGAAATAAAAATTTATTTTTTTAACGCCCCTGTCCCCGGTAGCTTGCGCGCAGAAGCGAACGCACACGCAAGTCCCGCCGACATATGTAAACGCTGTATAAACCACATATGTGAGGTATCGCCGCGTGCGTTAGAGTGCCAGCAACAATTCTAGCACTAGATCTCCTCTGTAAATCTAAACTGGTAACCTGTAAAAAATTTCAAATCGTTGCCTATGGAGATTTTTAAGTACCGAAGTTTGGCGCCATTCCATGAGTGTGCGCAATTTTAAAGCGTGACATGTTAGGTATCTATTTACTCGGTGTAACATCATATTTCATATTTTACAGAAAAATTGGGCTAACTTTACTGTTTTTAAATTTTTTTAATTCATGAAACAATTTTTTTCCCAAAAAAAGGCGTTTGAAAAATTATTGCGCAAATACCGTGCAAGATAAAAGGTTTCAATGACCGTCGTTTTATTCCCTAGGGTGTCTGCTAAAAAAACATATATAATGTTTGGGGGTTCTGCGTAATTTTCTAGCAAAAAAAATATGATTTGTACATGTAGGAGAGAAGTGCCAGAATAGGCCTGGTATGGAAGTGTGTATAACTGCCCGGTATGGAAGAGGTTAAAGTGGTTGTAAACCCTCAGGGACAACTTGCACCTACAGGTAAGCCTAGATTAAGGCTTTCCTGTAGGTGCAACGGTCTCAGAGATATTTGCAATTTCCCCGAGCGATGCCTTCAACGGCGCATGCGCGGCCTTGAAAGGGCACGCTGTGCCGTTTAAAGCGGGAGTCATGCTTTTAAAGGCGGCTCCCACGTGCATGTGCGAGAGTGACGTCACACGACTCCGGCCAGTCACAGAGCCGGAGTTTGCGGCCCCCAGAAGAATAGGGGTGAAGAATGGATGCTCGCGCGCGCACACACACTATATATATATATATATATATATATCACACACACACATTATTTATATATATATACGCACGTACCTTGGATTACAAGCATAATCCATTCCAGAAGCATGCTTGGAATCCAAAGCACTCGTATATCAAAGAAAGTTTCCCCATAGGAATCAATAGAAACTCGGATAATTTATTCCACAGTGACTGGCGAAGTATGCAGTACCATATGTGGCCAGGGTGTGGGGGCGCTGGAGACGGAGTGTCACTGGCAGCCCCGCACCTCTGGCCAAATGCGGGAAACTGCACACCCCAGCTGCTTGAATCCTGCTCGTATTGCAAAACTTTTGTAAACCGCGTTGCTCACAATCCGAGGTTTCACTGTATGTGTGCATATATGTATATAGCCTTACAAAGGAATCTAAAAAATCCCAAAACAATATTTATTGATGAAGGGATCTAAGGAGTCCTAAAACTATAGGTCATTTATGTATGAAGGAATCTACAATGTCTGGAAACCAAATTAATGTACATTTGCGTATAAAGCTTGATGCAGGGATCCAAGGAATCCCCAAGCCATAAATATGTATCTACAAAGCCTTCCAAAGGGATCTAAAGTGACTCAAAACTATAGATATTTATATACAAAGCCTGATAAAGGGACAGAAGGAATCCTCAAACCATGGATATTTATATATAAAGCCTGACAAAGGGGCATAAGGAGTCCTCCAACCATAGATATTTATATATAAAGCCTGACAAAGGGGCGTAAGGAGTCCTCAAACCATAGATATTTATAAATAAAGCCTGACAAAGGGGCCTAAGGAGTCCTCCAACCATAGATATTTATATATAAAGCCTGACAAAGGGGCGTAAGGAGTCCTCCAACCATAGATATTTTTATATAAAGCCTGACAAAGGGACGGAAGGAATCCTCAAACCATAGACATTTATAAATAAAGCCTGACAAAGGGGCGTAAGGAGTCCTCCAACCATAGATATTTATATATAAAGCCTGACAAAGGGGCGTAAGGAGTCCTCAAACCATAGATATTTACAAATAAAGCCTGACAAAGGGGCGTAAGGAGTCCTCCAACCATAGATATTTATATATAAAGCCTGACAAAGGGGCGTAAGGAGTCCTCCAACCATAGATATTTTTATATAAAGCCTGACAAAGGGACGGAAGGAATCCTCAAACCATAGACATTTATAAATAAAGCCCGACAAAGGGGCGTAAGGAGTCCTCCAACCATAGATATTTATATATAAAGCCTGACAAAGGGGCGTAAGGAGTCCTCCAACCATAGATATTTTTATATAAAGCCTGACAAAGGGACGGAAGGAATCCTCAAACCATAGACATTTATAAATAAAGCCCGACAAAGGGGCGTAAGGAGTCCTCCAACCATAGATATTTATATATAAAGCCTGACAAAGGGGCGTAAGGAGTCCTCCAACCATAGATATTAATTTTATGTATGAATGGGTCTAAGGAATCCCCAAATCTTGCATCTTCAATAACTTAAATTAGGTAATGAAGAGTATCACTTTAGCTCCAAACTTTCTGCATCATCAATGTTTAGCGTGGTACAATACTCTACTACTTTTATTGCAATGCCAATGTAATATATATTGAATCTTGGTCTGATACACAGAATTCTGTACACACTACTGAGATGTTAATTACAATAGTATTGTCTTGAGGAGCCTGTTTACATTGTGAAGTGTTACTAAGGTGATTGAATGAGGGAACCTCACACATGCACTGTCGGCTTGGTTGTTTACTCCCCTCCCCCATGAGACTTCCCTGTTCATTGCTGTGCCATAAAAGAGCAATAAAATAGGGTAAAATGGCAGTGGATGTGGATCTTCTTGGGAGTCCTGTGGTTGTTTGTAGCATCCCTTTTGTTTCATTTACGCTAAGAAGTTTAGCTTTTCTTTAGGGGATAGTATAAATTAATGGAATGTCACCATGCCCTCATTAAAGATGTCTGCTGACGTATAAGCCCTGAATGGATTCTCCCTCACATCCTAGTAAATCATGTCCAGGAACACAGTGAATGTGTGTGGGTTTATGCAGCAAGTGATCATTTGTCAGTTTCGGCACAGTGCTGCTTCTCAAATTCCACACTTTGTTCTGCTTTGCCTGTTGTCAGATATCCATTTTCTAGTATGTGCAGTCACTTGCACTAAAATAGCTCATTTATTACACATCTCCTGATTTTCTGGGATGTGTTGGGAGTGCTGAGTGACTGTATAGTGAGTCAGGGCTTGCACAATGCAAAAGTCATTGGGTGGCAACAAAAAAATTGGCAGTCGTGGTGAGCTACTGTTAAGAGGATAATTCTTTGTTGGTCAACATTTTCTTCTGTTGAGGCCTCTACTTGTAGTATGGATGGCTGGGTGCCACTCTTGTAGCTTTGCAACTTTATTCCTTTAACACCTTCCCGCCCTGGCCTATAGCAAGACGAAGGACGTCCTTCAGAACAAGCTGCTTGTGCGTTCCCCCATGGGCACGCAGTGCGGCAATCTGTGTGTCGCTCGAACACACTGCATCTCTGATCACAGTAAGTAATCTATGATGTAGGCTCTTTACCATGTGATCAGCGGTGTCCAATCACAGCTGATCACTGTGTAAACAGGAAGTGCCAGTTATAGGCATTCCTCTACAGCGCGTGAGTAGAGGAGAGCCTTTCCCGACGGGGGTTTTCTGCGATGATGGTCAGTGCAGTCCCATCAGCGATGTCTGTCAGTGCCCTTCTGTGCCCACCAGTGCTGCCTTTCAGTGCAGCCTCATCAGTGAAGAAGAAAAATTACTTATTTACACAATTTTAAAGATTAAGAAACACTTTTTTAGTTTTGTTTCCAAATTTTTGGTCTTTTTCATTTGTTTAGCAAGAAATAAAAAAAGCATTTAATTAAATTCCACAAAAGAAAGCTCTGTCTCCAAAAAAATATGAAAATGTTGTTCGGGTACATCAATGCATGACCACACAGTAAAGACTACAGGTTAAAGAAGTTCTATGGTCTCGGCATACACTTTCATTATCAGCACTGTAAAAGCAATACAAACAATGGGTATTGAAAATCCAATATAAGCTTACTTATGAGTTCTGCCTGTCCGCATCTTTCCACACCTTCCTGGATTCCCTGTATGCTTTGCAGCTTCTCCTCTGCTGTTTTCTCTCAATTTCTAAAGACTAAATATCCCATGGTACCTGTACTGACACTTCCTTCTGAAACCCCTCCATCACCTCTGTAATGTAGAAGGCAGGCTCTGTGAAATGTGTGACACAGCAGTGCCTATTTATAGGGCATAGCAAATACATGGCACATAATTCAATTTAACTGCTTGCTGACCAGCGCACGACTATATAAGTCGACAGCATGGCACGGACAGGCAGAAGGACGTGTATATATACGTTCCCTTTAAGAGCGCGGCATTGTGGACACGCGCCCGCCTGCCGCAAGCTCCGTGAGCCCGACTGTGGGTCCCGCAGACTCTATCGCCACGGGGATACCCGCGATCGTCTCAAGGTAAGGAAGAACGGGGAGATGCTGATGTAAACAAGCATCTCCCTGCTCTGCCTAGTGACATTGACAGTGATCACCTCGGAAGCGGTGATCACTGTCTTGTCACGTGTAGCCCATTTCCCCCCTACAGTAAGAATCACTCATTAGGGCACACTTAACCCCTACAGCGCCACCTAGTGGTTAACACCTTCACTGCCAGCGTAATTTTCACAGTAATCGGTGCATTTTTATAGCACTAAGAGCTGTAAAAATGACAATGGTCCCAAAAATATGTCAAAGGTTTCCGATGTGTCCACCATAATGTCGCAGTCACGATAAAAATCGGTGATCGCCACCATTACTAGTAAAAAAGAATATATATTTAAAAAAATGGCATAAAACTATCCCCTATTTTGTAGATGCTATAACTTACGCTATAACGCTATATTGCATTTTTTTTTCAAAATTGTCGCTCTATTTTTGTTTATAGCGCAAAAAATAAAAACAAAAAACAGAGGTGATCAAATACCACCAAAAGAAAGCTCTATTTGTGGGGAAGAAAGGACGTAAATTTTGTTTGGGAGCCATGTCGTTGGCAGTTAAAGCGACGCAGTGCCGAATCGCATGCAACAAAATAGGTGTTCTCCTAATTTGGCTGCACAGAGGAAATACACTTTTTTTTAAAAGCCAATTCTATGCATGAAGGTAAAAAACTTTCCATGTGCAGCATCCCCCCTATTACTTACCTGAACCCTCCCTCTCGATCCAGCGATGTCCACGGGGGCTCGCACTCCTGATTGGCTTTTGGCAACAGTGGGAGCCTTCAGCTCCCGTAGCTGTCAATCACAGCCAGTAAGCCAATCGGGAGATGAAGGGGGCGATGCCGTACCGCAGCACAGCTGTGTGTGTGAATGGACACGCACAGCTGCAGGTTGGGAGCGGGCCTACTTGGTTGCCCCGATGGCAAGCTGCTTTCTGTGGGGGCACCCAGGAGGAGCCAGGAGCGTCCACGAGGCACTCGAGACGAGGAGGTTCTGGGTTTCTTTGTGAAAAACCACTTCAGAGCCGGTACTGTAATGCCGCGTACATACAATCCAAAATTCCAACAAGAAAAGTTTGATGTGATCTTTTGGTTGGAAATTCCGAATGTGTGTAGGCCCCATCTGACTTTTTCTGTTGGAATTTTTTACTGCAAAAATTTGAGAGCTGGTTCTCAAATTTTCAGACGGGAAAAGTTCTTGTCGGAAATTACGATCGTCTGTATGCAATGCCGATGCATAAAAAAAACTTGGGGTGAAGGTTGGGGTTTGCCATTGAAGAATATGGCTAGGACTCAGGAATTGGAACAGGGACCTCCCCCAGAGGTCAGAGGTCAGAAGGCGGGTTCCCAGAGGTCAAAGGTAAAAAAAAAAGTAATTTTTCTCGGCTCGTTGTAGTGTTGTACGTCACTGTGTTCTTTAGGTCGGAATTTTGTGTGACCGTGTGTATGCAACAGTTTGAGCCAGAATTCAGTCGGGAAAAAATCAACGGGTTTCTTGTCGGAATTTCCGATCGCGTGTACGCGGCACTGGTATAACATGTGTTTGTTTGTTTTTTTCTTTTGTTTTTTTTTATAAATAAACAAGGCTTTAATATTGGGAGTAAGCAGCAGCCAATTGAAAACATGGATGAAGGTGCAGTTGGCTCTGTCTAGTATAGAATATAATGAGTGCTAAGGAGGAGGACTCGGCGTTCCTATTACATGGCTATGTAGGTGTCCTCATTAAAATGTCACACCAGCTCTTCTTTTTACACCTAAATAAATTCTCTGTCATTTTACAAGATGCAAGGTGCTTTGCACAATCACCTGTAATGGAAGACTCTTCCAATATAATCCCAGATATGGAAATAGTTTTAAATTATAATCCAGAATGATTTGGTGGGTCTGTTCCTGCTTTAAGGTCGTTGGTGTGATGTTTGTGACCTCCTTCCATCATTGCATCCTCATTACTGACTGGAGCACAGTCTCTGCTTGATTGGTGTCATGGGATTTCTTGTTTTCCTGACTCAGACCCGCTCTGCTAAGATTTGTGGAAGGGATTAGGTGAAATCTTCTACATCAGGGGTAGGCAACCCTAAAGAGGTGGAGATCTACCTGAACAACATGGGAGAAGTCCAAGATCACTGGGCACAGTGTTGTCTCCTCGCACCTTACTCAAACATCTAATTGCGGTACTATTGTGTCGTATATCATGTGTATTGCATGACAATCGTAGGTTAGAGTCAGGTGGTGAGGAGGCAACGTGTGCCAAACACTATGGGATCTCTCTTCAGAGGAGTACCTACGGCACTTGTGAATGAGCCATTGGTTGCATTTGGCAGTGGCACCCTCAGGGCTCGTTCACACGTAAAGTTGGGGGGGGGGGGGGGTGATATATCCCTGTGTTTGAGTTTCGGTTTTACCTCCCCCAATCCCTACCCCCTTTAGCTGCTGAGGCAGCAGCCAATGGTGTACACATGCCGCAGCAGGGATTAAACCCCCTTTTGTATGTGGTGGGTGTTATGGCAACCCAAGTAAATGGGGCAACTCTGCAAATGCCCCACAACTGAATTATTATTCTGCGGGGTTCAGGGGTTTAAAGCAGGTGGTGAAAAAGCAACACAATACTGCCTATTTTAACCCCTTGTTTGCTGTACTGCACAAGGTTACGTTACAGGGAACTTGCAGAGTGTCCTCATGCTTTGTAGGTGCTACACCCACCAACCATGACATGTGTACACCCCTGGCCACTGCAGCTAAAGGGGTTGCGGTTGGCGGATAAAAACCCTTCTTAACTATGGGGTTTTACCACCCCCCAAACTGTAATTGTAAATGAACGCTTACTGTCCGCAGCCCCCTAGAAGGCTGCTTTCACACTGATGTGCTGCGGTTTACCCACATCACCGGTGCAGGGCAGTGTGCCTGCAGCTAGTCCTGCGGGTTTGCTGCATTTAGCCATAGACTTCTAATATATCCTGCAAGTGTGGTAAACTTTCTTAAAGCGCACCAAAACCCCTGCATTCATAAAGTGCACCAAATCTGCAGCATATAATAAAAGTAAGCTCAGCAAAGCCACAGGTACACTGACCTGCACCCGCGGTGTGAGTAAACTGCAGCTCATCGGTGTGAAAGCTGCTCTATTTTTATTGTATTGCTTCGGACGGACCTGAAGATCTATTCTTTCCTGCTGCTGGCACCACTATGGAGACCACTAGTAGGGATAAGAGGTGGGGGTGCAGTTGGTATCGCTCCACATGGAACAGGAGCCAGAACTACAGAGGAGGGATCGGATTATGTTGCTCTTGCTCTCTACTACAGCACCAACTTTACAAGCAGTCCCTCTGCATTGCACTCTGATGTTCTGGAATAGCAGGGACCACGCTCCACTGGTCACCTGTTCAGATCACAATCTACAGGTCGCTGACCCCTGATCTACAGGTTCCTGACCCCCGTTCTTCATGTATGACTGTTGGATTCATTAAGACCCCATAAACCATAATGTCTGGCTAGAGAGAAATCATATTTCTTGGTTACAGACATGATGAGCTTTTAAACAGGAGCTATGGATAGAAAAGCAATGCTGTGTCTCCTTCGAGAATTTTTTTCCCCCCAAGGTACTGCTACCTCAAAGCGGAGGTTCACCCGTACAATATACTTTTTCCCCCTTAGATGGATGCTCGTTTTGTCTAGGGGAATCGGCTAGTTGTTTTAAAATATGAGCTGTACTTACCGTTTACGAGATGCATCCTCTCCGTCGCTTCCGGGTATGGGCTGCGGGACTGGGCGTTCCTATTTTGATTGACCGTCTTCCGAGAGGCTTCCGATGGTCGCATCCATCGCGTCACGATTTTCCGAAAGAAGCCGAACGTCGGTGCGCAGTATAGAGCCGCACCGACGTTCGGCTTCTTTTGGCTACTAGTGACGCGATGGATGCGACCGTCGGAAGCCTCTCGGAAGACCCGGAAGCGACGGAGAAGATGCATCTCGAAAACGGGTAAGTACAGCTCATATTTTAAAACAACTAGCCGATTCCCCTAGACAAAACGAGCATTAATCTAAGGGGATTGTTTGAAAAAATAGATTAATGGGTGAACTCCCGCTTTAATGTTTTTTTTTTGTTTAAAGGGGTTGTAAAGCCTCAAGGATTTTCACATTAATGCATTAAGGTGAAAAGCCTTCTGTAGTGCAGCTGCCCCTCAGATCCCCCGTTTTACTTGCCTGAACTTGATTGTTCCATCGACGGGGCACAGCAGCTCCAGCCACTGTCTCGGGACCTCACTGAACAAATTGATAGCAGTGCAGCCATTGGCTCCCGCTGCTGTCAATCAAATCCAGTGACAGTCCTGCTGTCTGTGTTAATGAACGCAGCAGCAGGACTCTGAAGTGTGCCCACACAGGTGTCCCCTTGGGATGCGGCCCTCCATGGGGGCACTTGATGCAGGGAGGAGCACCGCTGCGAGATCCCAGAAGAGGAGGATTGGAGCCACTCTGTGCAAAATCCTTTCATCTTTGACACGTCACAAACTGCAGCAGTGTGTGTGTGTGTGTGGTCACTTTCTCCAGTGCTTCCTAGTCATGATGCTTCCTCTTTTTATGGATGGAACATTCACTTGTGAACTCCAGGAAACCTAATAATCTTCTTCTTCTGCACTGCAATGATTAACTGCTCATTTAGGTCTAGGGGACTTGGTAAAGCAAAGTGCTCAATGGAGTGCCATGTTATGCAGGGTGTGGGAGTGGCTGGCTTAGGCTTTCAGCAATGTGCCGAGAGGCTGAGCCAGCTGCCAGTCAGGCATGTGGGCAGGTCCCAACATTATTGTTGTTATCCCTGCAGAACCTGGACCAGCTCTGTGATGTCGGCCAACAACATTTTGCTCCATAGCTAGTGTCTTCAACTGTCCTTGATTGTGTTGCTCAGCCATTCACTGGAAGCTTTGTATTCTATGAATGAATACAAAGCCTCCTCCGATTGGCTGAGGTGGAGATTGTGAATGTCATCTGCCCGCCTCTCTGCCTCAGACAGAGGAAGCTTTCTATTTATGTATAGACTCTAATTTGTTTCTGGAGTGGGACGGAAAGTTCTTGTCCTGTCAGTACACTGTATATACATGAGGCTACATGGAGTTCATACAGCGCACTCAGCAAGCACACCTGCAATAAATAGTTTGTTTGGGTCATCTTTGGCTCCCTTTCACACTGAAACACGTTGGCGCTAAAGCGACACTTGTTTTAGTGACGCTTTAGCTCTGTTTAAGCGTAATTTTTCTGCTGCTAGTGGGGCGAATTTAACCCCAAAGAAGGGGTTTTAAAATGCCTGTCTTACGGTGCTTCCGAAGCGCTTTTCGGGCGCTTTGAAAGTGCTGCCCATTCATTTCAATGGGCAGGGCGTTTTGGGAACGATGTATACGGCGCTCCCAAACCACCCCAAAGTGTGAAAAGTCACACTGAAATTTAATAGGAGGCGATTTTCATGTGTTTTTTTAGAGCCTATTTCTAACGCTAAAATGCCTGAAAACCAGCTCCGTGTGAAAGGGCTCTTAAAGAGACTTTAAATGTGAAGTTGGGCTTTAGCATAATCATCATCTTCTTGTAGTAAGGGCCTTGACCCTTGAGGCCTAATGGTGACCTCTAGGGAGAGCTGACATCCTTCTTTGTACAGTGGGTTACTAGTCACTGGGTGTAATGCAAGATAAACTGACTGGGTGCCAGTCACTTTTTATATGCAAACAAGAGATTTATTGTCCCTTAACAAGAACTGGGGGGGAGAGGGTTAGGGCCTGAACACCCTTGGGCAGATGCAATAGCAATTGGCAGACTCTGAGACAGAATAGGCAGACCGCTATACAGGTTGAGGACCTTTAAGCTGGTTGCAGCACTGTATTTGTAGAACTGCTGTCTCCTATGGCAACTGAACTTGTAGGCTGACTTCAACACAGATCTGTACACATAGCAGACTTGTTATCCCCGTTATGGAGGACCTGGCCTCAATCTCGCTGCCTCCCGCTATAGCTTTTCTCTCTGAGCTCCCAGTCTTCTCACCGGACCTTCAGACCGCCCGCTGGAACCCCTGAGCTCTTCCACCGCTAATTTACTGTACACTCCAAGCGTCATACACGCTAACCCGCTGGGTCCCTGACTTGGCTCTCAGCTAACCTGCTGAGACATCTTCAAGCATCACCCACGCTCACCCGCTGGGTCCCTGGCTTCGCTCTTGGCTAACCCGCTGAATCATCTTCAAGCGTCACCCACGCTCACCCGCTGGGTCCCTGGCTTCGCTCTTGGCTAACCCGCTGAGACATCTTCAAGCAACACCCACGCTCACCCGCTGGGTCCCTGGCTTCGCTCTTGGCTAACCCACTGAATCATCTTCAAGTGTCACCCACGCTCACCCGCTGGGCCCCTGGCTTCGCTCTGGGCTAACCCACTGAATCCTCTTCAAGCGTCACCCACGCTCACCCGCTGGGTTCCTGACTTGAACGCTGATTGTGACAAATTGTCAGATCATGCTTCTTGGCAAAAGATAGACGTGCAATTGGTTCCCTAAGAGACTATAACAAAAGTTTAAAGTGGTTTGAGAATTCTACTTTAAGCAGGTTTAACTTTTTAGAACATTCCAGGAAAACCCAGGCTATACATTTTAAACCCTGACAATCCCTCTGAAATGAGTATATAGTAGGTAATGGTTACAGAACTATTGTAAATGACTTTAGAGAGCCGCTTGTTTGCATTGAACAATAAAAGCCATCTTTACGCAGATCATCTTCTATTACATAAAGACTTATTGAGTACGGTCTCTGGGAAAAGTCACCGCGTTCACCGGATTATCTCAACATACAAACACAATTTGATACACAATGTAATTCTTTCTTTGTCTTCATCTTATCCTTCTATTGCTGTGCTAAGAGCTGAATTTGATTGCCCAACAAAGATTCTGGGCAATGACGTTCACTTTTTAATAATGTGTATACGGGAGGCTGGGGACTTGCTGTACATGGTGTTCCTCTCCCTAGGTAGGCGTTGGAATTTTAGAGCCTGGTTTCAGGACATGGCTGTCCTCCCTTATATGTTTATTTATTGTTTATGGTGTTATCATTGGCATCCCTCAATGCCATGTGACTTGATGATGGAGTGTTAGTTTGCCCAGAGCTATCTCTGAAACATAAGTGAAAGTTATTCAGAATTATTATTTACTTTCAATACATTTTGTGTTTATTTTTTTAAATTGTTGGCTTTAGAGCTTAATGATTTAAAACATGGAAGGTGCTCCTCCTTATTCAATAGGCTTTGGATTTTTGGCTTGATTCTGTTTGACATTTTGCTTAATGTGAAAAGATCAGTGCATGACAATCAATGGTGACCCATAGCAACCAATAAGAAATGATCTTGACAATCCTAAGATGTAAGTTGATATCTAGCTGTTTGCGCTAATGATCTTTATAATGTTTATAGACTCGTGGTAAGTGTTATTGCCATGCACATTGTATACATGGCATTTTAGAAAAACATGCATCTCTGACAATGTGGCATCAAGTAGACCAGTGGTTCTCAACCCTCTCCTCAAGTAACCCCAACAGGCCATGTTTGCAGGTTTTTCTTTATCTTGCACAAGTGCTTAAAACCAGTCATTGGCTTGGTGAGTTGGACAGCTAAAGAGAAATTCCCAAAACATGGCCTGTTAGGGGTACTTGAGGACAGGGCTGAGAACCACTGAAGAAGAGGACTTGTGGTATCATAATAGCTACTTCTGTGCTTCTTGGAGGAGGGTGTACTTGCTTGCAAGACCTGTTTCTTTTTTCCTGGAAAACTTCATATATGTTCGTTCTGTGCCAGTGGGAGCAAAATCCATTGTTAACGGCTATTTTCTATCCAGGTTAAACATTATTCATTTATAAAGAGTGAATTGAGAAAATACTGCATTGTGGGCACTAGATGGAGCTGGGAATGGTAGAAAATACATACTTATACCATACCAAATCATTTAGTTGAGAGGGAATTATCGTGTGGGGTTGTTTTTTAGGGGTTGGGCTTGGCCCCTTAGTTCTAGTGAAGGGAACTCTTAAGGCGTCGGCATACCAAGACATTTTGGACAATTTCTTGCTCCTAACTTTGTGGGAACAGTTTGGGGATGGCCCCTTCCTGTTCCAACATGACTGCACGCCAGTGCACAAAGCAAGGTCCATAAAGGCATGGATGGAGGGATGAGCGAGTTTGGGGTGGAGGTACTTGACTGGCCTACACAGAGTCCTTACCTCAATCCGATAGAACACCTTTGAGATTTATTGGAGCGAAGACTGTGAGCCAGGCCTTTTTATCCACATAATTTTTATGCAACTAACAATTATTTTCATAATCGATTAGTTGGCCGATTATTGTTTCGATTAATCGAATAGCTTTAAAAAAAATTTAATTTTTACATTTTTTTGGGGCCAATTTGTTGTTGGGCAGATTAAAAAACACAAATTGCCGCAAAAACACATTGCATGCTTTTCTGCAGTTTCTCCATTGAAGTATATTGAACCAAAAAACAAAATGGCACCGTTTTGCGTTAAAAAGTCCTCGCCCTTTCCAAATACGCAGCAGCTGAAAAAAAATCATGGATATGAACGTGTCCCATAGGAAAACATGTAAATGAACTGTAGTTTGTTTCTGCAAAAAAGCACCAAAAAACAGAGGTGTGACCCCGGCCTGAGATGTTTAGTAACATAATGGGGTTAAAAATAAAAAAAAAAGTACAAAAATCAAATCGCTACTGTAAGGGGTTAATTTTTTTACTGTTGGACAGTGAAAGTAATGTTTACAGTAGCGATTTGCTTTTTTGTACTATAAAGGGCTAATTTTAGTTGTTACTGGCCGATTTAATCGATTATTAACCACTTAAGCCCCGGACCAATATGCAGCCTAAAGACCCAAGGTGTTTTTACAGTTCGGGACTGCGTCGCTTTAACAGACAATTGCGCGGTCGTGCGACGTGGCTCCCAAACAAAATTGGCGTCCTTTTTTCCCCACAAATGGAGCTTTCTTTTGGTGGTATTTGATCACATCTGCGGTTTTTAGTTTTTGCGCTATAAACAAAAATAGAGCGACAATTTTGAAAAAAAAGCAATATTTTTTACTTTTTGCTGTAATAAATATCCCCCAAAAACATATATAAAAACATTTTTTTCCCTCAGTTTAGGCCGATACGTATTCTTCTACCTATTTTTAGTAAAAAAAATCGCAATAAGCGTTTATCGATTGGTTTGCGCAAAATTTATAGTGTTTACAAAATAGGGGATAGTTTTATTGCATTTTTATTTTTTATTTTTTTTTTACTACTAATGGCGGCGATCAGCAATTTTTTTCGTGACTGCGACATTATGGCGGACACTTCGGACAATTTTGACACATTTTTGGGACCATTGTCATTTTCACAGCAAAAAATGCATTTAAATTGCATTCTTTATTGTGAAAATGACAGTTGCAGTTTGGGAGTTAACCACAGGTGGCGCTGTAGGAGTTAGGGTGCACCTAGTATGTGTTTACAACTGTTTGGGGGTGTGGCTGTAGGAATGACGTCATCGATCGTGTCTTCCCTATAAAGGGAATGACGCGATCGATGCGCCGCCATAGTGAAGGACGGGGAAGCCGTGTTTACACACGGCTCTCCCCGTTCTTCAGCTCCGGGGAGCGATCGCGACGGGGCGGCTATTAACGAATAGCCGCGCCGTGGTCCCGGATCGCTCCCCGAGCGGACCCGACCCCCGCATGTAGCGGGGGGGGGTCCCGATCGGACCCCCCACCCGCTAATAGGCGAGGACGTACGTGTACGCCCATGTGCCTGTACGTGCCATATTGTGGACGTATATGTACATGCGGGGGTCGGGAACTGGTTAAAATTGTAATCGATTAATTTCATAATCGATTAGTTGTTTCGGCCCTACTTGCCTTGCAAATGCGCTTTTAGACAAATGGTCAAACGTTCCCATAGACACACTCCTAAACCTTGTGAACAGCCTTCTCAGAAGAGTTGAAGTTGTTATAGCTGCATAGGGTGGGCCAACTCAATATTGAACTATATGGAGGTAGACTGGGATGCCATTAAAGTTCATGTAAAGGCGGGTGTCCCAATACTTTTGACAATAAACTGTATATTGGTTAATTAAAAATATAAACTTTAAGAACTTTTGGTCAGATACCATCCCACTCCACATATCCATGCTGATTTCAGATGTGTAGTACTAGTACTGAATATATTTCAGAAACCTTTTTTTGCATTTACGCTTGCTAATGACCTTTTATTATGCGGTGCTTCCTGTGCACTGTACATATATATTGGTGCTTCCTGTGCACTGTACATATTACAGCTACAGACTTGCTGTCCACTACATTAGATAAGGTCATGTTTTCAGTGGACTCTTCTTAGTCTACACACTGGAAAGTGATGACACTGCAGGAAGTAGATAATATGGGAGGGGTGCAATTTACAATGACGTGACGGCTGAAATGACCGATGGCTGCTTTTTTGATGTGCTGTGATTTGATCACTTTGAAAACAACCCCCATTCTAATTCTGTACATCGTCACTTTCTCGGAGCTCTGCCTGCTGTGACGACTGTCTGTATCCATATTGGGGATATAGATAGAATCCTCTATGGGCACTACCTACAGGCCTAGACCTAGCTTTTGCGCTTCTATTATCCTGGATAAGCACCTGACCTGTGATTAAGACTTTTCTTTGTAGTGATGCTTCGCTTTTAGAAGAATTCTGGTTTAGTATCGGTATCCGCTTACAGGATGACAAATGTCATTATTGTACCTGTCATAGATCCTACTTCACATTCATAATATCAGATTTCTGTTATACTACAAGTTTTCTTTCTCTCTTATGGATGTGGTGGTTTTTCACTTGCTGTACTTTTTTTAAATGTTCTTTTATTTCATTTTACAGGTTTCTCTTTTGGATGCAAAAAGAAGCATGAATATTGGAATATTTCTAAAGCAGTTTAAAAAGTAAGTTATAAATTTATATACAGTAAAACCTTGGTTTGAGAGTAACTTGGTTTGAGAGCGTTTTGCAAGATGAGCAAAATGTTTGAATAAATTTTGCCTTGATATGCAAGCGATGTCTTGATGTAAGAGTAGCGTCATGTCACAACTGGGTATAAAAGAGAAGAGAGGAGCCTCTAAGTGTAGTAATATGGTTACATTTAATGAAGGTGCAACATTTAGCAACTTATTGCTACACTTAGAGGTGCCTCTTTCTCTTTTATAATTTGTAAAAAAAAAAAAAAAAAGCTTTTTATATACAAGTGATTTGGATTACAAGCATGTTTCTGGAACGAATTATGCTTGTAAACCAAGATTTTACTTTATAGGGGTTGATTTACCAAAACTGGTGCAGCTGTGCATGGTAGCCAATCGGCTTCTAACTTCAGCTTGTTCAATTAAAGGGGTGTTCCAGTCATTTTTGATGTTTATTAAAAGTCAGCAGCTACAAAAAGTGTAGCTGCTGGCTTTTAATAAACATACACTCACCTGCTCCACGTTCCAGCGATGCGCCGGCCGGGGGGCTCCGCTCCTCTCGCCCCCCTCTCGGGCCTGCGTTTTCATTCTAAGTGTGGGCACCTGGCCGTGACAGCTTTCGGCTTCACGATCGGGCACCCACTGCGCATGCGGCGCTGCGCAATCTGAGTGGACAGGCGATCGCCTGGGACCTTTCACGTGTCCCAGGCGATCGCCTACAGGGAGGGGCTGGCAAAAGGCGATATGACTATTTGCCTTAGCAGCCCCTCGGCGGAAGGAGGAAGTGGGACAGGAAGTCCCACTCCCCCCAAAAAAAATTGCATGTCAAATGTGGCATGTAAGGGGGCGAGGAGTGGATTAAGCGGAAGTTCCACTTTTGGGTGGAACTCCGCTTTAAGCTTTGACAAAAAAAAAAACTAGAAGTGGATTGGTTTCTATGCAGAGCTTCACCAGATTTTGCACTCTCCACTTTTAGTAAATTGACCCCCATGGTTTCTGTAACGTTTTTTTTAAGCTTTTGGAAGTTTTCATATTTTGTCATGCAGCATTAAAGTGCAACTAAAGGCAAAACTGTGTGTGTTTTTTTTATTTATTTTTTTCATTTTTGGATAGAGTAAGATAGTGTCCCCATTGAAAGTTATTCCTGTTATGCGGTTTTCTTTCACTCCAGTGATAACCGTAAAAGGGACAAATGAACAGGATGAAATCTCCCTCCAAAGACACAGGCCATTTTGTGAATTTATACAGTACATTCTCTGGGCGAGCTAGAGATTGGGACTTCACTGCCCTTACTCTCCATCTCATCCAATCAAAGGATGCCTTGTGTTTAATACAATGCATTCTCTGATTGGGCGAGCTAGAGATTGGGACTTCACTGCCCTTCCTCTCCATCTCATCCAATCAAAGGATGCCTTGTGTTAATACAATGCATTCTCTGATTGGGCGAGCTGCAGATTGGGACTTCCCTGCCTTTCCTCTCCACCTCGTCCAATCAAAGGATGCCTTGTGTGAAAAATACAAGACTTTCTGTAAATGGCATCAGTTTAGGGCAAGTGGGTTCCTGTGGTCGCTATGCAGAAGTGAAGATGCTCCGCACAGGTCCCAAAAGAGTGTGGAGATCACGGTTAGTCGCATCGACTACTAAAGTGATTGTCACTTTCCACAGTGGTCCCAAGCATGAGATATGCATACTTACATTGTCATTTTTATGACACTCTGTCCTATTGTGGAGATTGCTCTTCTTTTCCTGTCCTGTAGACAGGAAGTGAGAGGCAATCGCCCAATGTAAGGAAAATCACTACAAGAAGTTGTCACCGGAACAAATGTCTCGATTGATTTCTCCTTTTTTCCTGGGGATGCAGTCTGTCACATCAAACTAGCTGGGGTTCTGACCTCTTGCCACTCTATCCACAAAAAAAGTCTTTACAATTGAAATAAAGTATTTTGTTCTGAATTGTGTTCTCAATGCTTCTGCTGACAGGTCCGCTGATCATATCATTGCTGATATTCGGAGGGGACAGTGTGATTTATATGACAGTGAGGCACTACAAGAACTTCTTAAGCTGTCTCCAGAGCCAGAAGAGGTAATACCATTCTCTATACTGTACATTATGCATTATTCAACATAGTAGTATTCTTGTATGCATACCTGCACATTATGGAAGACGTACCTCTTAGTTTGCCATCCTCCAGCTCTGATTGCTCCATGCTCTCCTTCCACCACTGATACTGGCTTTGACCATTGGGTGACCACTGATGATGGAACTCTTGTATGTGTGAGCTGGCGTTGCATAATCCCGACTCCTGTTCTGGACATCTTACAGAGTGTAGTATATGCTGCAAAAAGTGTACAAAAAGAAAAATCCAAGTAGAAACGTAATGAAGCTATCGACAGACAATTGGCTAATAGATTTTTTTGTTTCAGTTATTGCAGGTGTCTTTAAACTATGGTCCAAGGGCCACATATGGCCCAATAGAATTGTTAATGGGCCCTCAGCTAGGGGCAGTGGCTTATCCTCAATGTGCACAGATTGAGAATTCAGTTCAGCAGAGGCTGCCTATGGCCACCACCCCCAGTCTCCAGTAGAGGTTCTCTCTTGGTGTGTTATCATCCCCATTACTGGTTGCTAGTACCACTAGGAAGATCCTTCATCCAGACCTACTCTACCTTACAACTCCCATCATGCTCCTAGAGCCCTACAGTGGTAAGGAGCACTGTGTTCAAGACCCTGATGTAAGGGGGGCTTTGTTGGGGAGCCTAATGTAAGGGGGGAGGCTTTGTTGGGGACCCTAATGTAAGGGGTGCACTCTACAGGAGACTATGAGGTAAGGAGGGACTTATTCGTTTATAAAAACAGATTTTTCACGGCCTGTGAATATTGGTAAAACGTACAATATGGCTCTTGTACTAACAAGTTTGGAGACCCTTGAGTTAATGGATAATAGTGCATTGCTGTTTTTTTCCTCTCTGTCCCTTGAGGTGGTGACATTCTACATTAGTGCTTTAGCTGTGCAATGACTTTGCCTAAAGGTTGCTGTTCTTGGCAGTGAAGGTGTTAGTGATAAAGCCTCTGATCTCATTACTGACGTAATCCTGTTTCTTTGATAGGTGAGCCCTGTGCTGTGGCTTTGCCTTTCATTCAATGTACTTGTGACTTGTATGTAGTGTTACAGAGCTCTTTGGTAGAAGACCTGTATTATTCAGACCCTAACCCAGCACAGGTGCATTTTCAAACACTGACACCTTGCCGAAATTTTTTAATTGCCAAAACATTTTGGAGCCAAATCGTGTAACTTTTTTCACGTTTTTTTCCCCCCCAAGGTTATCTGTATGTCCCTTTTTGTTATGTGCTCATTTACTTAGTCCGAGCATCAAATAACCTGTAATCAAAATTTTAAGCTGGAAAAGGCAAATCCTGTTAGGTCACTAAATTCCAATGTTAGTGTTTCCACTTACTGCTCAACACCCTTCCTGTCTCCAACTAGATAATTCAGATGACAGTCACAGCAAAGCAATAAAATTCATAAAAATAATCCAGTGTCTGTTAACGAGGCACAATGCTATTTTTACTAGTAGAAAGCCATAAGAATGCCGGTGATATTTTGTACTATTGTCGCTCGGTGTTTATCTTGGGACTTGGGTTTTACCTCTTCTCCAGTGAGCTTCAGATACAGCAAGCAGTGTGAAGTGACATATTTAATGAACAAATGTACCAGATCTTTTGAAAGCGGGGGATATAGTGTATAATATTGTAGCTCTTGCAGATCTAAAATGCATACAACATCCCATATGACTCTATAGATCTCAAAAAGAGAATAGACTGGTTTTAAGAGATTACTTCCTACATGGTTATAAAATACTAACTTTTATCAATAACACTAGCTGAATACCCGGCGTTGCCCGGTCTTCCTATCTTAACCTTTTGGGGAGGAAAATCATAGTAATATAAATATACCCATCTTTTATATAAGGGTGTAGGTAAGGGTTAATTTAACTGTCATATATTTTTATTTGGCATATAAGTAATGTGTACCAGGTATTATTGAAATATCTCCAGGCGTACAGAAGTTATGTGGGAACATACATTTCCCATTGATTTGCATGGGACTTTAAACAAAAACCCCGACCCTCACAAATGGGGGTAGTTAAGGGATAAATTAACTATCCTATAGTTTAAGTGGACATATAAGTAACATGTGACCAAGTGTTATCGAAATATCTACAGTTATGAAGTAACATGTATTTCCCATAGAGTTGAATGGGACTTTAAAGGAAAACCCCGACCATGGCAAATGGGGGTGGGTAAGGGTTAAACCACCTATCCTATGTTTGTTGCTGACATATAAGTAACATGTGTGCCAAGTTTCATGTTAATATCTTTAGCCGTTTGGACGTGATGCTGGAACATACATACATACATACATACATACATACATACATACATACATACATACACACACACACACACACACACACACACACACACACACACACACACACACACACACACACACACACACACGTTGAGTTTTATATATATAGAGATTTAAAGGGTTGCTTTTAAATGTCCTTATTTCTTCTGAGAAATCCCCACTTCCTGTTCTTCTGTCTGTAACTCCACACAGTAATGCGAGGCTTTCTCCCTGGTGTGGAGTGTCGCGCTCGCTCCCTCCCTTGGACTACAGGAGAGTCAGGACACCCACTAACACACAGCTCTTTTCTCTATCTGCAACGTAGAGAGCGTCCTGACTCTCCTGCAGTCCAAGGGAGGGGGCGAGCACGACACTCCACACCAGGGAGAAAGCCTTGCATTACTGTGTGGAGTTAGACAGAAGAAAAGGAAGTGAGGATTTCTCAGAAGAAAGAAGGACATTTAAAAGTAAAATAGAAGGATGAGGTAAGTGAAGGAGGACTGCACTAAGGTAAAGGAAGCTATTTAGGGGGAAAAAATTACCTTTACAACCCCTTTGCGATCACACTTCTAAATGCAGTCATTATGCCTTCATCACAAATCCCTAGCCAACATTCGTTGACAATTGAGATATCACCCTAATATGACTCCAAGTCACCTTGCTATATCCAATGGTCATCTTTACATTGTCTATAACAATTGTTATAGTAGACTAGGGATCCTTATTCCTCAAATGTAGTTGGCTTTCCCAGGAGGATGATTGAGGCTAAGGCCTCCTTTACATGGTCATACTACAGTGAATTATCCGTACATGCCCATGCAGGCAGTCCCATTCATATCACAGCCACTGCTCCCAGTTTGACAGCTGTGTTAGTGCGGGTGCGTGGCCCCGGACGCAGACAGAAAACACTGTCCTCACACAGGTGTACTCTGTATCCTCACACAGGTGTACTCTGTAGTAAACCTGTGTGAACAAGATCTAAGTCTATTAAACATAAAGGCAATTACTAGAAATACATCAATTCACATCTCATAGTTGTGTGATGTCCAATGCGGAATTACTGCATTATGAATTTTAGAATAAGATACCAACTATAATTGCTAGGAATTTGCCTTTAAAAGGAAACTGGACCAACCTTCTCAAAATGGTCCTTTTGGTTTTTGGATAGACAAAAAAGAAAATGAAGTGTCTAATGCTATAACCAGCGCTTTTTTCAGCAGGGAGAAAGCGGTTCCGTCACCTCCAGCAATGAATGTAATGGCAAGGGGTGCTGGGGAGTCTTTTGATGGTGCCTGCTAAGGATGAGCTCTGGCGTGTTCGCATAGAACACGTGAAGAGCCCGGCGCTGCGCTAATAACAGCCAGGGAGACATTTCACGATCCCTGCAGCCGAGCATCGGGTCAATGTCTCCCTGGCTGTGATTAGCACAGCGCCGTGCACACTTCCTGGCGGGCTCTTCACGTGTTCTATGCAAACACGCCAGAGCTCATCCTTACTGCCTGCTAGAAGATCTATTGTCACTGGGGAGGGATCTCGTGTTGAGGGAGGGTCTATTGTTACTGGGAAGAATCTACGGTTGAGAGAGGGGTCTATTGTTATCATCTGCTGAAGGGTCTATTGCATGGGTCTTCAAACTATGGCCCTCCAGTTGTTCAGGAACTACAATTCCCATCATGCCTAGTCATGTCTGTGAATGTCAGAGTTTTACAATGCCTCATGGGATGTGTAGTTCCGCAACAGCTGGAGGGCCGTAGTTTGAGGATGGTATTGATGCTGACTGCTGGAAGATCTATTGCTCTTGGTGGGGATTCTTGTTGCTGGGGGGTATTTTGTTGTGGGAGGTCTGTTGCAGCTATAGCTATCTGTAGACATATAGTTGCTGGGAGTGCTATTGCTGCTGACAACAGGGGATCTATTTTTACTTTTTTTTCATCATTGGCAAATTCCATACAAATTGCTTGGCACCAAAAAAGGTAACTTGATTTTGTGTTCTCTAAAAGGGACGGTACTGGGAGGTAGGTAGAGGGGGAACCCAGGAATGGTGCTCAGAGGTGGGTAGGGGGCAGAGACAAGGGGTGGGAGGACCTGCGCCTACTTGAGAAAACAAGCCCTGGCTATAGCTACTATAGAAGACTCGGGAGAACGAATTGTGTCCACCTAGATGTAGCCATTTTAATAGATAAAAAATCTCTTGTGGCGATTGTATATTTCATAATGGAATACATTTCCAAGTTGCCCGGTTCTTCTAGGTAAGTAAAAGATGTACAGTCACACTGAATGGAATGAAGGCTATGATGCAGCCTGCTATATGGTGTTCTATAGGCCTATTAATTCCACTTTTTATATATATTGCTACACACTCGGGCTGCAGCATTTTCCTAAAGGTTTGTCTGCTATCATTTTCAGGTTTCATCAGACTGTGTTCATCCTCCCCAGCCTTAATTAGCCAGCATATGTAAAGTAGGGCAATTGAGCAAGTGCTTAATGAGAACCTTTGTAATTTATGAGACCATCCCATCCTTCGCTTCTATAGCTTTACTTAGAACAAGTTATAAATATCTTAGGACTTGCATTAGGAGTTGTTGGGCTGTCTGGTCCTTTGCGTAAGTTTAATAGTTGTAGGAAAATGTTTTGTCTACGGCACTTATGTGTTTTGATCCCATCTCCTCTTCTATTCTCTAAGCTGAAAGCAATGTGCTAAAATAACAAGCTAACTAGAAGAACTGTATAATGTAGAATACGCATTCTACACATTAATCTGCATCTAAACCCAAAGGCCAAAATATATATCATTGCAGCTTACCGTTCCTTAGACTGGCTTTTTTCATTTTATTTTCACCTGGTAATCTTGGGAATAACTTGCTTCCTTCCCTAGGGTGACAACCCACACTTGGTCCACTGTATCTATGGAAGAGCCCTAGGTGTCAGTAGGCTGCTCTCCAGATTTGGATGTTTTTCTCTCAATCTATATTACATGTGATTTCAGTTACCTTCACAAATAAGTAACAAAGACACTGTATTTTTTGCAAGATTAACAGTTGTTTTCTGCGCTTGCTAAAAACGTTGTTGGCTTGAAAAAGTAAAACTAATGCAGCCATGACATCTAAGGACTGGTTGGTTGCAATATATTACATTTTTGTTTAGATTTAATACTGCTTTTAAGAGTGGGTTCCTCCGTTTATATATTTGCCCTTTCAAAAACCCCCTGTCACTTTTGAAACCGGAGCATCATTTTTTTCACAGATCTGTGAATAAAGTACAAATCCCCCCCCATCCACTGCAGCATACGAACTTCTAGTTCTCAGTGTGTTTTCTTGTGCGCTCCTCCTTCCCCCGTCACCTTCTGGGACCTGTGTGTGTCCCCCAGAAGACAACAGGACCATTCAGAAAGTGCTGCGTGACTCGCACATGCGCAGTAGGAAACAGGCAGTGAAACCACAAGGCTTCACTGCCTGTTTCCCTTAGTAAGGATGCCGGCGCCTGCACATGGCTTCACTGCCTGTTTCCCTTAGTAAGGATGCCGGCGCCTGCACAAGGCTTCACTGCCTGTTTCCCTTAGTAAGGATGCCGGCGCCTGCCCAAGACTTCACTGCCTGTTTCCCTTAGTAAGGATGCCGGCGCCTGCCCAAGACTTCACTGCCTGTTTCCCTTAGTAAGGATGCCGGCGCCTGCACAAGGCTTCACTGCCTTTTCCCCTTAGTAAGGAGGCCGACGCCTGCACAAGGTTTTACTGCTTGTTTCCCTTAGTAAGGATGCCGGCGCCTGCACAAGGCTTCACTGCCTTTTCCCCTTAGTAAGGAGGCCGACGCCTGCCCAAGACTTCACTGCCTGTTTCCCTTAGTAAGGATGCCGGCGCCTGCCCAAGACTTCACTGCCTGTTTCCCTTAGTAAGGATGCCGGCGCCTGCACAAGGCTTCACTGCCTTTTCCCCTTAGTAAGGAGGCCGACGCCTGCACAAGGTTTTACTGCTTGTTTCCCTTAGTAAGGATGCCGGCGCCTGCACAAGGCTTCACTGCCTTTTCCCCTTAGTAAGGAGGCCGACGCCTGCACAAGGTTTTACTGCTTGTTTCCCTTAGTAAGGAGGCCGACGCCTGCACAAGGTTTTACTGCTTGTTTTCCTTAGTAAGAAGGCCGACGCCTGCACAAGGTTTTACTGCCTGTTTCCCTTAGTAAGGATGCCGGCGCCTGCACAAGGCTTCACTGCCTGTTTCCCTTAGTAAGGATTCCGGCACCTGCACAAGGCTTCACTGCCTGTTTCCCTTAGTAAGGTTTCCGGCACCTGCACAAGGCTTCACTGCCTTTTTCCCTTAGTAAGGATTCCGGCACCTGCACAAGGTTTCACTGCTTGTTTCCCTTAGTCAGGAGGCTGACGCCTGCACAAGACTTCACTGCTTGTTTCCCTTAGTAAAGATCCCGGCGCCTGCACCCGAAGCTGATGGACAGGTCGGCTTTGGTTACCGACATCACAGGCTTCCTGGACAGGTAAGTGTCCTAATATTAAAAGTCAGCAGCTACAGTATTTGTAGCTGCTGACTTTTAACTTTTTATCACCCAGGCTGAAACTCTGCTTTTAAATGCTTGTTTTTAGGTTTAGATGCACTTAACAAAGTGGTTGTAAAGTCAGAAAGTTTTTTTTTTTATCTTAATGCATTCTATGTATTAGTATAAAAAGCCTTCTGTGTGCAGCAGGCCCCCTCTCTATCCAGCGATGTCCACAAATGCCTCAGTTGCCCAGGACTCTCCCTCCTGACTGGCTGAGACAGAGATCAGTGGCACCATTGTCTACCGCTGCTGTCAATCAAACTCTGTTAACCAATAAGGAGAGAGGGGATGGGGCCGAGCGGCAGCTCCATGTCTGAATGGATATACAGAGCTGCGGCTCGGGTGCCCCCATAGCAATCTGCTTGCTGTGGGAGCACTCAATGGGAGGGAGGGGCCAGGAGCTCCATCCAGGGACCCAAGAAGAGGAGGATCTTGGCTGTCCTGTGCAAAACTATTTCACAGAGCAGGTAAGTAGGACTTTACAATCACTTTATTGCAGCCAATTGTTCCGACACATTAACCATTTTATGTTGTGATTCAGTGGGACCACTGCACAGGAAGGATGACTGCACATGGCTCAATGCAACAGCATTAAACTGATTCTAAACACTTTAGGTTTTTCACCCTAATGCATTCTCTGCAATAAGGTAAAAAAACATTGCGCTGTGTGTTTCACCCCTCCTCGCTAACACTTACCTGGGTCTGTATTGATCCAGTGCTGTGCCCTGCTGCAAGTCTTCTCTTTCTTGTCCTGCAGGCTTTGCTAATAGCAGCAGGAGCTATTGGCTCCTACTGCTGTAAGTCAGGACCAGTGAGGATGAAGCTGGAAGTGGGGTGGTGCCACGCTATGTGTGTCTATAGATTTGGCTTAGGAGCGAGCCCACATACCTGCCCCCATAGCAAGCAGCTTGCTATGGGGGCAGACACAGAATAGGAGAAGCCCAGAGTGCTAGCGGGGGACCCCAGAAGTAGCGGTTTGGGGCTGCTCTATGCAGCAGGTAAGTTTATGTTTAGTATTTTAATAAAAAAATGAAGATGTTACGGCCGCTTTAAAGTCCACTTTTGCAGCCATATTGGGATAACAACTTTATATTTCTCACATGTTCTTATTACAAAGCATAGCATATAAATATTTAATAATTTTGCTTCTAAACTAAATACTGTAGCTGCTGACTTTTAAAAATCAGGTACTTACCAGTACTTGGGGTCCAGTGGTTGCTTTTAATTCATGATTAATTTGACTAATTTATATTGTATTATCCCCTGTTTTGTACTTCTTTTTTATGATAAAGCGAGCTAAATCTTTTTCTACAAGTCATTTAATTCCTTTTTTGGAACAGTGCGCCTGTAAAATCGATGCAGGACTGGTTTAAAAGGAAAAAAAGAAATCAAAGTGTTGTAAATAACCTCCTAAGCAAACATTAGAGATAGTAGATAAGGAGCTCATATTTCATACTGCACGCAATGCATGGTATCTAGGTCCCTGACTTGACCTTTCATACTAAAGTGTGTGTGATTTTTTTTTTTTTTTTTTTTTTTATTAGTATTTTTTGTTACATGAAAGCATGTTTGTGTTTGAATTTCCGTTCCTTTCTTTTTTTTAATTCTGTTTTTCTTTGGCATATTGCGTGCAGTAGATCAAATTTGTTCATACATTTGTCAGATAGTTTGCATGACAAATATGACATGTATCTATATGGATAATTCTATAATAATAGATTGTGAAAGAAATCCCATTATTGAGATCCATTGTGATCTCCATACTATGGGAGGGATTATGTACAATTATATATAGTTGCAGCTTGTATAATTTATCTTGTTTTAACATGCAGCGATGGCTACAATAGAGATTACAAATAACCTTACAAGGCTGTTGTTTAAAAAGTATAAATAAAATCTTTTCAAAGTTTGGGGGAATTTTGAAAAGCTATTATCGGATTAGTGTACAGTTTGGGAGTGTTCTTTCATAGTATGAACAATGCTAGTATCCTCTTTCAGTTTTTATAAAATAAACCGTCTGGTATATCATTGGCCTGATGGCTTTAATGTCTGGACATCATTCACACTTATGTCTGTATTGTCAGATAATACTGCATCGCCTCATTCATGTGTATGCCGGAAAATATGTACTTGTCAATAAATACACAGGTAGTGTATTTTCTGGTGAAATAATATATTTTTTTATCATCTATTTCCAGGTAAAGAAGTTAAAAACATTTACTGGAGAAATAACAAAGCTGTCTCTGGCAGATTCCTTTATGTACATGTTGATTCAAGTGCCAAAGTAAGTTTGCAAAGTATAAAATTTGCCTTACAAAACGTATGTCTTCTTTTTTTTTTTTTTTGCAATATTTTTTACTTTTTGCTATAATAAATATCCCCCAAAAATATGTAAAAAAAACATATTTTTTTCATCGGTTTAGACCGATACGTAACCTTTGACAGATTTTTCGCAAAAGTTATAGTGGCTACAAAATAGGGGATAGTTTTATGGCATTTTTATTAATATTTTTGTTTTACTAGTAATGGAGGTGATTTTTATCGTGACTGCGACATTATGGCGGACACATCGGACACATTTTTGGGACCATTGTCATTTTTACAACGATCAGTGCTATACAAATGCACTGATTACTGTGAACATGACACTGGCAGTGAAGGGGTTAACCACTAGGTGGCGCTGTAGGAAGAGGTTAAGTGTGCCCTAGTGTGTGATTCTTACTGTAGGGGGGCATGGCCTGGCGTGACACGTCACTGATCGTCGTTCCGTATGACGGGGAACAGACGATCACTGCCACTAGGAAGAGGTTAAGTGTGCCCTAGTGTGTGATTCTTACTGTAGGGGGGCATGGCCTGGCGTGACACGTCACTGATCGTCGTTCACTTTGACGGGGAACAGACGATCACTGCCACTGTCACTAGGAAGGAATGGGGAAAGGTTTGTTTACACTTACCTTTCCCCGTTCTTCAGCTCTGTGACCCGATCGCGGGACACCAGGGGCGATCGGGTCCTGTGGTCACGGAGCTCAGGACCGGCGCGTGAGCGACCCACGGCCGGGCTCTTAAAGGCAACGTATATGTACGTGCTTATGCCCAGCCGTGCCGCTCTGACGACGTATATCGGACAGGATCCAAAGGGAAACCTCTTTTTGGGGTTTGTTCCCACCGTTTTGGTTGGCAATCTGAATGCAGATCGCTCTTCAGAGAACATTTGACAGACAGCAAGGAGGAGTTGTATCACTACCTCACTGCGTTCTTCAACCCCTTGAATCCCGCATGCATTGCATGGTGCTTGCACAGGTGCTGAGAGATCTGCCCCTTGTCACAACCCCCCCCCCCCCCCTCTTTTGCATACGGTCACATGCTGCATATGGGTGGTGAAAAGGTACTTATCTCTGCATTAAGCAACTGTTTTTATTTTGTTTTAATAGATTCTGTTCCACGTACTATGGGCACAGGAAAAAAAATACAAATCTGAGTTTGTGGTGCAGCAAGCAATAAAATATGTTTACTTTCAGATAATTACCACAATGAGCATTTAACTAAATCCCTTTTAAAATCCTAATTCACTAGCAGTATGGATGCGTCAGCACAAATATATTTGATGTTCAGCGTCTGCCTAAGTCCTTTTAATCAGATCACATTCTGAAGTCTCTCAGATACCCAGTAGCTCTATATTCCATGACATCAGAGTGGGCAGATAAGAAAATGTACATTCAGATATCTTCTCATTAATTCAGTAGGCTAGCACTGGCTGGGAAAGCCGCAAACAAATAGTGATTACTGTTGTCAGGAACTGCTTGGCATGACATCACCAGCCATGGGACTAAAGGCTGCTGGTGTTTCTGATCTTTTACAGTTTCACGGTAAAGTGTGTTGGCACATTAGGACTTCTGTCATCATAACACTTTGATGGGGGTTGCAAAAAACTACAGTATGGGGGGGGGGGGAGACATAGTGACCGCTGTGGCATGCAATGCCAAGCTGCTGCTAACAAAGCAAACAGAATATTGTCATGCATTAAAAAGGGAATCGACTGCAGCGATAAAGCGATAATTTTCCCGCTCTACAAGACTCTGGTCCGGCCGTACCTAGTGTATGCTGTCCAGTTCTGATCACCAGTCCTCAGGAAGGATGAAATGGAGAGAGCACAAAGAAGGGCAACAAAGCTAATAAAAGGTCTGGAGGATGTTCGCTATGAGGAAAGGTTGCGAGCACAGAACTTATTTTCTCTGGAGAAGAGACGTTTGAGAGGGGATACGATTACCGTACTGGTGACCCCACAATAGGGATAAAACTTTTTTGCAGAAGGGCATTTAACAAGAGACGTGGCCACTCACTAAAATTGTAGGAAAAGAGGTTTAACCTTAAACTACTTAGCGTTTTTTCACTGTAAGAGCGGCCAGAATGTGGAATTCCCTTCCACAGGCGGTGGTCTCAGAGGGGGGCATCGATGGTTTAAAAAACCTATTAGATAAGCACCTGAACGACCACATCATACAGTGATATACAATGTAATACTGACATATAATCACACACATAGGTTGGACTTTTTCCAACCTCACCTACTATGTAACTATGTTACTTCCCTCTGGTATTACAAGGGCAGCACAGTGGCTTAGTGACAACACTTCTGCCCTGCAGCACTGGGGTCCTCTGTTTAAATTCCGACCAGGACACTTTCTGCATGGACTTTATGTTCTGTATGTTTTTCACATTTTAAAGACTTGCTGGTAAGTTCATAGCTTCTGACTAAATTGGGTACGCTGCCATGAATGTGTACACAGAAAAAACATAAATAGAAGAAAGGGTAAGGAGTTGTATGGCAGAAGAGACATACAAATGTTCTACTACCCTGAATAGATTTCTGAGCATGTGCTGTATGAGAAACCATAGCTTTCCATCAGAGCAGAGGTATCTACATCCTCATAAAAGAGAGAGAGAGAGTATTTCAATAATGCTCATAGATGCATACAACTAAATAACTCAGTGCAATTACAGAAGGATGGGCTCCTATTGATTATTACTAACCTCACACAGGACGACAGGAATTTGCTCATGTAGAAAAACGACTTAAACTTCATATTTTTTGAACATATCACTGCTGTGTTTAGTGCACCTCCTTTCTAATTAGCTTTTCAGCTCTTGTTTTGTAACCACTATTTGATCGTCATGCATATTGTGATTTATTGTTCTTTTTGTTGTCCCCTAGTTATTCTCTGCGAATAGAAGCAATGGTGCTTAAAAAAGAATTTTCACCTTCCTATTCCTCTTTGAGTAAAAACATGATGGTTATCCGGCTGGCTACAAAAGGTGAGTGAATGAGTAACCTGGCAGAGACTTCTTTTACTTCTTGTATATGAACTCATTGGATCATAATCTGCAAGGAAATGACCATACACTGGACTATGCTGGCGTTTTTAGGTCCTATTTTCCAATACATTGTTTGATTTGGTAACATGAAGATCTATAGCTAGATTCAGATAGCCTGGCTTAATTTTGAGGCGGCGTAGCGTATTGCATATACGCTACGCCGCCGTAAGTCAGAGAGGTAAGTGCTGTATTCACAAAGCACTTGCCTCCTAGGTTATGGCGGCGTAGCGTAAATGGGCCGGCCTAAGCGCACCTAATTCAAATGTCGAACAGGGGGGTGTGTTTTATGTAAATGATTTGTGATCTGACGTGATTGAAGTTTTTAACGAACGGCGCATGCGCCATCCATGGACATATCCCAGTGTGCATTGCTCCAAAGTACGCCGCAAGGACGTATTGGTTTTGACGTGAACGTAAATTACGTCCAGCCCCATTCACGGACGACTTACGCAAACAACGTAAAATTTTCACATTTCGACGCGGGAACGACGGCCATACTTAACATTGGCTAGGCCAGGTATTTGTTCGACTAACTTTACGCCGGAAAAAGCCTTTACGTAAACGACGTAAAAAAATGCGCCGGGCGCACGTACGTTTCTGAATCGGCGTATCTATCTCATTTGCATATTCTACGCCGAAATCAACGAAAGCGCCACCTAGCGGCCAGCGTAAATATGCACCCTAAGATACGACGACGTAGGAGACTTACGCCGCTCGTATCTTGGCCTAATTTAAGCGTATCTGGTTTCCAGAATACACTTACATTTGCGACGGCGTAGATTCAGAGTAACAACGGCGTATCTACTGATACGCCGGCGTAACTGTCTCTGAATCTAGCTACTAGTCTGCATATGTGAGTGGTTTTCCATATGACCACTTGTGATTCCCCCCTCGCAGTCCTGAACTTTGGCTTTGATGCCAAATGATCAAGCACATCTGGCCTTCTCATGTTAGAAAATTGAGCTGCCAAGTTTGGGCCAGGAGTCCAGCTTGTACATGATCACCATTTTCTTATACATACGGTAGTTTCTGAATAATACTGCTGGGATACCTGGGTATCGCACTCATTGGTGGGTTTTTTTAACCAATGTTACAATACAGGGGAACCTTGGTTTACGAGTAACGCGGTTAACGAGCATTTTGAATAACAAGCAACTTAAAAAAAAAAAGAAAAAATTATGACTCGGATTGCGAGTGTTGTCTCGCACCATGAGCAGAATTCAAGCTAATGGGATGTGCAGTACCGCATTTGGCCGGAGGTGTGGGGGCGCCGGAGCCATTCGGAAATACTCAGTTCCCAAGCCTTTCCGTGGTTTTCTGAGTTCAGCCAAGCTTCTCTAGCCTTTCTGAGTATTTCCAAGGTACTCCGGCGCCCCACACCTCTGGCCCCATGCGGTATTGCATGCCATAGAAGTCAATGCGGAACACATTTATTTTTGTTTCCATTGACTTCTATGGGCATATGCGAGTGCTTTGGATTATGAGCATTCTCCTGGAACGGATTATGCTCGTAATCCAAGGTTCTAGTGTATAGTGAATCTAGCACTGCAGGGCAGGATGTCACTGCAACCTATATCTTTAGTCGCGAGATCCAGAATTTGAGATCCAGGAAGCTAGTGATTCAGCCCACCAGTTTAGCCTTGAGAGGTTGCACCCTTTTTTGTCACCTTTTCAATAACCACAGTCCCTTAAAGCATTATATATCTGAATTATTGCTTTAATGTTTGGGTGCCTGTTACCTGAGTATATATTTTTAACTTTTTTACTTTGTACAGCATCTTCTAAATGCCTGGCTAGTCAGAAGGATCTAGTTCTTATTTGTAAATGTTAAAGCACACCCTTTGTACGAGGTGTCCATTAATTGCAGCTCTGGTGCTGCAACATCATCTTTGGAAGGGATAATTTAGGATCATTGAAGGGGCCTGACCCACATTTTGCTAGGGTGTGTAATTTGGGAGGATAGACAAAAACTGAATCATTCGTCTTGTTATATAGGTTACATGCTATAAATAAGTGGCATATATTTTTTTTCTCTAAACCTGATAATACAGTGTGTAAATATTCTAGAGAAACTTAAAGTGGTTTTAAAGGTAGAGGGTTTTTTACCTTACTGCGTTCTATTCAGTAAGATAAATAAAACTATCTGCAGGCAGCTCCCCTCTAAATACTTGCCCTATCCTGATCTCGACCAAGTGATGCGTATGAGAGCAAAGCCCTCTCATTGGCTCAGATACAGCAGCAGGGGAGCCATTTGCTCCTGCTGCTGTCAATCGCAGCTATTAACAAGGGAGCGGGGGGTGTTATGAAAGCCCTGCTCTGTTTCTTATGGACACACAGTGTGGGGCTCAGGAGCAAGCATGCATGAGTGCCCCATAGTAAACGGCTTGCTATAGGGGCACTCCGCAGGGGGAAGACAATAGTTCCGTCAGGCGGCACGAAAAGAGGAGGATCAGGGCTTCTCTGTGCAAAACCATTGCACAGAGCAGGTAAGTATACCATGCTTGTCATTTACATTTGTAAAGTAGCCTTTCATTAGTAAGTTGCCGTACATACTCGCGTATAAGCTGACCCGAATATAAGCCGAGGCAACTCATTTTACCACAAAAAAACTGGGAAAAAATATTGACTCGAGTATAAGCCTAGGGTGTCCATGTGCCCATGCCTCACTGTGTCCATGTGCCCATGCCTCACTGTGTCCATGTGCCCATGCCTCACTGTGTCCATGTGCCCATGCCTCACTGTGTCCATGCCTCACTGTGTCCATGTGCCCATGCCTCACTGTGTCCATGTGCCCATGCCTCACTGTGTCCATGTGCCCATGCCTCACTGTGTCCATGTGCCCATGCCTCACTGTGCTCCCCAGCCGTAGGTCCCCCAGACAACAAACTTTGCACACCTGTAGAGTAGAAAGGTTTAATTTATTAGGTGACAAATAATTCCCGAGCGCTATGAGTTGGTTACAAAACACGGAACAGATGCTTACTTTCCTCTTTGAGGCACCCTTTCATTGGATTAAAACCTTGGACTGAAACCCTCCAATAAGGGATGAATCACTATTTTGATCACTCATACATATGTGTGTAAAAAATTTAGATTTTCTGTAAACAACTTTTTTTTATTCAAGAACCAAACAAAGAGCATGTACACCTTTTGAAAAGCAGCCATTTTTTTTTTCTTTTTTCATTCAACCCCATGGTTTTAACAAAAAGAAACTGTCAGCTCAGGTCGGAGACCCCGTACTAACCATGCAAGGTTAGTACAGCGATCCTCCCCGCTGAGCTGTTGTGTTCTGACAGGGGGATGACTCCCCTGCCAGAACACTCCAATCAGTGCTCTCGGCCATTGGCCCAGAGCGCTGATTGGGAGTTGGTCAAATGCTGTTTCTTCAGCATGCACGTCCAACAGAATCGGGCCAGACCGTCATACACACAGGCAGAATATCTGCTGTGTTGTTTTTTTTTCTTGAACCGACAAATGTCTCCCGACATTCTGCTTTTAGTTGGGATGAAGAGAATAAAAATGAAAAAATTATCTATGGGTACTGGTTTTTATACTTCTTTTTTTTTTATTTTTTTTTTTTTATTATTATTATTATTATTATTATTATTGGGATAGAAAATCCTGATTCCAATGTACATGGACAAATGCAAAAAAGAAACGTATTTATTTTTTAAATACATTGTCGCACAATATTATTGCCTTGGTGTTCTCTTTAAAATGTATTTTCAAGGAGCGTTAAAGTTGTACAGTTCTGCTTTTAGGAATTGTTATGGCCAAAAATGCTATGTGGACTCCCTTTGGGTTTAAACATTAATTACACGCCTGGTCTGATGAGTAATAACTTGACCTGACATACATAAGTATTATGAGAAGTGAAGTTGTAGAATTTTTATAGCCAAATTAAAGGCTTAAGACACGAAGAATTTTGATGACTGGAGAAAAATGAATGGTGGGATGGACTCATCAGTTACAGCTGCTGTTGAAAGAACTCAATCATTTTTTTGTGAACATGAAGTGTAACCTACTCGTCTAATCCTGCTCTGTCAGCACACATCTGGCACTGTTTGCACCTTACTCAATGTAAGCACTCATAGTTCCAGGTATTCCTGGGTGTTCTGATATACACTTGCTTCTTGGGTTGATAAGTTTGGAGCATGGCGCCCACCACTAGCCATCGCCTAATCTTCACTATGAACGAGTGCAGCTGCCCGACTTGGTAATGGCACAATAATGAGGCTTTAAAAATGAAAAGGGATAGGGCAAAGCTTCTGCCCACATGTGGTCTGATATTCCCTATCTTCCTAGGATGTAAGTATATACCATGTTTCCCCAAAAATAAGACCTACCCTGAAAATAAGACCTAGCGTTATTTTCCAGGAGGGCTGCAATATAAGCCCTACCCCGAAAATAAGCCCTAGTTAAAAATGCTTGTAAAATCCTATAATCCACTCTATTACAGTATTATATAATGTACAATGTGTGTGTTTCTGTAATATAATTGCGGGGAAGAGAGCTCCGGCGGGTAACAGAAGTGCAGAAATGTATTTGGCACAATTATATTACAGAAACTCACACATTGTAAATTATATACTACTGTAATAGAGTAGATTATAGGATTTTACAAGCATTTTAACTCAGTTCACACTGGGGATTCCTGACAGGCAGGGAGGGAGAGGGGGAGAGAAGAAAGCACATTACATGGTAAGACCTACCCACGAAAATAAGCCCTACTGTGTCTTTTGTTGGCATAATTAATATAAGACCCGGGCTTATTTTCGGGGAAACACGGTAGTAGCACTAGAGGTTTAGGGCACTGCGGGTTGCCCAGGACCTGGCTTGGGATCATTCATGCTGACCCTTGCTGGTTTAGGTTGGCATGTAAAACTTGCTTATGTACGAGGGTGTTACTGAATGCTGCCTTTCGCATTTCAGTGCAGAGCTGCTTAAGCATGCCCTTAAGTATAAAATGCTGCACAACTCTGCCTTTTGCATGCCAACCCATCTCAATAGGATTTGCCACCTTCACAGAAATTCAATGCAAAGCAGGCCAAAGAATTGTCATCCATACTTGTCCATCTTAAAGGGCATGTATGAACTTAAAGTTTATAGTTTGTGAAAGAATAGTGAAATTATTCTCTTTTGTTGTTTTTTACGAGTGAGAGCTGTCATTAGAAATGTGATAGGAGACGATTACATGTAAAATAATGCCATCCGCAGCTATAACCTTGTTAAACAGAGTTTTAGAGCATCCTTTAAAAAATAAAAAAAAGCATTGTATTGCTCTTTCATTCATGAATAATAAGCAGAGGATATATTACAGTTACCACGGTAGTGAGAGGTATTCTATTACACAAGCTTGTACAGAAGTGTTGGCTGCTTCTAATACTACAGTGTTTGTGCTGTTCTTTAATGGTGTATTTTAGTGCTTTACGTGTTTAGAGAAATGAGAATTTGATACATGTGGAATATTTGATTTTTGCATTTACACCTTTTTCTGAACATTCCATAGTAAATTGTGTTTTTTTTTTTCTTTTTCAGAGCTGATGTCATGTGAGCAGCTGCATTCCATTTTGTACTTGGTGCTGCAGGCTGGGAACATTATGAATGCGGTAAGGGTGAAGTCTCCTGCTGCACCTTGCATCTCCCTACATCTCTTCTATTTACATATGTAGTTTAATGAATTTTGACATTTTCTTTGTTTTGCAGGGGGGTTATGCTGGAAATGCTGTTGGCTTTAAACTGTCATCGTTGCTCAGGCTTGCAGACACAAAGGCAAATAAACCTGGAATGAATCTGTTACATTTTGTGGCTTTGGTATGTATACAGCATCTTTATGTTTCTTTCTTAAACTCTTGTATATGGTTTGCTGGGAGGCTGCTACTACCAACCTGTTGTGCACTCATGCATAGCTCCTAGCTGTCCCTGATTCCAGGGACTGTCTCATTTGGAACAAAGTCCATCTTTCCTCCTCATTTTGGTCTGATCCATATAGTTGTATAGAATATGCACTTTTTGTTCTTCAAAAAGTGTTTCCCAGTGCTAAACCTTTTATTTAAATTGCTGCATTTGTAAATTTCAAAAGCCAGTATAAAGGAATAGTAGTGGTTAAAAAAAAAAGCACTTGTGGGTTTAACCAAATATATATTTCTCCACTTTGGCTCGTTAAAGACCAGGCCACTTTTCGCGATTTGTGCGACGTGGCTCCCAAACAAGATTGGCGTCCTTTTTTTCCCACAAATAGAGCTTTCTTTTGGTGGTTATTGATCACTTCTGCGGTTTAATTTTTTTGTGCTAAAAACAAAAATGGAGCAACAATATTGAAAATGCAATATTTTTTACTTTTTGCTATAATGAATATCCCCAAAATCTAAAAAAAAAGTTTTTTTTCCCCTAGGTTTAGGCAAAATCGCATTAAGTGTTGATTTGGTTTGTGCAAAATGTATAGCATCTACAAAATAGGGGATAGTTTTATGGCATTTTTATTAATATTTTTTTTTTTTTACTAGTGATGGCGGCGATTAAAGATTTTTATCGTGACTGCGACATTATTGCGTACAGTTGTGACACCATTTTGGGACCATTGTCGTTTTTACAGTGATCAGTGCTATAAAAATGCACTGATTACTGTAAAAATTACACTGGCAGTGACGGGGTTAACCTGTAGGGGCACTGAAGGGGTTAAGTGTGGCCTGGGGCGTGCTTCTAAGACGATCGCGGGCATCGAGTCCTTGGTACCTGCGGTCGGGCTCACGGAGCTCGTGGCAGGGGACGTATATATACGTCCTTCTGCCTGTCCGTGCCATGCTGTCGACGTATACCGTCGTGCGCTGGTGGGCAAGCAGTTAAGAGAATTTGAAATGAACACAGACGGCAATACAAACACAAAAAAATTGTATTTTCATTTCTGTCCGTGTTGCTGTTGGAGATGCACTAATTTTCACAGCATGAATAGATGCAAAGCTTTTTAACAGACCACTAAACACATCAGTAAAACTCTGACAGGTTTTTAAATTTACCGGCTCTATGCATATTGTAAAAAAAAAAAAAGTTTTGGCTGGGCATAAACTTTAAGATGGTTTCTGATTGGTTGCTGATGCAAACTGCACCTAGTGCTTTGCTACATGTACCATGTCCGGAATCCTACCCAGAGCCCCAATTCCTCAAGGCAGCCATTGTTACCACTGAGTTACCTGTGAGCATTCATAGGATATTGATGTATTTAATGTTTCTGGTAATTAATAAACTACTTCATCTTTGGCTGTTGAGCATTCCACAATGCCCTCCTAATATGTTTTCTTTGTATTCAAGGAAGCCCAGAAAAAAGACGCCGCTCTGTTGACATTCTCAGAGAAGCTGCCGCATATTAATGAAGCAGCCAGGTAATACACTGTACACTGAACACTGAAATGACATTAATAAAGTGTATTAAGTCAGAAAGACCTTGCAGGGCCCAGTATTATTAGAGGTCCAACTTGGGAACCTGTATTGATGTAGAGAACTCTGTACTGGGATATCTGGTGTGTCTATTTGTGCCATATAAAGGAGGACAGGCCAAATGTCAGTCCCAGGGAAATTCTGTGTGTGATCTTTGTATGCACTGAATACATCCTGTGGAGCTGTACATGGCAACATAGCCCTGGAGGAAATTAGATTTCTATTGTTTGTACATATGGCAAAGCAAAATACCAGTCTCCTGTTTTACCATGTGTGGTGACAGGCGTCAGCTGGAATAATATCAGTGTGTAGTCCTTGTGTGCTAAAACGTGCGCAAGAGAAAGTTCTTTCCAGGCACATGGGGACTGGCTGATTGTGCCCGTGACTTGGACATCTAAGAAGACCTAGGTTTGTTTCGTGGCAATGTCTTGTTTATACTGTACACACGACCTTGCCTAAGACTAAACTCTGAGCCGTCATAGCTTCTCCCATTCATTTAAGGTCGTATGAGCAGATGTGTATACATGCATTAAACCCCAACACAAAAGCCCATTGTGGGGGTTATGTTTGTGCAGTTTAGACCCTTCTGTATTTTAGGAAATGTAACCTGGAGAATACTAAGCACCATTTTATGTTTTTATATATCGGGTGGCTATATACAATTTAAATAACAATCATTGCTCACGTGATTCTATATTTTTATTCCCTTTTCTAAATTCAAATGCCATGTGCACACACTCGGAATTTCTGACAACAAATGTTCGATGGGAGCTTTTGGTTCGGAATTTCCGACAACAAAAATTTGAGAGCTGGGTCTCAAATTTTCCGACCACAAAATCCGTTCTCGTAAATTCCGATCGTGTGTGGACAATTCCGACGCACACAATTCCACGCATGCTCTGAATCAAGTACCAGACGTAAGTGCTCGGTCTGGTAAAACTAGCGTTCGTAAAGGAGATGGCACATTCGTCGCGTAATTGACTGAAAAGCATGGGCTGAAAAAACGCAAATCGTCTCTCACCAAGCTTCTACTAACACGACTGGTATTGAACTTCCCTTTTCTAGTGCCGTTGTACGTCACTGCGTTCTTGACGTTTAGAATTTCCGACAACATTTGTGTGACCGTGTGTATGCAAGACACGTTTGAGCCAACATCCGTCGGAAAAGTATCCACGATTTTGTTGTCGGAATGTCCGATCGTCTGTACGCGGCAAAGAAGTGACCTATAAGCCTAGCAAGTAACATGCATATTTTTTAGCACTTGCCACATTCAAGAACACTTGTTACCACCCCTAGAGAACAGATTTTCGATTAGTCTTGGAATTGGGCCTTGAGCATTCCATGGCTACCATATACAGAAAACTTTTTTTTTTTAAGTGCTTGTAGGCATTGGATGGCTCTGGTGTACAATATTACATTTTACTTTGTGTCCATATGCTAGGCATGTATTTTATTACATGTTGAGGACATGGACTTAGAAAATTATGTCTGTAGTTGTCTTGCTTTTAAATAACTAGCTTTTGAGATTTCTCTGGCAGTCTCTTAGTCTAACTGGTGAGGAGGTGAAATATTTTGTATGGTCTTCGGGACTGGGCGTTCCTATTTGATTGACAGGCTTCCGACGGTTGCAAACATTGCGTCACGATTTTCCGAAAGTAGCCGAACGTCGGTGCGCAGGCGCCGTATAGAGCCGCACCGACGTTCGGCTTCTTTCGGCTACTCGTGACGCAATGTATGCGACCGTCGGAAGCCTGTCGGAAGCCTGTCAATCAAATAGGAATGCCCAGTCCCGAAGACCATACCCGGAAGCAGCGGAGAAGATCGCTCTCTAAAACGGTAAGCACTGCTTCGATTTTAAAAAAAAACACCCGATTCCCCTTGACAAAATGAGCCTCAATCTAATGTTAAAAAAAAATTTTCGGGTGAACTCCCGCTTTAATACTCAGTGTGAACCCATGCTGAGAACAGATCTTGGACAGTGTCCATCTGAGGATTTTATATTAACCCTTGCATATATGTAGTAAACTATATGTAGTAAAAACAGGGATTCTTGCTTGCCTAATTTGCAGTACATCTTCAAGCTGGCCAACTGTGTCAGTGTGATCCCTCTCTGGCCATTCCATTCCATACTCTACAGGGCCAAATACATAATTACTCCTAGTTTTTTTTTTTTTCTTCCCCAGCCTTTCTGCTGTACATTAATAATTTCCCTGCAGCAGCCTGATCGGAAATGTTGCACATGTGCCTGAGAATAATGGTAGTCTTGTGTGCATATGCTGAACTAGAGATGAATACTGCCATTGTTCTCTGTGTTCATCAGATGGGAATACCTACCTACCTGACTGAATCCAGTGCTTGGCCCAGATCAGGCTGGGACAATAGAAAAAATTCCATTGTATGCATCTTAAGTAGACTTGCATTATTATTAGTAGTACTTAAATCAAAGATACTGCTGATTTGTTTTCTGTTCTTATTATTGTCCTTGAAGTTAGGTTATCTGTGTTTAATTTGAATGTATTCTTTACATTTTTTTTGCTACCTAGCCTCGTGGTTATATTGTGCTTTTTTTTATTTTTTTGTGTTTTATTGAAATGAAGTTATTAGCGTTGCAATGAAACGGAGAGTCGTTGTCCAATTTTGATTTCTCCGCGTAAAGTTTTTTCCTGTAGACTGAAGAGCAGAATTTAACCTCCTGGTGTCAGGCACTTGGCTTTCCCACATTGCTTGCTGGGGGCTGCTTTTACTTGTTACTATGACAGAGAAAGCGAGGTCAAAAGGCTGATTCATGCACAAAAGCCCAGCTTGTACGCTGGCAGTGAGCAAACCAGAGTCCTTCGAATAGCGAGGGAGTGTACGATGGCATGGTGAGAAGCATCAATCCCATTTCTCCCACACATCTGTTCTGTATGTATACAAGCATCCACATTGTCTAGGCCTTGGCCATTGGAGATATTTCCCCCCTCTTTCTTTATCATGGTTAGATGTTCAGAATATATTTCATAAAGAACACCATTTATATCTATTACTATTTGCTAGAGCCAGATGTGCCGAGTGGCGTCTGATGTCTCTTGTCTGCAATAACACAACATAGTTCTAACAGGAAGCAGACCTGTTCCATTATTTCACTAGTTATTAGTTACGGAAATATGTCAAGCAATTAGTGTCTTTACTGAATCAGTCCATTACGCTTGACTCCAGAAACGGGTGACGGGTCAGGAGACAGATAATGCTATAAATGATTTGGAAAGTTTTTGTTAAAAAGAGATAACATCATTGCTCTTCAGTGTGTACAGCCACAGGGGTGATTGGGTATCTGATGACGTAAGGCTTTTGTGCCAATTAATCTCTGCTGTTTGTAAGGTTTGTCATGTGAACGTTTTGCATTGTTGGGGAAAAGCTCTGCGAGGTTTCTTGCTTCCACCCAACTCCTCTTACCTTTTGCTTTTGAGATTCAGGTGTTTGGTGATGTAATTAAATATTACAGATTTAGTCTCGGATGCTATGCTTTTTAATTGTTATATCATTTTTGCATATACTGTATAATTCAAGTTTTATATAAATATTTTTTTTTTAAGGTTATCTACAGAAAATGCGGAAACAGAATTTCATTCACTCTCTACAAAAACAAAAACCATTAAAGACCAAATCAAAAAGGACCCTGAACTAGTGCAACAAATGGAAGAATTTCTGCAGGTAATCGGTTGCACACACTTAACGCCTGGGCGATGTCGCATTTGATTGGAATTGAAACTGTAATGTTTAAAGCTTAATTAAACCCAAAAGCAAACATTTATTATTTTGCATCTGATCAATTCTTGGATGTGCTGGTTGCAATCGTTTTTCTTTTTTTAGGCTTGCTTCTTCTATTTTCATCTGGTGATCCAGCCAGTAAGTCTGTTTTGCAGTTAAAAGGATGAGGCAAATCATTTTAACACTGGCATGGGTGCTTACAATGGTCAGATTTATTTATGTAAAACATTTATCCCAAAATAAAATAAATTACTGTCTGCTTTACCTGCTTATAAAGTGTTAGCTGCAGTTTGGCTTAAATTTTTTTAGATAAACTACGAGATTTAAATTTACTATCAGCCCCCCTCCCCCTCAGACTAACAATGCAAACAAAATGGAAAAAAGCCCATAAAAAAGGAAACTAATGCAGCCAACACATCTAATGGTTGGCAGACTGCAATATATTAAAATTGTGGTTTTTGGTTTCATAACAATTGGCTTGCTCCATTCAAATGAGTGTAAGAAACATGCCCCAGCGTTTATAGCTACAATGATAAATCATTAACGCAGAGTACCACCCAAAAATGGAGCTTCCGCTCATTTGTCTCCTCTCCCCTCTGGTGCCACATTTGGCACCTTTTGGGGGGGGGAGCGGATACCTGTCGTTGACCGGTATCCTGTCCCCACTTCTGGGAGCCACGGCTGTTGATGTCACCGCTGGGCTTCCTCCTCCTCCCTCCTCATTCCCTATGCTGCCGGGCCAGTAGGAGAGAGGAGTGTAGCCTCGCACATGCATAGTAGGGTTCCCGGCGTAAAGCCAAAAGGCTGTATTGCCGGGTTCCCTTATACGCAATGGCGGCGGCAGCACCCAACAGCTGATGGAAACGGCTGCAGTGCCGATATTGCTGGACTGCAGGACAGGTAAGTGTCCTATTATTTAAAACCAGCAGATGCAGTATGTGTAGCTGCTGGCTTTTAATTTTTGCAATGTTGGGTGGTCATCCACTTTAAACACCTTAAAGTGGATGTAAACCCACTCTCATCCTTTCTAAACTACTGCCATATTGCTGATCTATAAGGATATAGATGCCTCCTGCATGTATCCTTACCTGTCAAATGTCTCCCCTCTGTCTGTTATAAGAACTGAAAAACTGCAGATTCTGTGGGTGGATCTATTGTCCGGAGCTTGGTGGGTGGAGTCGTGATGTCAGTAGACTCCCCGCCCTCCTCTACACTCCCCTTGTCAACATGCATTTTTTTTCCTGTGTATTCCTTACACTAAATTCTGTTATGACCACTAACCTCCATTTAAAATCCAGAAAAGTAACCACCTGACTTCAGAAAATGAGTGGGGGTGGGAATTAAAAAATAATGCCTGTGTCCAGGCTAGTGCATGAGATATGTAAATAACCTGTCACTCACAGCAAGGGGGCGGAACGGACTAAGGTTTTTGTCTGTAAGTCCGTTTTATTTCACTGAACAATAAAAGAGGATTGCTCAGCGCTGGATTAACTCTGCATGGCAAGACTGGGCACAGATGATAAGAAATCTTATACTGTACATCGTGACATCAAAAAATAAATAAAAAAAATTGGGTTTATATCCACTTTAAAGCTGACTTTCTCAACCTTTTCAACACCGAGGATGCCTTGAAATAACTTTCCGGTCTCTGAGAACCCCTGATAAAAAGGACTATATCTACAACTCATGATCCATTAGTTTGATGGTCAGTGGGAAGGATGCTTCCTACACTTGTCGTCATTGGGAAGAATTACCCCCTTACCTATAGCTAAATAGATCAATGGTCTCATTGCTCAAGAAACCCCTAGCAACCTCTGGAGGAACCTTTGAGTTCCATGGAACCCTCTTTGAGAAACCCTGCTATTTAAAGTGTTATGTATAGCCACCCCAAAAAATATTTTAAGCTTTGCATAGAGAAGAGAAGTGTTAAAACTTCCATAAGGTCATCCTTCTCTGTATTTGTCCTGCAGGAGGGATTTTCTTTCACTTGCACTCTTGGAGACGCAACTAGAAGTGAGAGGTAATCTCTTCAAAGTGAGGGGGGAGTTCCCCATCCACAGTTGTCACCAGAACATTTTTCCACATTGTCATATTTTCGATCTCTAGCTTTCATGACAACACTAAATGTTATCATTTCCACTATAAGCAAAACCATACAGGCTATTGAAATGCTGTTTTTACAAGTGAGCATCACTTGCAGCAGTTTGTATTAAGAGAACAAGCTTTTTAAAGCAACAACCTTGGTGGCATTAAAAGTAGGCTTTACACATGACTAGTAGTGTGCTTGGGTGGTATAAATATATCATTATCTTGCAGGTTGCAGTGAAGGAGCTGAAAGAACTGGATACACAGAGAGTGGAGTTACAGAAAGAGAGTCACACCCTTATTGATTTCTTCTGTGAAGACAAGGAAACCATGAAACTTGATGAATGTTTCCAGATATTCCGGGATTTCTGTGACAAGTTCAACAAAGCAGTAAAAGTAAGACAACTACCGTAACTACATTATCAACATTTAAATTGACAGAGGGTACCATCTTTTATACTCCAGAGTAGAGCTTAAGTAGGGTGGAAGCTGACACAGATGTACAGTATCTCACAAAAGTGCACCCCTCCACATTTTTGTAAATATTTTGGTGAGCTTGTATCGCAGTGTAAATTTGCTGTCCCCCTAAAAATAACTTAACACATGTCCAAATTGGGCACAAAGGGTCAATATTTTGTGTGGCCACCATTATTTTCCAGCGCTGCCTTAACCCTCTTGGGCATGGAGTTTACCAGAGCTTCACAGGTTGCCACTGGAGTCCTCTTCCACTCCTCCATGATGACATCACAGAGCTGGTGGATGTTAGAGACCTTGCGCTTCTCCACGTTCCATTTGAGGATGCCCTACAGTTTACAACTGGAGACATGCTTGGCCATGGCCAGTCCATCACCTTTACCCTCAGCTTCTTTAGCAAGGCAGTGGTCGTCTTTGTTTGGGGCCGTAATCTTGTGTATATGTATGTATGTATGTATGTATGTATGTGTATATATATATATATATATATATATATATATATATATATATATATATATATATATATATATATATATATACAGGGAGTGCAGAATTATTAGGCAAATGAGTATTTTGACCACATCATCCTCTTTATGCATGTTGTCTTACTCCAAGCTGTATAGGCTCGAAAGCCTACTACCAATTAAGCATATTAGGTGATGTGCATCTCTGTAATGAGAAGGTGTGTGGTCTAATGACATCAACACCCTATATCAGGTGTGCATAATTATTAGTCAACTTCCTTTCCTTTGGCAAAATGGGTCAAAAGGAGGACTTGACAGGCTCAGAAAAGTCAAAAATAGTGAGATATCTTGCAGAGGGATGCAGCACTCTTAAAATTGCAAAGCTTCTGAAGCGTGATCATCGAACAATCAAGCGTTTCATTCAAAATAGTCAACAGGGTCGCAAGAAGCGTGTGGAAAAACCAAGGCGCAAAATAACTGCCCATGAACTGAGAAAAGTCAAGCGTGCAGCTGCCAAGATGCCACTTGCCACCAGTTTGGCCATATTTCAGAGCTGCAACATCACTGGAGTGCCCAAAAGCACAAGGTGTGCAATACTCAGAGACATGGCCAAGGTAAGAAAGGCTGAAAGACAACCACCACTGAACAAGACACACAAGCTGAAACGTCAAGACTGGGCCAAGAAATATCTCAAGACTGATTTTTCTAAGGTTTTATGGACTGATGAAATGAGAGTGAGTCTTGATGGGCCAGATGGATGGGCCCGTGGCTGGATTGGTAAAGGGCAGAGAGCTCCAGTCCTACTCAGACGCCAGCAAGGTGGAGGTGTAGTACTGGTTTGGGCTGGTATCATCAAAGATGAGCTTGTGGGGCCTTTTCGGGTTGAGGATGGAGTCAAGCTCAACTCCCAGTCCTACTGCCAGTTTCTGGAAGACACCTTCTTCAAGCAGTGGTACTGGAAGAAGTCTGCATCCTTCAAGAAAAACATGATTTTCATGCAGGACAATGCTCCATCACACGCGTCCAAGTACTCCACAGCGTGGCTGGCAAGAAAGGGTTTAAAAGAAGAAAAACTAATGGCATGGCCTCCTTGTTCACCTGATCTGAACCCCATTGAGAACCTGTGGTCCATCATCAAATGTGAGATTTACAAGGAGGGAAAACAGTACACCTCTCTGAACAGTGTCTGGGAGGCTGCGGTTGCTGCTGCACGCAATGTTGATGGTGAACAGATCAAAACACTGACAGAATCCATGGATGTCAGGCTTTTGAGTGTCCTTGCAAAGAAAGGTGGCTATATTGGTCACTGATTTGTTTTTGTTTTGTTTTTGAATGTCAGAAATGTATATTTGTGAATGTTGAGATGTTATATTGGTTTCACTGGTAAAAATAAATAATTGAAATGGGTATATATTTTTTTTTTGTTAAGTTGCCTAATAATTATGCACAGTAATAGTCACCTGCACACACAGATATCCCCCTAAAATAGCTAAAACTAAAAACAAACTAAAAACTACTTCCAAAAATATTCAGCTTTGATATTAACAAGTTTTTTGGGTTCATTGAGAACATGGTTGTTGTTCAATAATAAAATTAATCCTCAAAAATACAACTTGCCTAATAATTCTGCACTCCCTGTATATATATATATATATATATATATATATATATATATATATATATATATATATATATATATATATACATATACATATATATATATATATATATATATATATATATATATATATATATATATATATATATATATATATATATTCTCCTAGAAGTCTTTCAAACATATTTGGAATTTATTAATTGTATTTTAGGAATATTTTATTTTAGACTAGGTATAAAGATGTGTTGCAGTATTTTAGGTTAGTAACCTTCATCTGTGCATGAAGTAGGCATTTCTGTGTTTAATCGGGTCATCTTTCAAAAGTTTGTGGCCTTTTGCATAAAACTTTATACAAACCTTTTGTCATAGGTCAAACCAAGTATTTTTCATCTTTACAAGTATTTGGAAAAAAAATAATTTCCAGATTATGTAATGTTGAATTATGTACCTTGTTATATGCTTTGTCTTTTGTGGCAGGATTTGGCTACCTAAGTCCTTATAAGTATTTTAGCTGGAGATTCTATTGACGTTTATCAGTTGTGCCTTTTAATAGAATTGGTCAACATTAATTAGCTGTTGGATGACGTGTGAAGGTCTCAGGGCTTCGATATTATTGATAGAGAGCAGACAGATCACAGGGTTTTGATGCTAAGTGCTTCAGCTGCTATGGCCATTATATGTGCTTATGGGTTTTATTGTCTAGAGTATTGCCAATGTTCCACTAAATGTGATCTTTATAAACCCTGCATAGTTGCATATGTATTCTAATCTGTTTTGTTTGTGTTTTATTTCACTTAGGAGAATAGGGAGAGAGAATTACAAGACGTTCGCCAGAAGCAGAGACTGAAGGAACTGGAGCTAAAACGTCAGTCTTGGGTCTGCGTAGAGGCTAGAGGTTTTGGAAGGAGTAGCAGTGAAAATGATGTGGAGCTGCTGACAAAGAAGGGACTGGAGGAGTTTTTACTTCAGAGGCCCCAAAGTCCACTGAGTAGGAACTCTAGCACAAGGCGTTCTCGTCACTCATTAGGTGTAACAGCAGACAGAGAACTTCTGATGTACTTGGAAGCCCCTCCGGACGATCAGTTAAACAAATGTAATAGTCTTCCCAGAACTCACACTCGCCAGTCAAGACCAACAATTGCATGGATGAAAGACAAAAATGAAGAGGACAATATGCACTTAAATAAAAATGAAGCCTTTCAATGTTCCTCACCTTTGCCTACAGTTCATATTAGTAGTTTTGGAAATGACCACACTGCCATAGCAAATAAACAGAACAATCAGACCAATATAGACCGCAACAACAACCAGCCACAAAACTGCCAAGACTATGGAGATGCTTCAGTCAAAAAGACCCCTTTAAGCCCATTAGCAATCAGTATTCAGGAACGTGAACTGGTTAGAAAGTTACAAAAATTTGATCTTCAAGGATCTGTGCATGAAAATACAGAAGATGTTTGCTTAACAGATTTGGAGACGTTTGAAGAATTAAGTATTCATTCCCTTAGCCTTGCAAACAAAATTCTTCTACCATCCAAAAATACCAAAGACTCACCATCGAGTATATATGATGAGGACATGAGTATGACTGAGGAATATTCAAACAGTACAAGCACTCCTGTGTCGAAAAATACATGTACTTCTGAAAAAGAGCATGGAACAATTTTCTATGTTGAAGATACTACTGAAGACTCCTTATCTTTGGATCATTCTGAAGCACAAAGTGTAAACTGTAAAATGAGGGACACATCAGTTGCAATGGAAACTAAAAGTGAAAAAGTGAACATATCTCCTGATCGGCACAAAAATGTGGACTGTAGCACTGGAGATGCTGGCAGTACTAAGGAAAATACAATAAAAAGTAAAGATCACAAAAGACCTAACTCTGTGAAAGAAAGAACTTCAAGCTTCTCAAAATCAAATACAGCTCGTTCAGTTACTGCTACAACAAAACCTGTGCGCATGTTGAATGAGTCTGAGCATGAGACCATGCGGAAGGTTGTCCCCATTTCTAAGGCTACCAAGTCGGGAAGTATAAAACGTACAGAGCTCAGAAGCTCAGTGCGAGATGAAGGGAAATCTGATGAACTAAAACAGACTTTTCGGCACTCCCTTAGAGCCAAAAATGATAATGTCCCAAGGAGTTCCCCAATAACCAGTACAACTGCTGAAGAACCTAAGTTACAAAGAGGTTCGAGTTTTATAGCTAACACTTCACGTTTTCAAAGGGACCAGATCCAGCGCAAAAGTTCTGTAAAAAAACCAGCCGCAAAACCAGTTCGGAATATTGCTAAACCAAAGCCCGATGAAACCAAGATATGTAGGACATCTCCAAAAGAATCAAATTCTACTGAAACCAGCAAACCACAACCAACCACACCTTTACCCAGCCCCAAAACCCTGCCCTCTACACCAAGCTTTGCTAGAAACACTGTTGCATCATCCTCAAGGCGTGCAAACCCAGAACAGTCCTCTCCAACCACAGCAAAGACATCAACAATAACTAGATCGTCATCAATACGTCAGTCTAAAGGAAAGTCTGAACCGTTAACTAGGGATACAAACACAAGGGAAAATGGAAGAGTGAATACATTTAATAGGACTGGTAGTATGAGGACACTTGGGAAAGGGATGGTTGCTGTTGGAAACGGCACACCTGAGACAGTTCAGAAAGAGAAGGGCATTGTTGAAAAGTCATCTGTAAAACTAAAAGATACAGGCAAAGCTACCTTTGGTAAAATACTTAAACCTCTGCTAAAGTAGATGATTAATTTAAAGTTCCCATTACTAACATGACAACCCCATCTGGGAGAGTTGGTAAAGACATTTTTCACTTCCCCATTTTGACGAGCTGCGCACATTAGTCGTAGCAATTTTAACATTAAGAAGAACATGATTGTTGGTATATCCAGGTACTCTGTGTGGCAAACGAATTTGACAGCCTCATGAAGGAATTTGTGCTGAATGTAATCTGATATTCGTGGAGCGCCACTTGATGGATACTTTTTACAGGTTGCAGTAATTGGAAAGCTCTACTTTCAAAGGTGATTGCTCGGCTGTAAAACAGAACTCTGGTTAGTGTTTGACCTCCAAAGGTACAAATTATTCACTGACTTTGTATGGTTGGCTGCTTAAAGCTAATGGTATACTTGATCATACTGCCACTGGCATGGATATTCCAAAGACTCTGCTGGGTGGAGTCTTTTGCTTTACTGGATGATAAAATGACTGGCACGGGTGTGTTTCACAACCTCTCAAGGAAGCACACAAAAGGATGAATCATTGACGACAATGTTGCGTTCACGTACAATGATATCTAGTTACAAGTGTACAAAAGTGCCATGTATTTATTTTGCATTTGAAAGGTGTTACTGTACTATATTTAAATGCTAAGTCTTATTTGAGAGCACTTCAACTATTCAATGTTTCCATTGTGATTGTTCTTTGTTTTATTAACATGTGAATCCTGCTGCTAGGCTTCTGTCCTGTAAGTTTTGATATGGGGAGAAAAAAAAGAACTCTCTGTTCTTCGTATTGCTTATACTGTTGGCCAAACACAGTGGAGATCACGTGTAATGCATAATAATTATTTTCTCCTAGAATTCTGCAACTGCACTCAGTGTAAGCCAGCCTAGAAATGTTTACACAAATACGTCATAACTCCTCTTTTGTAGATGAAAGGTCTTTGTAGCAAGTGCTACTTTTTAGAACTGTACAGAGTTTGCTTTGTTTACCATGAAAGAGTACACCTAAAAAATTACAAAGTTGGTCAAATGAATGTCCAACAAATCTCAGCAACCTGTCAGGTTTAAAGCCTATCTTCAGACAGTATTTTTTTTTCTATCACGTTCAAGGGTTGGAACTTGAATTTGTATTGCTTTGTTTGTATGTCTGCTGGGAAGAGATTCCATTACTTCCTGTTCGAGTGACGGGGAGTCAGAGGGACAGGAAGTGAGGGGAAATCTCTGCAGAAGGAAAAAACACCACATCCATTTTATAGTAGTAGTGAAAGGACAGAACCTCTGTGAGGTTTAACTTATTATCTGTACCTGACCCCATGACCCCTGTTGCATTTTTTTTGCCCTGTTGACACAGGAATATAAAGCCAAAGTAAATCTCTCCAGTGGTGTCAGACAGCAATAGAAACCTGGTTCTAACCCTTCCCTACCCCATTCAAATAGTTAATAGAAATTAAACACAAAAGACCATTTTGGCTGGAGTTTGTACTTAAATATTATAGAAGTCACAACAGATGGCTCAGACTGTTCCAAATTGGTTACAAAGGGTTACATACAATTTTGCATATTGCTTTTTAAAATATTTTTTATGGCATGTTAATTATGTAGCACAATGTGTGAATTGTCCAAAGGACCAAATCCTTACCTAGGTTGAGAAGATGTTTGAAATAGATTTTGGCCAGTCATAAATCTTCTTATTATAACCACTATGGGATTATAGGATGGTGCTTTTGTAAGGGTGCTGATTCAGACTTCTGTATATGCTTTGCCTTATTTGACAAGTACTTATGGTACACTTAAGCATTTGGAGTCTTATCCTTGGATACTAGTAAACAGAAGTGTCCAAGTAGAAAAAAATTGCCATTGATATGGCTGTAAAGCCTTATAGCATCCTCCTAAAACTGGACGGACACCACTAGTGTGTATTAAGTTACTCCGTTGGGGGTTGTAGATTTTTTTTCTTCTTAGAAAATGCAAATATTTAACACCGCTTTATTTGAAGAGAAGGGTGACTGTCTAAATTAGGACGTTCTTCTCTTCAGACTTTCTTGTTGCCTTATGTCTGATTGCTGCTTACGGACTATAGATTTTGGTAATAAAATAGCCATTTTTTTATATACAAAAACAGGTCAAAGACTTACTGGAAAACACAATCATTACCTTGACGTTGTGTTGAGCATTTCTAATGCAGCCCACAGGGTCTTGATTCAGGGATCCAACATTATAAGTGAAATAAAGTTGTGTTTTTTTTTATTATTATTATAAATTCTAGACCCGTGCATCTACCTGGAATTGTGAAAGGACATATTCATCCCTTAGACCCACAGACGAGCAGATCTATCATAGAATATAATGGTCTGAAAGCGATACCTGTGTTATCGCAACTGCAGGAACATTTGCCTGTTAATTCATGAAATCGGCATCTGGCAGACTTGTGTGGTAACAGGAGATCTCCCCTTTCTTTGTATTACAGATAAAGGATCTTCTTTCTCCAGAGTGTTAATAAGCACTTCCAGCATTCACTCTCACACAGACTGTTATAGTGCGCAGAAAAATGGGTGTGAGGCAGATTTTTAACCTGTAACAAGGAATCATGAGTAATGACAAATGACTTGAATTCAGCTGCTCTCCATGAAGCCAGGAGGTCCCCTAAAAAAACAGCGATCACTCAAATTTAGACATTCACATGAAGTGCAGCTGAAGCATAGATGAGCTAGTCTAAAGCGTTAAAGGAAGTTGTTTCTATGCAGTTCTGATAAACATAGTCATATTTTTTTCAGACCTCGGGCACTCATATCATTGTCACAAATCTACTGGTTATGGTAGGATTGAAAAATTATCTTTGCCCGGATATTCTGTGACTTCTATAGAGCCCAATGGCCAATGCATCTTGAAGGGAAAAATCTATTGGCTAGGTTGGATTTTCCTGGCTAATTGCTATTGCTTTACCTCAAAATTAGCAATTTTGGAGATTTCTTCCTACCCGATAGGACTAAATAGACATAATTTGGGTCATTCAAGCATGTGTGATACAAGGATTCATGTTTGTTGGCATAGAGCCTTATTGGTTCTTGCATAGTGAAAATGTATAACCCTGCTACAAAGTATCTATAACCTCCTCCACTTCACTGATGTGATCTGGAACCATTGGGCTCAGAGCTGCAGATTTTTCCATAAAATATAGATCATTCTCGTTGCTTGATTGAGATCATCAGTGCTTTATATATGTTGCCAAAGCAATGACTTAAGCATGCAATGTGTAATGCTTTGCAAGTGTGGTGATGAGAAAAATATCCTCTGTGTAGTTTGTTAAATGAGAAGGATGGTGAATACACTATGCTTATTATTGTGTTGTTTTTTTTGTTTTAATCCAGTTAAAGTAAAACATACAGGTCAGAGTTTTTTCTTCCTGTCCTGGTCTCATTCATGAACTGTATATGAAAACAGATACTCAGGGGCAGGATGCACAGCATTATTTGGTATCTTACAGTTTTTCAGTGCTCTCATTTGTATGTACGTTTAACTACCGATTCCGACTATAAGTTTATTTAAATGTGTTTAATATTGTAAATTTGTATACTAGAAGGTACAATGTACATAGGCAATATATATATTTAAAGGACCTTTACATATTTCAGAATAGTTTGCTAATAAATCTTTCAACTGACAATTACAGGGTCTATTGTGTTTTTTATTTACAACAATATTAGTTTACTAAACGACACAATTTAAGAAATTTTGTGTAATTATTTGTCAAATTAAACTGAAGTATCACAAGATATCAGAAAAAAATCCCAAAGGAATCTCTGATCCTAACGCACAATGGTATACACTAATTTTAGACTTGCAGAAATAGCGGCTATTATAAAAGATCAAGTAAAATTATAAAACACATATGCTTCATTTAAAAAAAAAAAACATTAACAGCGCTTAAAGGAATCTGTGGTTCCAAAAAATATGTACTCATATCCTGCAAAACGACAGCCACAGAAAGTGACACCTGATTAGTCCCCTCCAAGGTAATTCATAGAGGTAAAATGACAAGACCAAGTACCAAAACTTCAATTAGGGCTGATTCGGAAACTGTTGTGTCCCCTTAGGTGAAAAAGAAAGTTCACTTCCTCCTTAAATATAATTCACATCAGTTCATGTGCTGTTCCAGCTGAATCTAAACTGTTCACAGCTGATGATATGAAACAACTCCGTCACTGCTGCTCCTCATATGCTCCCCTTGGTAATGTACTTACCGAACACCGAAATAAGTCTTGCCTGATCACTCCTCTCTGGGTAATTCTGGCAGTCCCTATATGTTGTGGCTCAGTTTCAATGGATGGAGTGCAGCAGTGCGAACATGTAAGCATACAAGGAAAGGTTGCACATAGTGTAAAACCCTTTTTAATGGTATAAAAACCCCTGCATACAAGTAATGCTTACTTCAGATAAAATTTCAACAGCATATCACTTAGGCCTTGTACACACGACAGGTTAACCAGAGGACAACGGTCTGAAGGACCGTTTTCATCAGTCCAAACCGATCGTGTGTAGGCCCCATAGGTTATTTAACCTTAGGTTAAAAAAATGGCAACTTGCTTTAACCACTTAAGCCCCGTACCAATATGCTGCGAAATGCCCAAAGGCGTTTTTACAATTCGGCACTGCGTCGCTTTAACAGACAATTGCGCGCTCGTGCGACGTGGCTCCCAAACAAAATTGATGTCCTTTTTCCCCCACAAATAGAGCTTTCCTTTGGTGGTATTTGATCACCTCTGCGGTTTTTATTTTTTGCGCTATAAACAAAAATAGAGCGACAATTTTGAAAAAAATGCAATATTTTTTACTTTTTGCTGTAATAAATATCCCCCAAAAACATATATAAAAAAAAAAGTTTAGGCCGATACGTATTCTTCTACCCATTTTTGATAAAAAAAATCGCGATAAGCGTTTATCGATTGGTTTGCGCAAAATTTATAGCGTGTACAAAATGGGGGATAGTTTTATTGCATTTTTATTAATAATTTTTTTTTTTACTACTAATGGCGGCGATCAGCGATTTTTTTCGTGACTGCGACATTATGGCGGACACTTCGGACAATTTTGACACATTTTTGGGACCATTGTCATTTTCACAGCAAAAAATGCATTTAAATTGCATTCTTTATTGTGAAAATGACAGTTGCAGTTTGGGAGTTAACCACGGGGCGCTGAACGTGTTAGGCTTCACCTTGTGTGTGTTTACAACAGTAGGGGGGTGTGGCTGTAGGTCTAACGTCATCGATTGTGTCTCCCCTATAAAGGGGATGACACGATCGATGCGCCGCCATAGCGAAGCACGGGGAAGCCGAGTTTACGTACGGCTCTCCCCGTTCTTCAGCTCCGGGGAGCGAACGCGACGGAGCGGCTATAAACGAATAGCCGCACCGTCGTCCCGGATCGCTCCCCGAGGGAATCCGCCCGCAGCAGGGGGGGATCCCGATCGGACCCCCGACCCGCGGAAAGGCAAGGACGTATATATATATATACGTCCTTCTGCCTGTCCGTGCCATTGTGCGGACGTAAATAGTCGTGCAGCGGGCGTTAAGGGGTTAAAATGTAACCGATGGATTGCTACCCGATAGGTCAAAACCGTTAGTCTGCAAAACCATCGGTTAAAAACCTGCTCATGCTCAGAATCAAGTTGACGCATTCTTGGAAGCATTGAACTTCGATTTTTTCAGCACGTCGTTGTGTTTTACGTCACCGCGTTCTGACACGATCGTTTTTTTAACTGATTAAGTGCACGCACGACGGACCATCAGTCAGCTTCATAGGTTAACCTAGGACAACAGTCCTTCAGACCGTTGTCCTCTGGTTAACCTATCGTGTGTATGAGGCTTTAGAGTTTTGCAGTCTCACTCTGCTCACTCAGTCATAAGTTCCTTATGAACGGATAATCTGATCCAGTGAGTCTCGGGTAGATGCTCGTTCTAGTGTTGTGTTGAAAGAGATCGTGATTGGCTCACGTCTTCAGAGGATGAGTACATATAATTTTTTGGAACCACAGATTCCTTTAAGCACTGTTAATGTCAAATTAAACTGAGTTTTGTTTGTGAAAGCTTTTGGAAGAAACGTTCTAGATGCCACAGGAGGATCTGGTTGGCGCGCAGGGGGGCATTGGCTTCCTGGGCCATTACTAATGCATATTGGGCTGCTGGCGATGGGACCTCAATCAGTAGGAGCACACCGGTAAGACCCAGCAGTTCAGTGAGCAATATTATCCGCCTCTGCTCACACTCACTTGTCCATGACAGTGGATGCTCCGAGCAGCTCACAGCGACAGCACTCCTCCTCTTCCATCCCGCGCTCTCTGCCTCTGAATTATGATATGCCGGATGGGGCCTAGGAAGCGCACTCCGCCTGAAAGGGAAGTCTCTGTGTGGGTAACACTGGCCGTGTGCAGGAGTGCACTCTGCACACTCATACCTCTCTGTTGCTGGCAGCTCTGCATGCAATTATAAAACTGTGTAGCAGCGGCTGCAAACAGCAAGCTGCCTCTACATTAATGCAGACATTTTACCCGGCATCCGAGCAGTGATTGCCATCCTGCCCTTGGTGCATGTACCCCAGGTTGAGAAACCCCATTTTAAATGATAGAGACAGAATATCCACCAAAAATCCAGAAAAAAAAAAACACATGATACAAATGTTATAAATTGAGTTGCAGTTCGGTGAGTAAGTATTTGATCCCCTACAAACCAACAATAGTTCTGGCTCCTGTATGTGCTCATATGGTACACAAATTAGTCCTTTCAATTTAGGAAGTTGCACCTAATGACAACTCGTTATGTGTATAAAAGACACCTGTCCACAGAATCTTTCTTCCATTCAAACCTCTCCATCGTGGGCAAGATCAAAGAGCTGTCAAAGGATGTCCGGGACAAGGTTGTAGACCTGCACAAGGCTAGAATAGGCTAAAGGACCATCAGCAAGAAGCTTGGTGAGAAGAAGACAACTGTTGGAACAATTATTCGCAATTAAAAAAAATACAAAATAACCATCAATCACCCTCGGTCTGGAGCGCCATGCAGGATTTCACCTCATGGGGTAAGGATGATCATGAGAAAAGTGGGATCAGCCCAGAACTACACAGGAGGAGCTTGTGAATGATCTCAAGGCAGGCCCAAATGAAGGTTGCTAATAAACATCTAAATGATTTAGAGAAGTATTAGGAGAAAGTGCTGTGGTCAAATGAGACCAAATTATTTAATTTTTTTGGCATTAACTCGACTTGCTGTGTTTGGAGGAAGAATAATGCTGACTATGACCCTAAGAACACCATCCCTACAGTCAAGCACAGAGGTGTAACCAATATGCTTTGTGGCTGTTTCTCTGCTAAAGGTACAGGCTGACTTTGCCGCAGTGATGGGGCCATGTATTGTAAAATCTTGGATGAAAACCAAAGACCTTTTATCCTATAGAAAACTTATGGATGGAGAAGAAACATTGAGTTGCCAAGTGACTAAGGATTTAGAGAAGATCTGTAAAGAAGTGTGGTCCAAAATCCCTCCTAAGATGTGTGCACAACTGGTAACCAACTACAAGAACCATCATACCTCTGTGCTTGCCAACAAGGGTTTCTCCACCAACTACTGTTTTGCTTGGGGATTAAATACTTATTTTACACAATGAACTGCAAATATACCATTTATAATGTGTTTTTTCTGTATTTTTGGTTGATATTCTGCCTATTATTTAAAATGCACCTATGATAGACCCTTCATTTCTTTGTAAGTGGGCAAACTTACAAAATCTGCAGGGGATCAACAAAAAAAAATGTTCCCCCTGTATATCCAGTGACAAACTTCTCTATAATATATACGTGCTCTGTGTCAAATAAAATAATATATATTTTTCAGTTTAACATGGAAAGGGTGGGGATAAGTAGAATGGTACCTAGTTTTTAGATGTTCTGGGCTGTTGCATTAGATATACATTTTTTAAGCTACTGATATTTTACTCACTGTGAGTGCAGACCTAACATTGATATAATGATCTGAACTGACAACAAAGAAGTTCATTATCGTAATTATTATCATACAGGATTTAGATAGCGCCAACAGTTTGTGCAGCGCTTTACAACATGAGGGCTGACAGTACAGTTTTACAATACAATTCAAAACAGGTGAAATCAGAGGGTCCTGCTCTTTAGAGCTTACAATCTAGAAGAGCGGGTCAAGTGATACAAAAGGTATGAACTGGTGGAGATGGTAAAAGTACAGTTATTATAGGCAGGATAGGCTTCTTTGAAGCAAAGGTTTTTCAAGGCTCACCTAACAGAAGACAGAGTAGGAGATAGTCAGACAGATTGAGGTAGGGAATTCCATAGGATAGGACAGGCTTGGGAGAAGCCCAAGAGGCAAGCATGAGTGGAGGTGCCAAGGGAGCTAGTATGTTCATGTACTCTGCACAAGGGACACCAAAAAAACTACAGCAGCCTTTCTGAACTTTTTTTAAACCTCGTTGAACCCTTGAAATAACTTTGTGGGTCTTGGGGCACCCTTGCCAATCATTACTATATCTAAAACTCGCAGCACATTAGTCTAGCAGGCAGTGGGAAGAGAGCTTCTTTTATTTATGTTCAGTGGCAAGATTGAACGGCTTATAGATGGCAAAAAAGATCATTGGGGTCAGTGATGACGTATCTGAGAGGTACAAATTTCTCACTGATCAAAGAACCGTTGGCAACCTCTGGAGAAACTCTGGGATTCCATGGAAACCTGGTTGAGAAAGGCCGAACTAAGGGCAAAACATTTTCTTTATTTAGTTTTCGTTAGCAGGGAAAGATTATAACTTCTTGAGGCTGGAAATGTGGTCTTTGTCCCTGTTGGGCTCCTTCTGAGAGATTGTAAATGTTATTGTGCCCCCATAGAGGATGTTCCTGCTCACCCAACTAAGAAGTGAGGAGAACTTTCTCGAATAGGGGCACCAACAGCTAGAACATCCTGGTTCAAAACCTTCGACACACTATCCAAGAATATAAAATGGCGTTATGCATTAGCAAACATTGCCATGATGTAAATGTTATGCACCGTATATGTACACCACTCATTTGCACTACCAGTCTGCTGCATCTTGCAAACAGAGCTTACTGCTCTTCACTTGTTAGAGCTGGATATGCTGGGCTTCACCAGTGACAGAATACATTAATCTATATAGAAGAATGGAGCTGTCAAAGAGATAAAGGGGCATAGATGGAGACAAAATGTCAGAAAATGCATGGGGATGTCACCCTCTACATACCGATGCCCCTCCTCTGCTTATTGCCTTTGTGTTTTATGGTAGTTCTAGACAGATATCCCTGCAAGTAAACTGTATAGGGAAATATCTGCCTGTTCTGGGGCCCATCATCTGAGCAGAAAAACATGAGGGGTAAAGTCGACCACTGTATCTGTACCCCCAACTAAAGTTGGGCATAAAAAACACCTGAAGTTCACAAATTGGGTGGCCTAGCCCTGCAAGCCCCACTGAGTACACCAAAGGTCAAATCAACTTGTTGAAGGAGCCTGCTGGACAATTTTCCACCAAACTGTGGCTGCATCCAATCAGCTGCAGGCACTGACAGAAAACGGTAGCCTTGCAGGGGGATTTGTTTATCAGTGCTGAACAGAGGAATCTGTTATATGTCCCAGGAAGCTCCAGGCAGGGGTATGGCTAAGAGCATGCCTAGGTGAGAATTAGGTAAGTGAGAAAAAGTAGCTGTAAAAAAAAAGAATAGTTAGGGATGGGGGTAGGGAGTTGAATAAACAGCACTTTAAAACTTAGTGAAGGTTAGGCATGTGCAATTTTTTAAGTTACGAATACGTTTTCCGTCATTTTTCGTTATTTTAGTTGATTCGTTAACATACGAATGAACGAATGGTTTAGCGCAATTAATAACGAATAACGATATTTTCAAAATAACGAATATGGAAAACAACGAAGATACGAAAGAAGAAAGAAACGAAAACATAGAAACAACGAAAATACCGAACCCAAAAAAAAAAAAAAATTACGAAAAACAAAATGAACGAAAATGCAAACTTACTAATATTCGAAGACCGAAAAAAAAACGAAATGCCGAACAAAGACTAAAAAACGAAAATCAAAACTAACGAAAAATTAATTACGGATCTTCGGAAAACTGAAATGAAAACAACGAAAATACAAAATAATGTAAATTAGCTTTCGTTAGTACTGAAATATTTCTGGACATTGACCAATAGCCACTGAGCGCTGTCCCTTTCCTCTGAAGAGGTTTGTTCCTTCCCCCAATGAGCTTCTTTCTATTTACCTCCTGGCTCATTGTGTCTTTTTCTGTGTTAGACTGCAGTGCATCTAATTTCTAGATTTGTATTTGTAATATCTGACATATTTTAGTTTTCTTCTACGTCAGACTTCATTCTAGACAGGGTGTGTGTGCTAACTAAGACAGTCAAGTCAATCACAGTAAAATCCGAATTACAAAATTACGACGAGTAGTGTGTCGAATAAACGTAAAATGTATTCTAACAGAATTACGAATGCAATAAAATCTACAAAAGTACGTTTTTACAATCAAAGGAAATTAGACATGAAAATACGAATGATCATAAAGCAACGAAAATATATTTCTTTACGAAAATACGAATGCGGCATGATGGAAAATATATAATGTAAATACGAATAACAAAACAACGAAAATTAAACTAACGTAAAAACGAAGGAACGAATAAAATCATTTTAAAAATACGAACGCGGCAGAATACAAAATATAACGAAAATACGAATCTCGATTCAACGAAAAATAAACTAACAGAAAAAAACGGAAACGGAAAAAAGAGTGTTACGAAAATACTAAAGAGTACGAATACGATAACTAACGTCTTACGAAATTACGACTCGTTACGAATCACGATAAACGAACAGAAACGAAACGGAAATAAACGAAAATTTTTGCTGGGCACATGTCTAGTGAAGGTCCATTTTAAGTTGTTGGTAAAATCAACCTAAACCTTCTAGTGCGTCTAATACTGCTCCTCCATCCAGCGTGGAGATGCCTTAAGACAGGAAGTGCAGCCATCACAATAAAGTATTTAAAAGCTGCCATAGTTTACATATTTGTTTTTTTAGTTAAAAGGGTTGTAAAGGTAAATATTTTTTTCCCTTAAATAGCTTCCTTTACCTTAGTGCAGTCCTCCTTCACTTACCTCATCCTTCGATTTTGCTTTTAAATGTCCTTATTTCTTCTGAGAAATCCACACTTGCTGTTCTTCTGTCTGTAACTACACGCAGTAATGTGAGGCTTTCTCCCTGGTGTGGAGAAAGCCTCTTGAGGGGGCGAGCAGGAGGGTCAGGACGCTCTCTACTTTGCAGATAGAGAAATGAGTTGTGTGTCAGTGGGCGTCCTGACACTCCTGCTCGCCCCCTCCCCCCTCAAGAGGCTTTCATGATTTGACATTTTTACCCTAAACACACCTCAAAATCCATGGGGGATTACATCAAGAGGCGTAAACTAAAGGTTTTTCCATGGCCTTCACAATCTCCTGACCTCAACATAATTGAAAATCTATGGATAGTACAAGATATTAACTCTGCAGGGTGCTCAAATTTTTGCAGACGCCATTTTTTTTCTTTTCTGTAATTTTGAAAGTGCAAATGATGGAAATAAAATTTGACTTTTTTTGACATATTATAAGAATGCCTAATCTGTAATTTATTGCTTTTTGGAGATTTTTCCATCTTTCCTTGGCTTCGTTATGCACATTAATACAAATTTTTACCTGGGGTGTCCAAACTTTCGATCCCCACTGTATGTGCCAACACATCTGACCATAGTCTTTTGACTAAGTCAGTCCTTGTTTTGCAGGGTTTAGTGTAAGTGGTGTTTTGTGTTACTAACTGATCAGGTCCCGAGTGTGATCATAGCTCAGTGTATGTAAAACTGCAATGGCAGAGGGCTTGTATACACAAGTCCTATGGGTATGTGCCAGGCATTATGTCACTTAGATCTGTCATGCCCAATGGTCTATCTTGATATGATGTACACATGAGTAATCCTATCTTTTACACCCTCTAAAGAAAACAATCGTAATGTTTCCTTAAAAATTGCAGATCCTTTTGCAAATAAGGTATGAATCACACTTATTTATTACAGCTACTGTTCCTTAAAATTAACCCATCATGAGCAGAATTTGGGGCTTCTAGAATTGCTGATCACCCCTAAAATTTCATTCCTCTGGCCCTCCAAACTTGGAGTCATTGACCTGGGGCCAGCATGTCTTTTAAGTAAAATGATGGGCAAAATACAAAATTACATATATGATACAGTCTGTAGCATGGACAGTCTTTGTTTTTATGAATGCGGTTTTATTGTCTGTTGATCCTGCCTATGGGCAGGGCTTTTCACACCGGATCGTGGACCCTGTGAACATTGCTTGCATGGGCACATGGAGACCATGATCATATGAATTCAGTATTAAACCAGCACAGCCATCATGTCACCTCACTGCCAGTTACAAGCCGAGACTTCTCGCTAACAATTAGCAATGAACCTCTACATTTACCCGAGCTTCTGCACTCTTCTCTCCTGTGACCTACAGGCTTGATACATCGGATACCCTGTGCTGTGATGTCAGTCTTGTGTATGTGGGGCACTGATCGCTATGGAGAGGGTGAAGCTTGCAAACAACCCCCTGACAACCAGGGCCTTATGTCATCATTGCCAAGTCACCACACTTCATGCCGACTGGCTGCTTTCCCACCCAAAATAACTTTGGTTACCAATAGCAACACTGATATGAAAAAAATGCGAAACTGCGCTACCTAACTAGATAAACATTAAAAAATAATAATAAAAAAAGCTGCAACGAAAATTGTGATATACACACAATAAATAGACAGAAAGAAAAATTAAGTTGCGCTAACAATATGTGATAATAAGTTATTAAGTGAATAATAATAAATAAATATAATTGATATAAATCTTGTCCAAGATCCAACGGACAAAAAATTCATACAAAAAAAACGTGATGAAAGTTCAACTCAGGTGAATAAAATGATGAGTGACTGGCAAACACAAATCCTCCACCAGTGTGATAGATGAATATGATTATGCGCTTACCAGAAGGGCAAGCAAACAGGGCTTGCAGCTGGAACCCCCAGCTAGGGTCTTTATCCGGAGCTGCTACCAATGATCTGGATGGTATTCCTCCAATAGATAGATAGGATCAAGGTCCAGGATACATGAAAGAAAATATGTCTCATATGGTGATGTACCGCAAATGAATCCAATAAAGGCACACCAAGGGAAAGCCACCACCAATAGGTATCACCAAGTAAGGGGGGACTCTTACCAGATATATGAAAACAGAGCGCTTGTGGCCAAACCCAGCCAGGGCCTTTAAAAGATTGTCTCCAATTCACTAGCTAAAGAAAGGGTACTCTCACAAGCAGCCACAGCGGAGTATATCACCAAAAGAAAATGAAGATCCACATAGTGATGTACCGTAGATAAAATATTTAATAAAGCAAAAAATGCACTTACATAAAAGTCGATCAATATCAGCATAAAAGTTTTGAGCCGGCCGGCTACTACGAACGCCCGTCCTTCGGGACCTAGACGCAGCACGTCAAAGCGTCTCCTCCTCCAACACTGATATGGCCTCTCCTTCTCTGGCTCCACTGCTTGTTAAACCTCTGTAATGTCTCTTCACCACTTCCTCTTCATCCCCATCATAAGCCCTGTTCTTTTATATGCATTGCATGCAGCCCTTTTCTACAGAACTTCCCTTTTAGAACTTTTAGAACATTTATTGAAGAGTTCTTACAGATACACATTAGTATAAAACAGTCCTTCACAGTTCTTCCATACAGAAACCTAATTCCAGACTGCCCAGTTCATACCTCATGAATAATGTAAAGTCCCTTCAATAAGATCAATGAGCAGTTTTCGGTCCACTGACTGGGAACCCAACGCACCAAGGAAAGCTCTAAGAATAGAGTCCCGTTACATGTGGCTGTAGTAGTCCTCCTTGTACTTTCCCATCCAAGAACCCAGGACCCAGCTAGGTTACCTCCTCATGTATTTATAGCCCACCACAAGGGGGCAGAGCCATAAACACCTGGGAGTTGGCAGTCTTTACACCTTCCTAGTTTCCGGGCAGCCTAACCGACTAGAAATCACTAAAATACATTTTATTTAGTAACAGTATAAAAACACAACAAGAGGTAGAACCCCGTGAAGTGTGTATGCCAAGGTAGGCACCTGCCTACATGCCAGTAAGTCTGTTATTTTTCAACTTCCTTTATCAGGAAAAGAGGCAATTTGATGACTAAGACAAACCATTTAACACCAACAGGGATGGTTACAATGGTCATCTTTTGGTTAATAACGTTATCCAAAAAATGTTTCCATATTTATTCGATCAGTGTGTGGGCTTCCCGCTCCACAGAAATAGATTATTTGATCGACTTTTATCGAAGGGACATGGTTGAAAAATGTCCATGATTCAGTGGTTGCAGCCAATGATCAGTGTATTATGACAGTGGAGGGCATTGCTTTCAGAATACTATGGGGTTGATTTACTAAAGGGAAAAAGATTGTGCGCTCTGCAAGTACATTTTCTCCAGAGCTTAGTAAATGAGCAGAAGCTCTGTTGACTTCTATCATCGAATCATGTGCAAGCAAACATGCAATTTATTTTTCTTGCATGTGATTGGGTACTCTTTGCAAAGGGAAGCTTTACCTCATTTACTAAGCTCTGGACCAACTGCAGTTGCAGATGGCAACTGCACTTTGCAAAATACACAGTCTATTTTCAACCGCTGGCTGAATACAGAAAAAACTTAAAGTGGTGGCCCGTGCATTAAGGGTGCATGGGTGCTTCCCCCTCTCTCCAGCCACCCCCCCTCTATGTATAATGGATAGATTATCCGCATTGCAGCAGAGGGAATTTGTTCCGTAAACAAAAATAGAGCAATCATTTTGAAAATAACACAATATTTTTTGCTATTTGCTATAATAAATATCCCTCAAAAAAAATGTTTTCCTCAGTTTAGGCCGATACGTATTCTTCTACATATTTTTAGTTAAAAAAATCACAATAAGCGTTCATTGATTGGTTTGCGCAAAAGTTATAGCATCTACAAAATAGGGGATAGTTTTATGGCACTTTTAATAATATTTTTTTTTACTAGTAATGGCGGTGATCAGCGATTTTTATCGTGACTGCGACATTATGGCGGACACTTTTGACACCATTTTGGGACCAGCGATCAGTGCTATAAAAATGCACTGATTACTGTAAAAATGACACTGCCAGTGAAGGGGTTAACCTGTAGGGGCGCTGAAGGGGTTAGGTGTTTCCTAGGGAGTGCTTGTAACTGTTAGGGGGTGTGGCTTGCCGTGACATGTCACTGATCGCTGTTCCCGATGACAGGGAACACGATCAGTGACCGTGTCACCTAGGCAGAAGTCCTTGAGGCGCTGCGGCGGCTTGTTAGATTTGCTCCTGCTCCATTTATAGCCTAAAACACACCCCTCTGTAGTCTTTGAGACTGTGCAAATGATGTTACCTGCTTCACAGCTCTGATGGTGGGTGGGATGGAATACATCCTAATTAGCATTCAGTCCTGCCCACTCACACCTACAAGAAGAGTCCAAACTTCCCAAGTCCCTCTTCACAGATCCCAGCATTATTATAAAAAAGGAAAGCCCTCCATATAATATACACAGCCTTCTGGGAAAGCTAGTGTAGCAAGGTCCCAGGCTTCCTTTGGTCTAATGAGAACCTCTAGGGCCAGGGATAGCTGACATCCTTCTGTATGTGGTGAATTGTGAGGCATAGTTGGGTGTGTAGCGGGGTCATCCTATCAGGGACTATTGATCGCCTGAATCCCCATGGGAACTCCAGCCACGTCTGTGTATAAAAATTGCTATGTCTTTAAAAGTTATGCATTGTGGGATCAGAAGTACCGGGAGATATGGACTCCATTGACACTTAGTAGGAACAGATTACACTTCCCACAATGCCCAGCATTATTGGAGCACATGACACCTCCGCACAGACTTATGGAGGAGGTTACTTAAAGACAGGGAGGAGCTGATTTCGCTCTCTTGGGACCTGCATCTCTCCCTCTGCGGAGCTGCGGAAAGCACTTCAGCTGAAGAATTGGGCCTAAAGCCTGGGCTTAGACCCATTGAAGTACTGGTTACCCAGAAAGAGAAGGACAAAGTGACTCCGGTTCTTGCTTCCAAGGAACCAGAGAGAACTCACCAGCGGACGGTCGCGATTGCGGAGGGCCGGATGCCGGAGCTTGTGTATCGCGGAGCAGCGATCTACCGTTACGTCTTTAGCGAAGGCCTCAGGGGGACTGAGCCTCGCTCGGGTAAGAGGGCACCTGCCCAAACTTAATTGTTGCCCAGCCTATAAAGTATAGGACTCCCTAGGCCAGAGCCACGTGTTGTTTACTGACTTATCTGGAAGGCCTGAAGCCTGACACGTTACGTTAGAAAAGTTGGCAGATACGGGCGGGACAATCAGTCCTTTAGTACTTGTATTTCTTCATACCCCCGTTTGACTGAGTTTTACCTTTTACCTATTTGGATTACAAATAAACCTAAGTGCACCAACGTTTCACCATAGACTTTGTCTTTGAGCAACACTTTGAAGCTAATTGAGATAGGCCTGGCCAGGCACTTGCACTTGCGTTTGACGGAATTACCCACCAGGGGTAGCTCGCAAGCTTAGACTTTCTATAGCAATCTATTCATTTAATAACATTGCCCCGTTAGTTGGGTTCACTTTCTTTCTCTATCGACTCCTGCAAAGGGCCCTTGCAGAGTCATTCTTATTCATATATGTGTGTATAACCTGCTGTTTAACCTGTTTTTTTCCCTTTTATGCTGCATATTAAATAAAGTTACCTTTTTGCTTTACTAAATTACTTGTTTGAAGTGTGTTTCCTCCAGGAAGCTGCAAATCTGACGAAGGTAACGGCATCACTGTTTTGTTATTGCATGATCCATGTGTGTTATTGTGGCCCCAGCCAAGTAGGGGACACAATACCGTGACATCTGTCAGGTGTGCCAAGAGAGGGTTCGAGCCACTTAAAGGGGGTGGACAACTTAGTGAGAGTAGATCCCAAATCTAACCAGCGGCTCCTGAGGGGGGTAGCGCTATAGGTGCAAGATGGTTAAAGTTATTGGGCGCCAGACACTTCTTGGATGCAAAAGAGGTTTTATTTATCTTACAGAACTGTTACTTTTTGTTGGACTGCAAGCTGCAATCCTAACCCTGCACTGCTCTCTTGCTTCTGGATAGGCCCTCAGACAACCTAGCAGCCAGATGTGCCCAGGATAGGCCCAATCTCCGGCCTAGCAGCCTGGGCAATAAGACACACGTCCACCCAAACAGCCAACCAGGTGGCACAGAACATAGATCACCTGACCTCACCCGAATATATAGGCTCTCCCAACAGGCCAAGGGATTCAAGAAAATCCCTGCTCATTGGCTGAGATACCCTAGTACAGGCGTCCTCAAACTATGGCCCTCCAGTTGTTCAGGAACTACAATTTTCATCATGCCTAGTCATGTCTGTGAATGTCAGTTTTACAATGCCTCATGGGACTTGTAGTTCCACAACAGCTGGAGGGCCGTAGTCTGAAGATCCCTGCCCTAGTATATACCCATAACTTGACCTAGGGAGAAATCAATAGATCAATAGATTTCGAGCCACCAACTACTGGCAAGTAAATTTGTGAGGAGCAACCCTGCCTAAACTTCAGATTGATACACTAGCTGTGCTTGATGCTAGAAGGTATGAATAGATAGCCCTGGTACACACAGCCATACCTCCCAACTGTCCTTGATTTCGAGGGACTGTCCCTGATTTGGAGCAATGTCCCTCTGTCCTTCATTTTCCTCATTTGTCCCTCATTTTGGTCTGATCTATAAAGTTGTATATAAATGCACTTTTTACTATCAAAAAGTATTTGTTTCCCAGTGCTAAACCTTTCATCTGATTTCTAAATTGCTGCATTTGTAAATTCCAAAAGCCAATATAAAGAAATAGTAGCGGTAAAAAAGCACTTGTGGGTTTAACCAATCAATTTTTTTGTACAATTCTCCTTTAAGGGAGCGTGGCAAGGGGTGTGTTCTATACCTACATACTTTTGCTGATAGGTGTCCCTCATTCCCATCTCAGAAAGTTGGGATGTATGCACACAGCATCACATGAAAGTCACGTGACTTCCAGCACCACTATCACACAGAAAACCCAGGTAACCCAAGCACGGTGTGTGTTGCCACGTGTTTTCGAAATGCACAGCAAAGCACACATTTTCTGTGCAGGTTGCCGCTCATTTGAAAATGCGAATACAGCCTATATGGTAACACAAAGATGATTAGGGACCGTATCACCACAGAGTGGTACTGTGTACATGAGAATTGGTTATACAGTATAATGCCACGTCCTGAAAGATTAGATTTTAAGAAATGGGTTTGAGGATGATGGACTTTATAGGCATAACACAAGTATATTATAATTTTATTTATTCACTGACTCAGTTGAATATGGTTAAATCGGCGAAACAGGCTCTTTTGGGTGACAGGGTGGCGGAAGCCTCTAAGCCTCTAAGGCCCAAAGCGGCTGCTTACTTTTATTTTTATATCAGGAAAGATTACAATAGCCAGAAATTGGCGATCCACCGCCTTGCCATTCGATCAGCTTAAAAGGAAATTGTCCTGGTTGATGTTGAACGAAAGATTGACTGCACTGGTCCAGGACAAAATAAAGTTGTTTCATAAAGTCTGGGACCCATGGCTTGTAGATCTAACGAACGATCTAAGGACGCTGGCGGGGTAGCAGAGGGAATAGGAGGAGACTCCGAGATTCACTGCACATTGCTTGAGTGATTTTGTACACTGTGCAAATTGATCTACTCACTGTAAGTTCATTACCACCGTTATTAAAGCTTTTCCATCGCAGTCTACACTATGGAATTTCTTTCTTTTTGTCTTTGAGATATCAGTCAGCACCTGATTCAGTGTATAATACCAGCTCCAGCCACGAGTCTTTCTGGGAGACTTTAAACACCCTGGGCTCTGTTTGACCGTCGTGCTTGTGGTCAGAATAGCGGGTAAGGAGACTACGGGCCAGATTCACGTACAGGCGCCTATCTTTAGGCGGGCGTAGCGTATCTCAGAAACGCTACGCTGCCGTAACTTAGAAAGGCGAGTACTGTATTCACAAAGAAGTTGCGTCTTTAGTTACGGCGGCGTAGCGTATATCGGGCGGCGTAAGCCCGCCTAATTCAAAAAAGGCTGGTTGGGGGGGGGGGGGCGTGTTCTGTGCCAACTAATCGTGACCCCACGTATTTGACGTTTTTCACGAACGGCGCATGCGCCGTCTGTGAAAGAATCCCAGTGTGCATGCTCGAAATTACGCCGCAAATCGTCAATGCTTTAGACGTGAACGTAACTTACATACAGTCCTATTCGCGAACGACTTCCGCTAACGACGTAATCGAAGGAAAATTTGATGCTGGCCCGACGTCCATACTTAACATAGGATACGCCTCATATAGCAGGGGTAACTTTACGCCGGAAAAAGCCTAACGTAAACAACGTAAAAAAATGCGCCGGGCGGACGTATGTTTCTGAATCGGCGTATCTACCTAATTTGCATATTCCTTGCGTAAATCGACGGAAGCGCCACCTAGCGGCCAGCGTAAATATGCAACGAAGATACGACGGCGTAAGAGACTTACGCCAGTCGGATCTTAGCACAATTCCGGCATATCTTGTTTTCTGAATACAGAAAAAAGATACGCCGGAGCATCCTAGAAGTTACGCGGCGTATCAATAGATACACCAGCGTAACTTCTTTCTGAATCTGGCCCTACATCTTTAAATCACTTGGGTGCCTTATCTGGTGGAAGGAAGTGTTCTTTGATGTCACTATATCTTTGAGAAGAAAACCCGGGATTCATACATCCTTACTTGGGATGTTTTTGGAGTTTTTTTCACCCACATATATCCCATTGTATTATTTGATTCACTTATTAGCTCACATATTATTGGATTACAGGAATCACGTATTCATTAGTAATCTTTTCCATTCTACATGTTTATGGTTTTGGTACTCACATACTATTTCTGCATTTCCATAGTTTATACAACCTCTTATTGGGGTTCTTCTGGATATTAACTCACTTATTTCCTATTTTTTCATTATATAAAACTTTTTTGGTGTCATTATCAATTTTTCACTTATATATTGTTTATGCGCTGTACTTTATATTTTAACCCGTTCTTTAAATTTGTATCCACAATTTTCGGTACTGGCAGCATTTTCGTTCTCTTTTACTTAGTTTAGTGCAGTGTTTTTTCCAAGTATTTTGGAAATCGCCTTTTTTTTTTTTTTTATTTAAGGACGCTGGGGGGGGGGGGGTAGTTATGGTCCTATCTGATGGGTTTTGTTTCTCCCCCTTTTCCCTCTTTATTTCCTTCTTTCTCACCTCTATCTTTCTCTCAAGAGTTCTCAAACACGGGTCCTCATGTCTAGGTTGTAGTACTAGCAGTAAAATGGGCTTAGGATATTATGCTCGGAGACCCTGGGCCTGTGGGACTTGGGGTTCCTAGGGTAAGCACTGATTGTTTTTATTGTTCATATAAGGTTACACTTAGTGTTGTACCCTAGAGTCTTTCCAATTTTCTTCTTTCAATATTTCTGTTAAACACTGCATTGCATTACGTGATTGATGTATCGGCCCTGATTGCGTTTGCTAACGCTTGCTAATGTGTTGGGATGCTTTTGTATTGTTCTATAAATCTTTTCAATAAACATAATTGAAATATAAAAATGTATTTATTACAAAAACATACAAGACAATTGCATTAAAATTCATTGGCTATTAACAAATATGCCTTGAAGCAAAAACAACACACCACCTACGTATCATAGATGGTAATATACTTAAAATGAGGGAACCAATAGGTTACTCTCCAAAAGTTGATGAGGTAGCATATAAATGAAAGAGGCAGTGTTGTCATAGTGCAGCTCAGCTCTACATGTTGCGCCGATTCAAAGGATACTTCTTCAGGAGCTTATGGCGTGTTAGTTTAATAGTCAGAAAAGACAGTAAGCAGGAAGCAGAGTCCACAGAAGAAGCTGGGAATGCGGGGATATATCCTCACGAAGATTCTAGGTCAATCTGTAAGACAAACTCACAAGCATGACACGCATTGCTACACGTTTCCAAAACACATGGCAAAGCAAGCGTTTTCTTGCGGCTAGCTGTGCATTAGGAAACAGGCAGATGAAAACGAATGGTAACGCAAGCACAATGAGGGTTGCCGTGCGTTTTTGAAAAGCATGGCATGGTGTGCATTTTCTTAAGGGTTGCCACGCATTCAGGAACATGCAGATGCAAAAGAAAAGAAATGCCAGCGTGCTGTGTGTTTTTTGTGTATTTCCATGCAGATGTTAACGAATGGTAACGCAAACGTAAAAAAAAAATATGCAAAACACGGATGCCTAATAATGCTTTCATCATAGCAGCTTATCTTGTCAAGATACAAGAACTGTTGTGCAGAAATGCCAAACACTTTTAATGACACACACTCATGTCCTATTTCTAAGTTTACCCTTTGCACTTAGCTAATTGCTGTGTTCTTTCCTTATACATCTACAAGAGACGTTCCACCTAACAACTGAACAACTATGGGTGGAGTTCGATACAATAAACAAAACTTCCTGTAATAAATTGCTTTTGCAACTTTCACCATTTCTTGTTGATTTCCTAATCCACCATAGTTGTGTGACTCCTATGGAGCCACCCTTGCATGCAGGAACCCGAGTTTTGCATGCAGGCAAAAAACATATGCAGAAAATTCTATATCAGACTTTTGCGTCAAAGTCAGACACAATTAGAAGAGGGAAGGTCTGGACAGCTGCACTCCAATACTCGGAAACAATGATTAAATAAATAATAAACTTTTATTACAACAATGCTACATAAAACCATGATTGACCATAGGTCATTAAAACCAATCAATGGTAGTTACATCATATTTGCAATGAATTGATAAAGCTATAAAATGAAGCTCAGTTAACTTAGTACAAGCTTGTCTTCATGGGTCAACGTGTTTCACATTATCGCTTCCTCAGGACGCATGAAGAAATTAACAAAATTTGCTACTTAGATAGAAAAATACCAACTGATATGAATATGCTTCTTCCAGGTCATGGACTCACTAAATAGCGAAGGAAAGATATCAATGTCACCCCCAGGGTCAGCAATGGTAGCTCCCACATAATTCATGCTGGCATTTTCCTTTTAGGCTGGATTCACACCTATGCATTTTTAGTGCTTTTCTGCGTTTTGCAGATTTGCACTACAGTCCATTTAACATTGTTTCCTATGGACCACGTTCTGTAGTGCAAATCTGCAAAATGCAAAAAGCACTACAAATGCATAGGTGTGAATCCAGCCTCAATGAATGAAAAGCATGTATTGAAAAACGCGAAATGCACCTGGAATATGCAAATTTCAACCTGCATAATTGTGAATCCAGCCTAAAAGAGCATTAAGACATGCATCCATTCACAAATTAAATAAAGTAACACAATTCCACCAATGGAAGCATTAGTTTAATAATAAATGCAAGCTAGAGACCATTATTTTTTTTTTATAAAAGTTGTGTAAAAGATTCGCTCTCCTCCTAATCAAATGGCGTGGTAGGGAGACAGTAAGATCCATCTCAGTTCGTATGTTCATTTGGTGCCATTTATCTTAGAGGTAGCCTGTGAAGATAAGCTGACATTTCTGACTTGTTTTTGAAGGTGGCACCAGACATGCACATATTTGTTCCAGATTAGTGAATCACCAGGGAGGGTTAAGGATGACAGACCGACAGCTTGTACCTTTAAAAGCAAGTTATGGCAGCTCCTACTGTACATCTCCATCTTAAAACCCTGCTAATAAACTGCCAACTATGCAGGTTTTCCAGTTGCCTTTAGAAAAATCATCACTGATATAATCACAGTGACTATATCTAACAAAGACTGAAGAAACACAATGGGGGTTATTTACGAATGGCAAATCCACTTTGCACTACAAGTGAAAACTACAAGTGCAAAGTGCACTTGAAATTGCACTGGAAGTGCAGTCGCTGTAGATCCGAGGGGGACATGCAAGGAAGAAAAAAAACTGCATTTTAGCTTGCACCTGATTGGATGATTAGATCAGCAGAGCTTCCCCTCATTTCAGCTCTACCCCTCAGATTTACAGCGACTGCACTTCCAAGTGCAATTTTAAGTACACTTTGCACTTGTAGTTTGCACTTGAAGTGCAACGTGGATTTGCCTTTCATAAATAACCCCCAATGTTTACTTTTTTTCACATAAATTTGTAACATCCTAGAGGTTACTGAAGACAATAATTGAGAAACATTGCATTATCCATGCAGTTTTCATCATTTTTGAGGTCATAGACTATGGACTGCTTGCATGATATTGTTTATCCCTGGTGCCCAACATGTGACCTGTGGGTTAGTGGAACCATTTAGATAGTAGAGTGGCAGATGGGTGCCAGGCACTGCTGTGTTTCAGCACTTGGCAATGACAAGAGATCGTACTGCAGGCAGAGTTATTGCGGCCCACAGTTCAAGAACAGTCCTGGCCTGGGGAGAAAGAGAGTGGCACGTGAGCGCGTTTTTACTGCCAAGACCACCAATGCAGGAAAGGGGGGTTAACTTTCGCTGCTATGACCACCATGGGCGGTCAGGTTGGGATTAACTTTTACTGCCATGATTACCAATATGGAGGTGAACATTCACTGCTGCTGACTATCAATGCAGGGGATGGGTTATGGGGAGGTCTGGGGATTATTATTACGTTCACTGACACCCATGTTGAGGGTAATATTGTGTCCACTAGCACCAATGTTTTGGATTTTTATTGCACTCACTGACACCAATGCTGAGGATTACTGTATTCCACCTCTTCAGTGTGCATTGCAATTCGCTGCAAAAATGCAGCAGGACCAAACATTTTGGGGTGTTGAGGTGTGCAATTTGTTACAATTGTGTGGCCCTCTGAAAGTGTTGGGGGCTGTACTTGTGGCCCTCTATAGTTTTCAACTTGACCACCACTGCTGTAGATGCCTAAAAAAGTCTGACTGATAGACATAGACTACTGTGCAAAAGATTTAGGCAGGTGTGAAAAAATTCAATAAATTAAAGTGTTTATAAAAGCAGTGTTTATAAAAGCGAGTCATGCTTGCCGTCTGGTAAGCCTCCATCTTTTTAAGGTGTAATTTTGGTGGTGGTATTCAGTCTATAATACATATAGGACCTCCTATCATCAGGACTGTTTTCATCATTTACCACGCAAGATTTGGTTTTGCCTAATTAACTTCAAGTGGTTTTTGGCTTGTTGTTGCCATTTGAACTTTGCTTCACAATCGAACTTTGTTTCACAACTTATTTCACATTTGAATTTTGCTTCACATATTTTGGACAAAATTCTCAGTAGCCTTTGTGGCAAGGGCTACTTTACTCACATATGGTCCCTGTAATTTCACTGTGTTAGTCTAGTTTTGTTATTGTTTTACAGCGCAACTTCATTCTATATATATATATATATATATATATATATATGTATGTATATATATATATATATATATATATATATATATATATATATATATATATATATATATATATATATATATATATATCTCCATATACAATAAAAATAATATAAAATAATAAGCACATGACCCCCTCCCCCCCCCCCCCCCCACCACTTATCCCAGTCTGTCTTGAGTTGGTCTTATTAGTGTGTCTGTTCACCTGCAAACTGGTTGTAACTCTTTTAGAACCTGTTGTAGTAGGAAGTACCTGAATCTTGCACATGTCTCGGTACTTGTACCAAGACTGGGGCAGGGCTTTGATGAGTTGGTGCAGACCAAGTTAAAGGGGCCATAACAACAGAAAAGTGACTTTCCTTCTTTATTGAATTCTCCTGACAGCATTTAGCTCCAGACATCTATGGTTGTGCTTTGCAAAATGCCTTAGTGCTGCTATTCTATACATTTTTACCTGGTTTCCTAGTTATGTTAGTTGACAAGCCAGTTGGGCAGAGGTTAGGACCTGAATGACAGAGGAATGAACTCTGATAAGATATAGAAAGGAACAATGAAAATCAGATGTAAAATATATGCCATATGTCCTGAGATAAGATGAAAGAAAAGCTGAAGGAATTTAAATGAGGCAAACAGTGGCGTGTCAGGAACTGTAGACTGGAAAAACATGTTACTTTATTCTTATTTTGCCTTACTTATGTTGCTGTATGATTTTACCCAGTAGTTTGGAGTCTTCTTATCATCATTATGGCACTCTTGCAATGTAAAGCACCACATAGGCAGACCACTGAAGACCTGCTTTGCCACTATTAATGATAAAAATCTCATCTGATATTGACTGTTGGTAGGATAACTGTGTAACGCTACCCCCGCAGGAGCCGCTTTGTAATTTGTGTTCTGCTCCTCAATTCCAAGAACAACCTCAGCCCCTCTGATATACCTGGTTAAATTAAGGTTACTGCAGGCACTTATAGAAAAACAAACATAGACGCCTTTAACTTGGCTGGAAAATAGTACCAGGAAATAGACACAAGACATTTTAGTGGTAATGAACTCAGTGTATTGCTACAGGTTAGAATAAATGGTGCTTTGCGTATAAATGAACACACAGAATGTATGTTGAGACACAGTCTGCTAGACAGTATAATCACTATGCCAAGGTAACTTAGAATAGAGTTCTGTACCACTAGACTGGTATTAACTCAGAATTCAGCAAAGCCGATGATAAACAGTGCCTAAACGCATTAACTGCAATGTAAATAATAATGCTATAACTAGTTTAGCGTGCACGCTAGGAGAATGGCTAGAATATGGTGCCATGTCCCATGAGAGGTACACTTAGCATAAAGGTGAAGGTCTCTGTAGCAGCTGTAAAAGGACAGTCTTAACTCTTCAGCCGACTAGTGTTGGGGACCAGTTGTACTGTTGGTGCATATGAGAACAGTCTCAATAAAACCTGCAAGCAGCAATTAGGCTACTAGGTAGCTGTATAGTCAGTTCCTAAAAGGCTCAGTCTCTCTAGCAGCAGAAAGTAAATCGCCACAGCAAAAGCTCACCAGTTGCAGCAAAATTGCAGCTCACAATCCGCTCACACACAGTAATTAGTCCACTCTCTGCTCTATACCCAGGTGACTCTGGCTGTCAGCACACCTGAACTCAGCACTCTTGATCCTGCCCAGGCAGCATCGGTGGTGCACACTGGACATCGATGCACATTTTCAAGGCTCCCTCATGGCAAGAGGAAGCTGTGTCCTGTACAGAGAAAATGCAGCTATTTCCACTCCTTTTGGCAATCTCCCTTTGGGAAATGCAGTTAAAAAGTTATTGTTTACAGTAGAGTCTCCTCTGGACTACAGTTTCCACAGTGCCTGCCTGACTCAGTCTATTGAACTCTTACTGCTCAGCAGCCCCCTCATCTTGCTGATACAGCTGTCAATCAGTTCAGCAAAGCAGGGTAGCAGCTACCGAGAGCAGCTGGAGCCAATGTTTACCTCACTCTCCATTCTAAGCCAAGCCCCCTGACTACAATTGATTAACTGAGCTAATTTGGTGCTCCAATTACTGCCTAAGACCTCTTTCACAATGAGGCAGTTTTTTAAGTATTTTAGCGCTAGAAATAGTGCCTGTAAAGTGTCTGAAAACTGCCTCCCATGCCGCCCGAATGTGAAAGCCCGAGTGCTCTCACACTGGGGAAGTGTACTTGCGGAACGTTAGAAAATGTCCTGCAAGCAGCAGCTTTGTGGCAGATTGGGAGCACTGTATACAGGACTCCCAAAATGCACCTACCCATCACAATGAACAGGCAGTGCCTTCGACGTGCCTAAAAAGTGGAAGCGCCGCAACACAAGCATTTTTAACCCCTTCTTCGGCTGGGGGTTAAAACTGTCCCGCTAGCGGCCGAAAAGCACAGCTTAAACAGCGGTAAAGCGCCGCTAAAACGAGCAGTGCTTTACCACTAACGCACGGGCAGCCCCAGTGAGAAAGGGGTCTTACAGAAGATACGTACTGACTGTATGTCATCTAAAATGCTCTTTATTGGTTTCCAGTCAGGTTCTACCACACATGGCTACATTTAAGAGGGTGCAGAATGCAAGAAAGTAATTAAAATAGAAAAAAATAATTCTTGTTAAAAGAAAAAAATGTAAAAAAAACTTTATGCTAGCAAAATTACTATATATACAATGAATATCAAAAACAGTATGAATATAACTGTAGTAAAATGAAAATCAGAAAGAAGAAACTATGCTAAGAATGTAACATCGGTCAATAAATGCCCTCTGTGCACACTGACTTTGGAGCTGATAAATGCCACACATGTGAGATCTGTTCTTTTCCTCTGCTGGAGAGTTTGTACCGGTTGTATACGTATTGCTTAAATCCACATGACTGCTGAGGCGCACTGAGCTCAGGCAGGGCCATCTTAATAGCACCATGGGCCCCTGGGCAAAGTAATTCTATGGGGCCCTTACAAGCCTGCCCCAATTTACGCACCTACTCTCAGGAATGAAAGTACAATATTTTTACTTTACAGCGTGTCACTTGCTACTGTCCTCTGCCACCAGATTCAGCATGTCACTTGCCACTGTCACCTGCAACCAGATTCAGTGTGTCACTTGCCACCCATCCCCTGTCACCAGATTCAGCGTGTCACTTGTCACCTATCCCGTCACCAGATTTAGCGTGTCACTTGCCACTGGTTCCTTGTCACCATATTCAGCGTGTCACTTGCCACGTCGCCTGTCACCAGATGCAGATTGTCACTTGCCACGTCACCTGCCACACATTGCGGATTGTCACTTGCCACATCACCTGCCACATGGGGAGCTGACAGAAAAAAATGGGGGTCTGACAGAGAGGAGGGGGTCTGGCAGAGAGGAGGGGGTGTCTGGCAGAGAGAATGGGGAGCTGACAGAGAGAGGAGGGAGGTTTGGCAGAAAGAAGGGAGGGTCTGACAAAAAGGAGGGAGGGTCTGGCAGAGAGGAGGGAGGTTTGGCAGAGAGGAGGGGGGTCTGACAGAGAGGAGGGGGGGTCTGACAGAGAGGAGGGGGGGTCTGACAGAGAGGAGGGGGGGTCTGACAGAGAGGAGGGGGGGTCTGGCAGAGAAGAGGGGGGTCTGGCAGAGAAGAGGGGGGTCTGGCAGAGAAGAGGGGGGTCTGGCAGAGAAGATGGGGAGCTGACAGAGAAGAGGGGGGGTTTGGCAGAGAAGAGGGGGTCTGGCAGAGAAGATGGGGAGCTGACAGAGAAGTGGGGGGTCAGACAGAGAGGAGGGGGGTCTGGCAGAGAGGAGGGGGGTCTGGCAGAGAGGAGGGAGGTCTGACAGAGAGAAGGGGGGTTTGGCAGAGAGGAGGGGGTCAGGCAGAGATGGTGGGGGGGGTGAGAGAAGAAGGGGGTCAGACAGAGAGGAGGGGGGGTCTGGCAGAGAGGATGAGGTCTGGCAGAGAGGATGAGGTCTGGCAGAGAGGAGGGGGGTCTGGCAGAGAGGAGGGGGGTCTGGCAGAGAGGGAGGGGGGTCTGGCAGAGAAGATGGGGAGCTGACAGAGAAGATGGGGAGCTGACAGAAGAGGGGGGTCTGGCATAGAGGAAGGAGGTCTGGCAGAGAGGAGGGGGGTCTGGCAGAGAGGAGGGAGGTCTGGCAGAGAGGAGGGGGGTCTGGCAGAGAGAAGGGGGGGGTCTGGCAGAGAGGAGGGAGCTCTGACAGAGAGGAGGGGGGCCTGGCAGAGAGGAGGGGGGTCTGGCAGAGAGGAGGGGGGGTTTGACAGAGAGCAGGGGGTCTGGCAGAGAGGGGGGGTCTGGCAGAGGAGGGGGGGTCTGGCAGAGAGGAGAGGAAGCGTGCTGCTTTGCTGATCGATCAGCACATTAAGGGGGGGAGGCGATCCGACGATGAGGGTATCGGGAGCACTCACCACTGAAAGCATGGGGTGCTGGTGGCACCCGGGGCCTATCTTCCGGGACTATGTTTCCCATGATGCTTCCCCAGTGCCTTCTGATTGGCCCTCTGCTGTGGCCAATGGGGATAATGGGCAGGAAGGTGCCGCTCTCTGTTCTACACTCGGGCTCTACTGACAGGAGAAAGGGGAGGGGGCAAGCCGGAGGGGGTAAGATACACCCGCAGCCCGCCTCTCCCCTGTGTCACATCGCTGCTGCCAAAATAAGTTCTCAGGAAAATCAACCCGCTTTACCAATGATTGGGGGGCACTGAACAGCACCAACTAGGCAACTACAGCTTCTTCCTGGTGTCATCCAACCCCCTTGGCCGCTGCACACCCTCATAGGGACGCTAGCGCAACTTGCCAGTACTGCATCCACCTAGATCGGTCCTGGCCCCGATGGGGCCCCCGGGCCGTGCCCAGGGGTGCCCGCTCAATAAGACGCCCCTGAGCCCAGGTACAATTAACTGTAACATAGATGTAAAGAAAACCTTTCCCCTTGCCCCCTCACCCTATTAAATAAACACACTTACAACCATTAGGTTGTAAAGGGCAAGGCCACAGCTTTATTGAAACCAAACATAACATGTAAACACTTTTTAACCAGTGCCAGTCACAGTTGTACTGTGAGCACACAATTCCAAAGGGGGGAGGGGCCTGTCCTTACCATAAGTGCTGGACAGGCCGCCTACTTCTGATTTCCATCATGGCCCATTACAGCCATTTTATTCTGGCAAGGTCAAGAAACCGCCACCAGCCTGTCAGGTATTTGGCCCTTAAAGCTGAGTACCACCCAGAAATGGAACTTCTGTGAATCGAGTTCCTCCCCCCCTCCGGTACCACATTTGCCTTCAGAGGGGAGGGGGGAGACGATACCTGCCAAATCCAGGTATCTGCTGCCACTTCTGGGGAAAGATCACCGCAATCTTATGCGACGATCTATGCAATGTCCGGCCCCTCCTCCTCCTCCTTCTGGGACACTCGCAATCCGAGGTTCCACTGTATAAAATATACCGTTGTTTCTATAATCTTCTGATGCTTTTGTGATTTGCTATATCTCAACTCACATAATTTTGTCTTCAGATTTATCCAAAACTATGTAGTACAAGAGCCTGACCGATTGCATACAAATTGAAACTCTTATGCAGGGTACACACGAGAGGATTTATCTGCGGAAACGGTCCTCCGGACCGTTTCCGCAGATAAATCCTCTGGCGGATTTTGATCTCCTGGTTGTACTAACCAGGGGATCAAAATCCCCGCGGAATTCCGTCCGCGGTAACACGTCACGCCGTCGCCGCGATGATGACGCGGCGACGTACGCGACGCAGTGATATAAGGACACCACGCATGCGTCGAATCATTACGACGCATGCGAGGGATGGGTTCGGACGGATCGATCCGGTGAGTCTGTACAGACCACCGGATTGATCCGCTGGAGCCGATTCCAGCGGATAGATTTCTTAGCATGTTAGGAAATTTTTATCCACTGGAAATCGGTCGGCCCGAAATATATCCGCGGATAAATATCCGCTGGATCGTACACACCAGCGGATCTATCCGCTGAAACCGATCCGTGGATCAATTTCAGCGGATCGATCCTCTCATGTGTACGGGGCCTAAAAGTGGATGTAAACCCAATTCATGAAATTTGAGCCGGGCACATATATCTGCAGTATTTTGTTATCTCTCTTCAAAGAGCTAAGTCCTATTCCCATTCCCATTCCTCTGTTATTAGCCTGATAACTCCTGACAAATTCTCGGACACATCACATAAAAGCAATCTCAAATTTCTGTCCAGGGAGGTTGCTATAAATAGATTAGCAGGCAGCTGGCCATGTTACAAAACACCTCTGAGAGTCTCTGCCTATGATGAGAGAGGGTGTGTGCCTTTCCTCCAATCAGCAATGTTAGCTATCTTGGCTGTATGCCCAGACATCAAACTGTGTTAAACAGGAAGAGAACATTTCCTAACACAATCTGAACTTTCTAAACAGTATATAAATGTGAAGACAGCAGATATGGATGTAAAACTTATGTAGGGAGATTTGTTTAATCTCAGTGTATCATCTGAGGCTGTTCAGTTAACTGGGTGTATGGAGGAACAACGTTTGTGAGGCACAGAAGGTCAAATCAAGACACCACATCCCATAAAAATATGGACAAGAAAATGGGAGGGATAACAAGCCCCGGGACTTTAAAGGTGTCACAACAAATCAAAATAGATATGTTAACCACTTGCCGCCCGCCAATGACAGATTGACGGCGGCAAAGTGGTTGTAGAATCCTGACCGGACGTCATATGACGTCCTCAGGATTCTGAGCCGCTGCGCGCCCCCGGGGGCGCGCATCGCGGCGATCGTTGTTGCAGGGGGGTCAGTCTGACACCCCGCAACACCGATCTCGGTAAAGAGTCTCTCACAGAGACTCTTTACCACGTGATCAGCCGTGTCGAATCACGGCTGATCACGATGTAAACAGGAAGAGCCGTTGACGGCTCTTCCTCACTCGTGTCTGACAGACGCGAGTAGAGGAGAGCCGAACGGCTGCTCTCCTGACAGGGGGGGTTCGCGCTGATTGTTTATCAGCGCAGCCCCCCCTCGGATCGCCACATGGACCACCAGGGAAGCCCACCCTGGACCACCAGGGAAGGGCAGATCCCCTAAAAAAAATGCTTAAAAAAAAAAAAAAAAAAAAAAAAAAAAGGGCAGATCAAAAAAAAAAAAGGCTAAAAATAAAATAAAAAAGGCTGTAAAAAAAAAAAGCATAAAAAAAAAAAGATGCCACTCAGTGCCCACAAATGGGCACTGACTGGCAACATAGGTTAATCAGTGCCGCCCCAGTGTCCATCAGTGCCACCCTACAGTGTCCATCAGTGCCACCCCACAGTGCCCATCCATGCCCAGTGCCCACCTATCAGTGCCCATCTGTGCCACCCATAAGTAGCCATCAGTGCCACCCATAAGTGCTGCCCATGAGTGCCCATCTGTGCCGCCTATGAGTGCCCAGTGCCACTTATGTGTGCCCATCAGTGCCGCCTATGTGTGCCCATCAGTGCCGCCTATGTGTGCCCATCAGTACCGCCTATGTGTGCCCATCAGTGCCGCCTATGTGTGCCCATCAGTGCCGCATACAAGTGCCGCCAATCAGTGCCACCTCATCTGTGCCCGTCAGTACTACCTCATCGATGTCCATCAGTGCCATCTCATCGGTGCCCATCAGTGCCGCCATATCAGTGCCCGTAATTGAAAGAGAAAACTTACTTATTTACAAAAAATTTAACAGAAAAAAATAAAAACGTATCTTTTTTTAAAAATGTTCAGTCTTTTTTTCATTGTTGCGCAAAAAAAAAAAATCGCAGAGGTGATCAAATACCACCAAAAGAAAGCTCTATTTGTGGGGAAAAAAGGACGCCAATTTTGTTTGGGTACAGTGTAGCATGACCGCGCAATTGCCATTCAAAGAGCGACAGTGCTGAAAGCTGAAAATTGGCTTTCGGCGGGAAGGTGTATACGTGCCCTGTATGGAAGTGGTTAAAAGACAAGAATTTATTGTTTTGATATATACAAAATTGTTTAAAAAATACATGAGCATAATTTGGTCCAAAGGGACGCACAAGACTCAAACGAGAGCTACCATGAAACCTGTATGATGAATGCCCAACATGTTTCGCTCGGTTAGAGCTTCATCAGGAGCACATACAGGACATACTAGAAAGATAGAAAAACAATATCGTAAGGAATAAAGCATTTAAGCACTGATTATTCATTACATATTCATTGAGATACATACATTAATTTCATGCTGGAGAGTTTGTATCGGTTGTATACGTATTGCTTAAATGTACATATATGCTTGTATTTGTATCCAATACTGTTATCAACAATTTTCCTTTTCCTCCCCCTTAAAATAATTATGTGATCATATTTTCCATGAAATTAATGTATTTATCTCAATGAATATGTAATGAATAATCAGTGCTTAAATGCTTTATTCCTTACGATATTGTTTTTCTATCTTTCTAGTATGTCCTGTATGTGCTCCTGATGAAGCTCTAACCGAGCGAAACATGTTGGGCATTCATCATACAGGTTTCATGGTAGCTCTCGTTTGAGTCTTGTGCGTCCCTTTGGACCAAATTATGCTCATGTATTTTTTAAACAATTTTGTATATGTCAAAACAATAAATTCTTGTCTTTTAACATATCTATTTTGATTTGTTTTGACACCTTTAAAGTCCCAGGGCTTGTTACCCCTCCCATTTTCTTGTCTTGGGTGTATGGAGGGTTTGACCTCATATTATATGGTTTTGGAAAATCTGAAGACAAAAATCTGCAGAAAATCAAATAGTGTGTATGGGGTCTTACTCTTGTGTTTGTACATCGTTCCTACACTGGGGCAGGGGCAGCTTTTTCTGGCCTTGCATGTTTATTTGCTATGTGTTGTAAACTGGGCAGGGTCCTATTCCCATAAATGACTGGTATATCTACAATATGAGACATTTTAATGCTAGTTCCACTGTTGCTAATGGCTGAAAGTAGTCCTGATCTGGGAAAAGCAGATGCTGGGAGACATACCTATGACCTTGTTGGCTCAGGGGGCTTGTTATTCCATTCAGTTGAAGTAAGAGGCAATTTGCCATTTTGTGGAATGCATTTACATTGCATTACATCAGCTAACATAATCATCACACTACTCACTGAAAGGATCTCATTTGGCTCTCAGCACAAAGATGTTCTCTAAGTAAACAGACCCAAAGTATATAATAAGGCCAGTTTAAAGCAATCCTAACCCTGATTGGAGGAATAAGGTCCATGACCTGGCTCTCATGTAGTTAGCATTCCTGTGTAAACAAAATAGAGTATCCATGGCAAACTGCTTCCATGGGTACTATAAAATGAGACTCGGGAACAAAAAAAAAAAAAATCCCTATATTTGATATACACAGGGCTGAGCAATTTTAATGTCAAGCAGAGCAAAGGAAGAAGAAAAGGTGGATGTCCTACTAATTTATAAGAAGTGTACTAAAAAAGAAATTAATTAAAACAAAACTCTTTAAACAGTTACATCACCAAAAGCACTTTGCAAGTGTTTCCCAGGCCTAAGTAAACCTTGAGTCTTGTCTATTCACTGATTTGTGTTTACTATAGCACCCGAGGGAAAAATCCTCCTCATTCATCTATAAGGAAGGAGGAACTCCGTATCTTTGGAGTTATGTGATCACAATCCTGATTCTTTCTGCGAAATTCAGATGCAGCAATATCTTGGTTAGTAAACAATTACAACCCTTTTTTTTTATGCAGAGGAAAAAAAGGCAACTCCACTTTTGTGGGGGAAAAAAATAGCAAGTAAAGAAAAAATAATATAGCACATATAATTGCGACACTAATCATATTGTAGCTGAATGTTATTAAAAAGAACCTTTCCAATTTGCAGCCACTGTAATTTTCTCAGAATGCAATATGGCTACCTGGAGGTGTTCTGTACACAGAGGGCTAGATTCAGAGAGAAATGCCTATCTTTAGGCGAGCGTAGCGTATCTCATATACGCTACGCCGCCGTAACTTTGACAGGCAAGTCCCGTATTCAGAAAGAATTTGCGCCCGAAGTTACGGCGGCGTAGCGTATATGGGCCGGCGTAAGCCCGCCTAATTCAAAATAGGCTGGTAGGGGGCGTGCTGTATGCTAATTAAGTAATGCTAATTACTCGTGACCCCACATATTTGACGCATGCGCCATCCTTGAAAGTATCCCAGTGCGCATGCGCCATCCTTGAAAGTATCCCAGTGCGCATGCTCCAAATTACGCCGCAAATAGTCAATGCGTTAGACGTGAACGTAACTTACGCATAGCCCTATTCGCGTACGACTTACGCAAACGGCGTAAACGACGCAAAATTCGACGCTGTCCCGGCGTCCATACTTAACATTGGCCATGCCTCATAGAGCAGGGGTAACGTTACGCCGGAAAAAGCCTTACGTAAACAACGTAAATAAATGCGCCGGGCGCACGTACGTTTCGGAATCGGTGTATCTAGGTCATGTGCATGTTCGACGCGTAAATCTACAGAAGCGCCCCTAGCGGCCAGCGTAAGAGACTTACGCCAGTCGTATCTTAGACAAATTCTGGCGCCAATATACGATGCCCCACACTCAGAGTTACGACGGCGTATCTGGAGATACGCAGTCGTAACTCCTTTCTGAATCTGGCCCAGAGTGTGTACTGACCACTCCCCAGAAACATAATTTTCTATTTGTGTAATTGGCTCACCAATTTTCCCACAAGTCTGCCGAAGATACAAGTCAGATTTCAGGCATCCCCTGCAACACAAATGTCATTTTTGGAGAGATAACTTCAATAGGAGCATGTCTAAAGGGATGCAGGCCCAGCAGACTCCTAATTAATGTCCTGCAGCTGCACACCTGACAGTTTATTATAAAACCACTCCTATTAGACCCACTCAGTACAGAGGCACAGACAAACACAAAAGGGATTTCTTTAGAATAACAAAAGGTAGGAACAAAGGTTGTTATAATCCTTGCAATGTAAAAAGACAAATATATGACATGCTGGTTGTACCAAAGCATTGATGGATCGAGATGCGTGTGTCCCATCTCCACCTTCACTAACTCACAGACCACATGCTGGCCCTGTCCATCACAGATTCAAGTGAGCAAAAAATAAAATCACCTTTATTTCAGCAAGTCCATAAAAACATGTCCAAAAACACAAATAGAGGGGAACAGCATCACCAGAATGGATTGATCGACTTGGGTACATTCAGCCTGCCCATAGATAGTTCAAATTTCAGACAGTCCCTGCTAAACCGACCGAGATTCGAACCATCTATGGCCAGCTTAAATGTTTAACATAATTAACTTTGTGTGTACTGTGCTGACAGATCTCTTTATCAGTTTTAACCACTTCTGGACCATCTCACGCCGATATACGTCAGCACTTTGAAGAGGGATATCGTTGTTATGGGAGCAGCTAGCTACCATAACCCTGGTTTCCTCTTCTTCAGTGAGCAGTCCGGTTTCAGATAAAAGAGGTCTCTGCAGGGAATTCGCCACAAGATCACTTCTATCGGTGGCCTTCGCCGCTTACTGTAGCCGCCGGCGGAGGCAATTGGGTCCTTTTCTGTGTGTGGTATGGAGCTGAGATGGCCCCCACCCAGCTCCATATCATTGCAGGACGGAAGCAACGTCAAAACGTCACTTCCGCCCATAGCTCTTAAAAAGGGAATTTTTTTTTCCAATACTTTTTTTTGCAATTTAGTGTAAATATGACACAAAATTTTGACCCCAGATCTCATATTTAAGAGGTCCTCTCATGCTTTTTTTTTATTACAAGGGATGTTTACAAAAGTGTAAACAAAGGTGTTTTTTTTTTTTAAAAGAACAGTGTAAAAATAAAAAGTAAAATAAATAAGAAAAAAAATATTGAATGCTCCCTGTCCCGCCGAGCTCGCGTGCAGAAGCAAACGCATACGTGAGTAGTGCCTGTATATAAAATCAGTGTTCAAACCACAAATGCGCACATCACCGCAATCGTTAGAGCGAGAGCAATAATTCTAGCTCTAGAGCTCCTCTGTAACTCAAATCATGCAACCTGTAGAATTTTTTAAACATCGCCTATGGAGATTTTTAAGGGTAAAAGATTGTTGCCATTCCACGAGTGGGCGCAATTTTGAAGCGCGACATGTTGGACATGAAGAGGCTTGGTCCTTAAGTGATTAAACTCGATTTGATTAATGTCTGACAAAGAGTTAAAGATCTTGAAGCTGGGCTTCGGAATTGTATGGTAATGAAGAGAGACTGATGCCCTGTACACACGATCGGTTCATCTGATGAAAACGGACCGATGGACCAATGAAACGAAGCGGCTGCACGCAGGCGACCCCCAGGCAAACAAATGCCCACTTCTCCCAAGCCAGTCAAATGGCCGCGTTGTTCATTCCCAGGCCAAGGGAGGTGATTGGCCACCCTTCCTGACAGTCTGTGAGTCGGTCCCACAACTCTTTCTCCAAACAGTTGTCCACTGAGTCAAAATGCTGTGTGTGATCTGGAGGATGTAGGTAGTGCGGGGACACTGGTCGCTTTGTCCTCCTAGTGAAGAGCGAGGAGACTTTGTGTGCCCAGAGCTTCTGTGTGCCCACAGAGAGGGCTCTGCGTGACAGCTGTGGCACGTGTGCCATAGGTTCGCCATCACTGACCTAAAACGTATTAAATACTTTTACAAAAATTATATTTAGGCATGCTGTGTGAATAAGAACACGTGACAAACAAAGGAAATACTGTGAGCTCTGTAGGAGACAGTAAATGCCTATACGTTTTACACCTACATAGTATTTTGTGTGCATTCACCTAAAGTGTATGTAAACTTTATTACTCATACCCCCCCCCCCCCCCCCTCTCTAATATTCTTGTGTCAATAACTAATCTTTTGCATATGCTTTATTTTTTGCATAACATTCATTTTCAGCAACAATAAGTGGTGATCCTTCAATCTACATTTTTCTCCTGAATCATTCTGACCACACTAAAGCCTCATACACACGACCGGATTATCTGACGGGAATTGTGTGATGACAGGCTGTTGTCAGAAAATCTGACTGTTTGGATGCTCCATCGGACAATTGTCAGATTTTCCGCCAACAAACGTGGGATAGCATGCTTTAAAATTGTCCGCCAACAAATGTGGGTTGTCGGATTATCTGATCGTGTGTACTCAAGTCCATCGGACAAAACTCCAAAGTACAAACACACATTCTCAGAAGCAATGCTAACCCTAAGGCCGAGTACTCACGAGCAAACATGTCCGTTCGAAATGTCCGACGGGCTGTTTCCGGCGTACAAGGCTGTTTTTTCATTTGGCCCGCTGGCTTGTACACACCAGCGGACGATATTTCCGTGCGGACCTGAACGCGTGCACGTAATCCACGTTTGACGTCACTATAAAGGGAAAGGCCAAAGTCAATGGCGACGCCCTCTGTTCCGCTTTTGCTAGTTACGGCTTTGCTCGTGTTAGTGAAGGTTTGGTTAGAGCTGATTCGCGCTTCTCGGTCTCCAGGCTTTAGCAGGTAGTATTTTCTCGTTCAGTGCGTGTGCTTGTGGGTACGTAGTTGGCATTCGGGTACAGGCGTGCAGTTCGTTCTGCTTAGCAGATTCGTACTGTGCGTTCGTATCTGTGTGTCGTGCGTTCTTTGCAGGTACCGCTGGATTTGATTGTGCTTTCTGTTGGAGTGTGTTCTTGACTGACCAGCCGGCCGGTTTGAAGCCATGATGGAGCAGCAGCGTCAATTTTCGCGAGTTGGTGCTGTTTATGGGATGGCTGCTGGATATGTTCATTATTCCAGTACTTTGGCCAGAAACAGGGGGCGGAGGCGTTTCTGGACCAAGAATTGGTTGCGCCAGCGTGACCAGTTCTCACATATGCCTCTGCTTAGGGAAATCCAGGAGAATAATCCTAATGATTATAGGAATTTTCTCCGCATGACGGACCCCGTATTCAACAGTCTGCTGGAACTTCTGTCCCCCTATATCACGAGGCAGGACACTGTGATGCGCCAAGCCATCACGGCCGAGCAGAGGCTTATTGCCACGTTGCGGTACCTGGCGACTGGGAGGAGCCTGCAGGACCTCAAGTTCTCGACAGGCATCTCTCCGCAGGCGCTTGGGGTCATCATACCGGACACGTGTGCTGCCATCATTAAAGTTATGCACGAGGAGTATATGAAGGTAAGTTTCCTCATTTTAACCTCACAATGTGTCTTTAATAATGTGGCAAACTAACTTTTTATTTTATTTCCCAGATATGCTGTGTGTTTAACTAACGTTCCCTTTTCTCACTATGCATGTTGATATCAGCTTTTACATGTTCTTTTTATTTTGGCCTACCTGCATATTTTGATCTTACCCAATATTAACCTGTCCAGCATGCTATCTTCGGGCCAACCCCCACCATGCCACTTTTTTTTTTTTTTTTCTAAAAACAGTTTTAACACCCCCCACCCCCCCTTCAAAGTGTTTTTGTCCCCATCAGAGGGCTGTGGAGTCTCTTATTAATTAAGTGGGCCTATATATTTGTGCCCCGAAATTCTCCCTTCATAATTTGCAAATGCTATTTTAAAAATGGAAAGTTGCACAAGGATGCTTGTATGATTATGTTTGCAATGTTTATGTGCCAAAGTACTAAATCTCTTTTTTTGTTTGTCCCCACAGCTACCCTCCACACCACAGGAATGGCAGTCTGTGGCTTCCCAATTTGCCGAGCGGTGGGATTTTCCTAACTGCGGTGGAGCAATAGATGGGAAACACGTCCGCATAGTGCCCCCACCCCACTCGGGGTCCTACTATTATAATTACAAGGGTTATCATAGTATCGTGTTGATGGCGGTGGTGTCGGCACAGTATGAGTTTCTATATGTGGACGTGGGGAAGAATGGCCGGATGTCAGATGGGGGAGTGTTCTCACGGACTGATTTCTATGATCGTCTCCAAACTGGTGGTCTGGCATTGCCACCAGATGAAGATAATGTGGAAGGACTTCCGTTTGTGTTCCTAGCGGACGAGGCTTTCGGCCTTGGACCTCACCTAATGCGGCCTTTTCCCCAGAGGACCCTCACCTTAGAGAGGAGTGTGTTTAATTTTCGGTTGTCCAGGGCTCGGAGGGTAGTCGAGAATGCCTTTGGGATCCTCAGCAACCGGTTCCGCCTGTTCCTGACATCGATACATTTGGCGGAATATAAATTGAACACCATTATATTTGCCTGCTGCATTTTGCACAATTTTCTACGCAGGCACTCCCAGACGTACCTAGCCTCCATGGGCTCTGAGGCAGGACTACCCTCAGAGAACATTCCTGGCCTGGACACTGGTCGCGCTGGCTTGGCCCCCCAATCTGCTCGTGAGGTACGCGACAAATATGTTGAGTACTTCATGGGTCGGGGGGCCATTGCTATGCCAGATCATATTTCTTTCTAATTCGGCCCCCAAAGAAAGGAATATTCTCACAACTAATAAATAATTAGACCATTGGACTTTATACAGTTGTTTGTCATTACTGCTTTTTCTCTATTTTTCTGTCTTCCAGGTTATCTCCAAAAATAGTGCACTTCTAGTGCCAGATTTACTTACTCAGATGTATAAACTAACCACATTTGCACATTATTCACTCATCTACTAACTGGGTATTCAGTCTAGAAATAAGAAGCCACTCATTTTTCTGCTTTTGATGTCTCATATTTTTTTTTTTAGTTTATTCATTTTTTAACAAGAAATGTGTATTTTTAGGCAGAAAACATTTCCTGCAAATTCTTGAGACAAAATATTGGCTTTTAATTATTTATTTTTTTGTCTTTATTGACAGTGATTATCAATAATAATGATCGAAACACAATGTAAGAATAATTTCACTAAAACTATACGCAAGAATTTTTGGGCTTGTCATTTGTTTGTGTCTAATTTTTTCAACAAGATTTTAACACAACACACAAATTTTAGAATTTTTTACCAAAATTAGTTAACTTCTTTCTTTAGGTGAGATTTATTGTTCGTTTTGTGATCTGAAACTGGAAACATTTACAAACCAAAAAAGATCAACACCAAACAAAAATTAAAAACAATAACAGCAGTCAGTCATATGGATGGTGTGCTTTCACACTGGAACACGCCAAAATTTCTAAATGCACACATTCAGTGCAAACTCGCCAAATGTCATTGGTTAAACAGACAAATGGCCACATGTGCTATCTGACATCATGGGTGATCAATGTCTGTGTTTTGTGGGAGCAAACCCTTCCTCTCAACTACTTGAGGATCGAGGAGGGGTTTGTACCCACAAAGCACAGACAATAGATAGTCTGTGATGGCAGCTAGCACATATTGGCACACTGTGTGTGCATTTAGAAATTTTGGCGTATTCTAAAGTACAAAATTTAAAAAGGGTTTTGTGGGCGGGGGATGGGCGGGGGATGGGCTTCTGTGGTTCAGTCTTTGACACGGCCCATCATGTCCATGATATTTTTGTAATTTTGGTTGATGACTAGCATCCTTTGTCGCATGTTCTCCATTTCCGTGCTACACTCTGAAATGACATTTCGCACATTCTGCTCCATGACTAGCATCCTTTCCTGCATAATGTCCATTTCCGTGCTGCACTCCATTAGTTGCTGTACAATGATAGAAGCACTTGCACGTGAAAAATGTGCTACTCCATCTTGATCCCCTAAAAATAAACAAATTGGCATTCAAAATATGTAAATAATTTCCAGCCTATCTGCATATGTTTGGCCCTATTAATATAGGGGTGACACTGACCTGATGGCCTGATAATTTCCACATCCCCAATTTCTTCATCTTCTATCACTCCTCCTTCTTCCACCACCTCCCCATCATCTTCTATCACTCCTCCTTCTTCCACCACCTCCCCATCATCTTCGACTCCTCCTTCATCCATCAATCCACCTTCTTGCAATTCGCCAAATTGTTCTTCCGCCACTTGCCCTTCATCTGATATAAATTCTAAGTCCAAAATAACTTCTTCCTCCTCTCTTCCTTCCTCCTTTCTTCCTTCCTCTTCTCCTTCCACATCCTCTTCTCCTTCCACATCCTCTTCTCCTTCCACATCCTCTTCTCCTTCCACATCCTCCTCTCTTCCTTCCCCAGCCTCCTCCTGCTCAACATGTGGAGGTGTTTGATTTTCCGGGTGTCTGGCCCTCTCTGCCTCCTCCAATTGCTGGCGTCTTCTTTCCCCTATAAGAAATAATAAAAAACAAAAGGTATACTCATCAGCACACAGATATTGGATATCATAAATCGCACACATTGCATAGACGATACATTTTTGATGATTTTTGGTTGTTTATTCTTTCAGCAATCCTCCATTTTTGGCGTAGTTCTAGGCCAAGCTCTGATCCTGCCCCTTTTTTGCAAAGAAGTGACACAAATGGATGTCACCCCAAAACATTAATTCTCGTCGACCCTCCAAATAAATATACTTAGATTTTTGAGACACAGGTGCTTTGCATTTCAAGATGTTAAAACATCAGCTTTATTTGCATTTTGGAGAATGAATCTTGTTTGCCTGTCACATTCACTCAATTTAATTTCTGTGATTTTGCTAGTCAACAATGTTGGAAAACCAAGTTTGGGGCCAGTCAGCCATGTCCAGGTGTGTTGTTCCTGGAGTAACGTCACATTTTTGCTAAACAATGTCATATTACGCGTGTTTACTATTTCACCAAATTTGTTTAAGGTTGTTATTTGACATAAACACAATACAGTATCTACACGTGTTCAAAAGTACAAGCAGGCCAAGGAGGCAGATGTGAAAAAATACATGTCAACACATTATTGCAGACATTTCCCCCCCCCCCCTTAAATAATATGGACTTACTTTTACGCAGAATTTTTAGTATCTTCTTCATGTGATGTGGCTCCCTCAATTTTAAATCGGACCAACGCTTCCGTAGTTGCTCCTTTGACCTGGTGACACCAAACATTCTCCTCATTCTCCTTGCCACCTTGTCCATTATGTGTGACTTCCTACGGTTCGGTGTTTTGTAGGGCCCACATTCACCATCATAATCCTTCCTCCTCATGATGTAAACCAACTCCACCATTTCTTCGAACGCCATATTAGTGGCTTTATATCTTTTAGGCCTGGATCGGGACGGTCCAGCCTCTGTCCCTTCACTTGCGCCATGAGAGCTCCGTGCCCGCTCGTGTGACATCGCCATCTTTCCTTCCCACAGAGATTAGGGGCGTGGAAACGAGGAAATGTCCCGTCAGGGGCGGAGATGAGGGCGGGGATTATTGCATATGCGGAGTGTCGCGAATGCCAACAACGTATTGACGTACGTTACGCGGAGAATATTCGCGCGATTCCAGAACCTACACAGTTAACGCCATATTTACTTTTTCAATTGATTAGGGGCATGGCAAAGGTGACGAGGGCGGCGTTTCATACATACGCGGAGTGTATAAAAGGCGCTTGACGTGATTACGTAGGTTACGTGTTAATTCAGCGAGCGGAAGAAACGAGGATTGTGAGAGAGGCAGGTAAGAAATTTAAACATGGGATCAGCAGCGGGCTCTTAAAATGTAGAGCAATGGGATGGGGGTTTGGTCTGTTGGTTGCACAGTTTTATTAAGCTATTATGTCTCTTGGATACCAGAATGTGATTTTCATACCCAAATGCTTTTGTAGACATCACAAAATAGAGAGATCAAAAATGCTGTGACTCATTATCAATTATGTAGGGTGTATTCAGATCAGGCCAAGTATTGTTCTGTGTTGGTTGGACAGAGGTCATTAGGAAGTTTCTTTCATGTAATCAATGCTGAGGGGCAGGATATCTACACATGCAATAGTGGCTTGATGAATGCTGTCATTTGTAATAATTGTGTATGGTTGTAGATTTATATTATTTCCTGCAATGTAACCAAAGGGGCGGCATGTATAAAAAAAATGTTATCTAAAACCAACCAATGGGGCAGAGCTGGCCAGCATTTTCTAAACAAGAGACACTGTGTTTGTATTTCTATATAGGTACTACTTTTTAAACAACATATTCTATCAATGTAAATGCTGAGGCTTTTTTTAATTGTGTTTTTGGTTTCTTTTTATTTTTTCAATCTAGAAAAAAAAAGAGTAAATCCTAATTTCACAATGGATCTCCTGCAGAGCCAAGACATTATCCAGCATTTGCTGGATAAATTCAGGGAAATGCCCATCCTGTGGGATTCAAAGCAGGACCATTACCACAATAAGGACGTACGAGCGGCAGCACTTGAACAGCTAGCAGCATACATGAGGACATGGGTGCCAGAATGCAGTGCCAACATGGTGAAGGATAAACTTGCCAACCTCAGGGGCACATATAGGAGAGCGTACAAAGCTCACCAAAAGCAGCTAAGATCTGGAGCAGCAGCAAGACCACCAAAGGAACCCAAGCTGTGGTATTACAACCAGATGTCATTTTTGCGGGATCAACTGGAAGGCAGGGCATCAATGTCAAGTCTGAATCCCAACCTTTCCTCCACGCTACCTCCCAGCGGGACTTCCCCAGATCACCACAGCCCTGCAGAGTCGGATGAAGAGGGCCTGGCTGACAGAGAGGCAGATCTGCGCCTCTACGATGATGAGGTATAGTAGTTTCATAACTAGTTATGTAATAATCTTAATTATTGTTTGATTCTTGACTTGATATTGGTTAATAAAATACAAGCTGGGAAGTAAAAATCTAAAATCGTGGGCAAACAAATAGGTGTCAGGGATGACAACTGCAGGGGTCAGAGGGTGAGTCTGTTTTCAAGTTTAAATTCAAGGCAAAAAATAAGATTCAAGCATGAAAATGTGAGTGAGTATATTCCTAAATATATTACAACATGTCCCTTTTTTTTACACAGGAAGAAGAGACCAGCCAGGAGGTGGCAGATCCTCTCCTCACTGTCAGCCAGGACGAAGGGGTCAGTGGCAGCCAGGAGGAGGCCGGGCCCAGTGGCGTTCAGCAGCTCCCCAGGACAAGCACCACCAGCCAGGCTCCTCCCCTTTATATTAGGCCACCAGGCCGTAAGAAGAAATTGGGGGCAGTGGAGGAAGCCAGCCTGAAAATGATTCAGGAGGCGAGTGCCATCATGAGGGCCCCCCTCAACCCCACTGAGGCCTACAGTGCCTCCGTGGCACATGACCTCAATAAAGGCACGGAGGAGCAGAGGCAATTGGCCAAGGGCATCATCAACCAGGCCCTTTGGTGGATGCAGAGGGAGCTGCTGACCCCAGACACTGGGCTATGTGACCCGGCCCGGCTTGCTGAACATCATACTCCTGCTGCCACATCATCCCCACCTGCAAGGGCCCAGGGAAGACCCGCTGGAAGGCAGCCTGGAAGGAAGGTTGCAAGGAAGAGGAGACGTTGATGCCCTGCCTTCCATTTGATCCCCCACAAATGGCATCTTGTTTGGACTACCACAGCTTGGGTTCCTTTGGTTATGTGCTGCTGCTTCAGATTTTATTTTGTGTGCTTCCTGAGGTTGGCTAGTTTATCCTTCACCATGTTTGAAATGCAAGTTTGCATGTATGTTGCTAGCTGTTCAAGTGCTGCCATTCTGTTTTTGATCCTTTTTATAATTTGCTCAAATAAAAGCCTTTTTGTTGATTTGAAAAACGTGCCTATTGTTTGTAATACTGTGGGTATTATTTTAGGCATCAAACATTACAAACAAATAAAATGTTTAATCTAAACTATTCACTAACTCATGTGGGGGGGGGGTCATTTGGTGTGCCAACATGGTAGACAATTTAAACAACCTTCAAAAAAATCCTGTTAAATATACAAACAAAAGCTACATCAAAACTATTTCCTATTAAAATATTCTAAATGGTGACATAACTATAAACACCTAAAGAAAGTGGGAAAGATAACCATTAAACATTAAAAGCAAAAAATTTGAAATGTGGAGGACCACTAAAAATATGATACGTCGGGCCAATAAAAGTTTGCAAAAATCTTACTACATCACAGCTAACAAATGTCACTTTTCAGTATGGAACAACTCAGTTGAAATAACATGAGCTAAATAACTGATTAGTTATAGCAAGAGAAGAATGAATAAAACGACGGCATCAAGCATTGGTTATTGTGTGTTTTGCTTCAGTGTTCTATTGCTAGAATTAATCTTTCTATTGACGAATGTGCCATATCCCAAAGAAACGTGAGTTTTACCTGAACGAGCGCTCCCGTGGCCTCATTTAGTCTGAGCATGCGCGGGGTTTTTGTACGTTGGTTTTGTGTACTCACCACCAAACATGTACGTTCGGACAGGATTTGAGCGGACGGTTTTAAAACAAGTTTGGAAATAAATGTCTGCTGAAAAACGGCCCGGCGGGCAAATGTACGGTGAAATTCTGTACGCTCGTAACTACACACGACCAAACATGTATGCTGAAACTGGTCCGCGGGCCAGTTTCAGCAAACATGTTTGGTCGTGAGTATGGGGCCTAAGGCCTCGTAGGTTAACCAGAGGACAACGGTCTGAAGGACCATTTTTATCAGTCCAAACCGATCGTATGTAGGCCCCATAGGTTATTTAACCTTAGGTTAAAAAAATGAGAACTTGCTTTAAAATTTAACCTATGGATTGGTAACAGATAGGTCAAAACCGATCGTTAGTATAAAAAAACATTGGTTAAAAACCTGCGCATGCTCAGAATCAAGTCGACGCATGCTTGGAAGCATTGAACTTCGTTTTTTTCAGCACGTCGTGTTTTACGTCACCGCGTTCTGACACAATCGGTTTTTTAACTGATGGTGTGTACGCACGACGGACCATCAGTCAGCTTTATAGGTTAACCGAAGACAACGGTCCTTCAGACAGTTGTCCTCTGGTTAACCTATCATGTGTACAAGGCCTAACACAACATTAGGAGAAGTTGCCCAAAGGGTAGCGCTAAAGAGCTGAAAAAACACGTAGTTTCGTGTTGGTTGGCCGACAATTCTTTGCCGTTTGTATGCAATACAAGCTCCTGGCCAACGCCCTTTGGACAAAGGTCCTACGCTTTGTCCGCAGAAAATCCAATTGTGTGTATGAGGCTTAAGAAAAAAACTAGATCTGTCTGGCTGATACCCCGTACCCCCCTTCAACCCACTTTTACTTGATTGACAGACCACCTTATAGGTTATGCCGCTGCCCGCCCTCTGACAATGTGACCGCTCCCACCGCATGCAGAAAGAGGGATGGGAAGAGTGTCTGCATTCAAATGGCTGCCAAATAAAAGTAAACAGCTTCCTTTATTTTGAAACAATCCTTTATTTGCCAATTAGAATAGGTGATTCATTGTCGTAGTGTGATATCCATTCTCTGACTTGACATATAGTATAACATGAAAAACTGCTTCTGATGTTGGGTCCACTTTAATTGTGATATCTACAAAACCATCTTTTTTTTTTTTTAAGAGACATTCAGCCCTGGTTTACACTGGGCTGCGGGAGTGAAGCCGTGCGAGTTCAGCTGAACTCGCACGATTTCACTCCCGCCGGCAGTCCCGATTTCGGCCGCGATTTAACCTGCCTGGCGGTATTCCCGAGTCTGACTCGGGGTTAGATTTTCCTGCTGCGAGCGGTAACCCCGAGTCAGACTCGGGCTTGCCTCGCTGGATCCACAGGCACTGTTTACTTACCTTGTCCCTGGATCCAGCGATGTCACCGCGCTGTGTGAGCGAGCGGGACCTCACTCGATTCACACAGTGTCCTCCTGTGCCGCCGATCTCCGTAGCCTGTGACGTTACGACGCACGGGGACGGAGAACGGCGCCAAATTCAAAAAAGTAAACAAACACATTACATACAGTATACTGTAATCTTATAGATTACAGTACTGTATGTAAAAAAAAACACACCCCCCCTGTCCCTAGTGGTCTGCCCAGTGTCCTGCATGTTCTTTTATATAATAAAAACGTTTCTTTCTGCCTGCAAACTGTAGATTGTCCATAGCAACCAAAAGTGTCCCTTTATGTCAAAAATAGTTTTAGATCAGCTAAAAAACAGCGATAATAAATTATAATCACTTGCAGAATTGTGGGGAAATTCGTCATAAAAAAAAAAATAATGACAGCGACAATTCTGCAACTGAGCAAATTTCAGTGATTTTGATTTGATTACATTATTGAATAATTTTTTATTATAATTATATTATTATTTTTTATAATTATTTATAATTATTTATTATATTATAATTTATAATTTTGTTTTTAAAAAAATGTCATACCCGGGATGCCTACTAGACTCTTGTTTGGTCAGATTTAAAGCGGATGTGCCACTAAAAAAACATATTAAAAGCCAGCAGCTACAAATACTGCAGCTGCTGACTTTTAATATAAGGACACTTACCTGTCCTGGAGTCCAGCGGTGATCGCAGCAGATGACGAGCCGATCGCTCGTCACCCTGCTGCTCCCCCCTCCATCCACGGTGAGGGAACCAGGAAGTGAAGCGCTCCGGCTTCACTGCCCGGTTCCCTACGGCGCATGCGCGAGTCGCGCTGCGCCCGCCGATTGGCTCCCGCTGTGTGCTGGGAGCCGAGTGTTCCCAGCATACAATGGGGGACGGACGGGAAACGAGGAAAAAACCCGTCTTTTGCCCGTATCGTAGGGCCGGAAGTGGGTGCAGATACCTGTCTGTAGACAGGTATCTGCACCCCCCTCCCCCCTGAAAGGTGTCAAATGTGACACCGGAGGGGGGGAGGGTGCCGATCAGCGGGACTCCACTTTAGAGTGGAGATCCGCTTTAAGTGAGTTATTCCTAAGAATTACAGACCAACAATATAAAACGCCAAATTTCCTTGCAAATAATGTTACCGCTTTCAGCATGTTTTTTCTGAAAGAATCATACCGCCAGGGAGGTTAAGAGACATCTGTGCAGGTTTCTGCACAGATGTCTATGTAAATCGCGGCCCGAAATCGCAAAAAGTAGTACAGGAACTACTTTTTGAAATCGGTGCAGCGCCACAGATGCGGCGTCGCACCAATTAGGACAGTGTCATTGCCGACAATTGGCGGCAAGTGCCGCCGATTTGAGATGCGATTTCACATGTGAAATCGCATCTCAAATTTAAGGAAATCGTACCCAGTGTCAACCTGGGCTGAAGGAAAAAAAAATAAATCAACAATTTGACAGTTTTTTTTTCACACTGCAAATGTACTGTACTTTTTCTTGTCAGTTCTAGTTATACCATAATATGATCCAACATGATTAGGTAACCTGCTGTACAACATGTTCCCAGTTATAAATAATCAAATTAGTAATCATGGCAGGTTGTTTGCGTAATTATGAACTATATCATTTGATAAGCAAGCATGCAGAAATATGTTTCTGTGATTCTACTTTATATGGAACACTGGATCGGAGCTTTACCTGTCTTACATTAAATAAAACTGACAATTTATAGGCCTGTACAAACATGCATAGTGTATAAAAAGAAACATAGCAGACAGTACCATACAAATACTTACACCACTCCCTCTGCTCTTTAGATAATAAGTAGAACCAGGGCTTTTTTTCAGGGGGAACTTGGGGGAACTCAGTTCCACCACCTCTGGCTCAGACCCTTTGGTGCCCGCTCACCAAAATCACTTGTAAACACAGAAGTCTGGTTTCTGTGTTTACAAGTGACAGGTCTGCACTCTGTGTGTAACCACCTGAACTCTGCATTCTGTATGTAATGCAATCCTGGTATTTAATGCCTCTTTAAGACCCTTCTACTGTTTGTGAAATCTGAACGGGGTCGTGGTTGAGTTCCTGCACCTATTTTCTGAGAAAAAAAGCTCGGAGTAGAACCATCCATGGAGAAGAACAAAATATAAAAATATTATTCAACAAATGTTCAAATTTATACATAAAAAAATAAAGTTACAAGGTTTTAATACAACATATGACATTTTAAATATATACTTTTTTTATGGTGTTCTGCTAGTTGTTAGCTAGTCTGCCTCTCTGGCCATTTTATTAGGTACATCTGTTTAATTGTTTGGTAACGCAAATTCCTAAACAGCCAATTATATGGCAGCAACTCAATGCATTTAGGTATCTAGATGTGGTTAAGACGACTTGCTAAAGTTCAAACCGAGCATCAGAATGGGGAAGAAAATAGATTTAAGTAACTTTGAATGTGGCATGGTTGTTGGTGCCAGATGGGCTGGCCAGAGTATTTAAAAAAAATGCTGATCTACTGAGATTTTCATGCACAACAATCTCTAGGGTTTACAGAAAATGGTCCAAAAAAGAGAAAATATCCAGTGAGCGTCAGTTGTATGGAGGAAAATGCCTTTTTGATATTAGAGGTCAGAGAAGAAAGGGCAGACGGTAACAGATGATGATAGAAAAGCAACAGTGAATGATATAACCACTTGTTACAGCCAAGTTATATTGGGGGGCAGACTGACCTGGGAGGCATTATACTGGGGACAGACTGACCTGGGGGGATTTTACTGGGGGACAGTTTGGCCTAGGGAGGGAAGGATTATACTGGGGGACAGAGTGTCCAGAGGGGGGATTGACCTGGGGAGGAGGAAGGATTATACTGGGGGACAGATTGACCTGAGGAGGGAAGGATTATACTGGGGGACAGACTGTCCGGAGGGGGGGTTGACCTGGGGAGGAGGAAGGATTATACTGTGGGACAGACTGACCTGGGTGGAGAAAAAGGATTATACTGGCAGACAGACTGTCCAGAGGGGGGATTGACTTGGGGAGGAGGAATGATTATACTGGGGGACAGATTGACCCGGGGAGGGAAGGATTATGCTGGGGGACAGACTGTCCGGATGGGGGGTTGACCTGGGGAGGAGGACGGATTATACTGGGGGACAGACTGACCTGGGGGGAGGAGAAGGATTATACTGGGGGACAGATTGACCTGAGGAGGGAAGAAATATACTGGGAGACAGACTGTCTGGAGGGGGGGGTTGACCTGGGGAGGAGGAAGGATTATACTGTGGGACAGACTGACCTGGGGGGAGAAGAAGGATAATACTGGCAAACAGATTGACCTGAGGAGGGAAGGATTATACTGGGGACAGACTGCCCGGAGGGGGGGTTGACCTGGGGAGGAAGAAGGATTATACTGTGGGACAGACTGACCTGGGGGGAGGAGATGGATTATACTGGGGGACAGACTGACCTGGGGGGACAAACTGACCTAAATGGATTATACTGGAGGACAGACTGACCTGGGGGGGAGATGGAAGGATTATACTGGGGGACAGACTGACCTGGGCAGGAGGAAGGATTATACTGGGGGACAGACTGACCTGGGGGATTTTACTGGGGGACAGATTGACCTGGGAGAGGGAAGGATTATACTGAGGGACAGACTGTCCAGAGGGAGGATTGACCTGGGGAGGAGGAATAATTATACTGGGGGACAGATTGACCTTGGGGGGAAGGATTAAGATGGGATTATCCATGCCCCCAAAGACCCTCCTACTATTAGCACAGTTTTGCCACACCCACTGTTATAACCTGCCCACTGTTACGGCCCTGTCAGGTGTAAAGTGTGACCTCATGTGTGTTTCTAACTGTAGGGGGGGCAGGGCTGGATGTGTGACGTCAGTGATCATCGTTCCCTATATCAGGGAACAGATGATCACTGACATTGCCACAGCGAAGAACGGGGAAGATTTGTTTACACACACCTCTCCCTGTTCTTCAGCTCCTGTGACCTGATCACGGGACACCGGGGGCGATCGGGTCCCTGGGTCCCGCAGGCGCGGTCACGGAGCTTTGGACCGGGTTGGGAGCGCCCCGCCGCCAGCGTGCTCATGACCCACGGCTGGGCTCTTAAAGGGGACGTATGTATAGGTCCATGTGCCCAGCCATGCCATTCTGCCGACGTATATCGTCGTGCAGCGGTCTTTAAGTGGTTTATAATAAGAATGAAAAGGTAAACAGAGTAAGCGTAGTCGAAACAGCCAGAGTTCAGGAACCGGATCGGATAGTCAGCCAAGCCAAATGTCAGAGAGCCAGAGATAAATGTAGCAGAACAGCAAGCAAGATCTGGAGCCAGAAGCAATGTCAGCCAAGCAAGTCTTCAACAGGAACGCAGGAGATAATCTCTGTGATGTTGACCAAGGCGAAGGCAGAGATCAACCGAGCTGGACGGCTTAAGTAGGCAGGACTGATGAGCAGGATCATCAACAGGTGAGTCACTGTGGAGAGATAGGAGCTGGCAATTAGCTGACAGCTGTGGGGCCAGCTCAGATAAAGAAGGGCTGAGCCCAGCCCTGACAGGCCTGCTCTGTGGGCTGCTGTGATGTGACTCTTGTGTGCATGTGCAGATTGACGTCACCACAGCTCAGCCATTCAAGCAGTCAAATATAGGGAACCTGGAAGATCAGATTAAGATAAAAGCATTGGGGACAGGGAAAGCCATGACAGCACTGTGCTGGAGGGCTCCATTTGCAGGTAAGTCTGTCATAATGTGCTAGTATGACTTAAGCCTGCAAGGGGACTTTACTATGTCTTTAAGGGATAGGGATACTTTTAATGCCTGTGTACTTTGCAATTTACATTTTATACCATGATACATGTAATGACATTTCTTACTGTATGTATCATTTCAGTGGCTTGGCTATGATTCATGTTTATGTTTGCATGACAATTTTAATACATTTTGAGACTGCTCTGTCAATTGTTGGCTAACCGCATTTACCTCATTTAAAGTCCCGGGGCGATCTCCTGTTTTTTGTTGCATATATTGGGATGGAGATGGTTTGCGGGTGACACCAGACCAGACCTTTTCATTTTTGTTTTTTTTACTATTTCTTTAAGGCCCAACTCTGATAAACTTGAAAATTCAGCCTCATTACAAATTTTAACTGCTCGTTTAGGTCTAGGGGGCATAGAAAAGGTATACTTCCCTGATCCTCCATGCTTCTAGAGTAGTCCACGCAGCATCTTCCATTGTAGGGTCCATAGCCTTGTATAGGACATGATCAGGGCTCAAGTCCTGCGGGAACGCGTGGGAACGGAGTTCCTGCACTTTTTTCACAGCAGGAACTCAGTTCCCTTTGCAGGACTAGAGCAGCCAAGAGCAGCCGAGCCGCCCGAGCTAATCCTTCACTAAGCGGCGATGCCCAGCTCGAGTCACTGTCAGGGGCAGCCGAACCTTAGTAATCCTTTATGTTACTGGCCGCTTCCTGTATATGGATGCATCAGGTAGTGTGCGGGTATTCCGTCACTTCCTCAATGCCGCAATGTCTCCTGGGAGCTTTTGTCATTGTTCCAGGAGACATTGTGGCATTGAGGAAGTGACGGAATACCCGCACACTACCTGATGAATCCATATACAGGAAGCGGCCAGTAACATAAAGGATTACTAAAGTACAGTGGATCGAGAAAAAAAACATGCGGTTTAGTAATTACGCTTATGAGCGTATCATTTTTTTTTTTTTTTGGGTGGGAGTTCCCACACTTTTTTCCCCAGGACTTGAACCCTGGACATGATGATGCTGAGGACCAGTCCACCGCTGAAGCATAGAGGAGCGCCATCTGCTGGAGGAGCAGAGTATTGGGTAAGTAAAAGTGCTTTCACTCTCCCATAGACTAAACGAGCAGTTAACCCTTGCAGTGCAGCCAGCCAGGCAGTTGGAATTTTCAGAAGGAATCTAGCAATATTAGTCTACATATTTTGTGTAGGATAGGCGTCCTTTATAAACAAATCTACACTTAGGTGCGTTTCCTGCACAATTTAAAACCCAGCCATTTTGCTGGACTTTTTACAACAGTCACACTGTATATATAGTTTTCCTGCAACAAGCTAGTTCCACTGGGTGTAATTTGCTCAGTCATTCAGTAGCTATAAAAGAGAACCATGATCTCCAAGGATGATGTAAGTGTGTGTGGATGAGTACAGCGCATGCGAGATGAGTCACTGCTATCTCCAGGCAAATTACAGTTGTGATTAGCACAATCAGTCAGCATAAAAAACAGAAATAAAATAAAAATGTACCCCTGGCATGGTTTCCAAACACAAATTATGAATGGAAAAAAGATATAAAGATTAACAAATGAATGGAGGTGTGGGGGAACCTCACAAGGGTGATTCATACATGATCTCATGAATGTGTTGTCACTCCCTGGGATATTACCGCACAATGATGATCTTGAACAAATAATACAAAACATGGCCAGAGAATTACGATATAAAAAAAAAAAAAAAATGTACTGTCTCTTATTCGTTGGTATAGTTTGGAGAGCAAAACAAGGTTTGGATATCAAGTCCTGATGTAAAGCGCTGCACACACTGTTGGCGCTATATAAATCCTGTATAATAATAATAATAAAAATAAGGTCAGTGGAACTTATTCAAGTATTGCATGTGATCATCAAGAAGGGGTAGGGGATCCGTTGTCACTCAGGAGTGCTGTATGTGTTACAGTATACCTCCCAAGTGTCCATGATTAGAATAGACTGTCCCTAGGTATTGGAACCAAATCTCTCTCTCCCTCATTCCTCCTCTTCCTCGTCTGAGGTATAGACCTTCAAAGAAAAATCTAATGTTACTAAGCTATTTTCTCTCCAGGTCAAATATAATTAATTTCCAAAACATTTAGAGAATAGGGTACATAGAGGAAAATACTTCACTATGTCCACTAGATGGAGCTGACAATCATAGTAAATAAGTATTTATGATCGTCACCTTCATCTAGTGGCCATAATGCAGTAATTTCCCCTAATTCACTCTGCTATTTATGAATGAGTAACATTCAACCTGGAGTCTAATAGTCTAATTACATTAGATTTTGCCCCTACTTACACAGAATGAATGTACATGCAGGTTCCCTGGACAAATAACTCATAAGTAACTACAAAAAGTGTTAGACCGTCCTCTTATACAACGCCTAAATCAATGAATATAGGGCCAGATTCTGGTAGAAGTGCGGCGGCGTAACGTATCATAGATACGTTACACCGCCGCAAGTTTTCATCGCAAGTGCCTGATTCACAAAGCACTTGCGATGAAAACTACGCCGGCGGCCTCCGGCGCAAGGCGGGCCAATTCAAATGGGCGTGTGCCATTTAAATTAGGCGCGCTCCCGCGCCGGACCTACTGCGCATGCTCCGTTTCTTAACTCCCGCCGTGCTTTGCGCGCCGTGACGTCATTTTTTTGAACGGCGACGCGCGTAGCGTAATTCCGTATTCCCGGACGGCTTACGCAAACGACGTTATTTTTTAAATTTCGACGCGGGAACGACGGCCATACTTTAGACAGCAATACGTTTGCTGACTAAAGTTAGGGCACCAAAAACGATGACTAACTTTGCGACGGGAAACTAGACTAGCGGCGACGTAGCGAACGCGAAAATCCGTTGTGGATCCGCCGTAACTCCTAATTTGCATACCCGACGCTGGTTTACGACGCAAACTCCCCCCAGCAGCGTCCGCGGTACTGCATCCTAAGATCCGACAGTGTAAAACAATTACACCTGTCGGATCTTAGGGATATCTATGCGTAACTGATTCTATGAATCAGTCGCATAGATAGAAACAGAGATATTTGTGAGTTTAACCAATTATTTTTTTTGTAAAATTATTCCGTGTATTTGGGGGCATGGCAGGGTGTGTGTCCCTCGCCTACATACTTTGTGCTAAAGGTGTCCCTCAGGGATCCTCAAACTACGACCCTCCAGCTGTTGTAGAACTACACATCCCATGAGGCATTGTAACACACTGACATTCACAGCCATGACTAGACATGATGGGAATTGTAGTTCCTGAACAACTGGAGGGCTGTAGTTTGACCCATGCTCTATGCCATCTCAAAAAGTTGGGAGGTATAGTTACAATATGATTAAGACTCCATTCACACCTGAGCGACAGCCGCGTTCGGCGGCAGCGGCGTATTTTGCCGCGAGTGTGAAACTTTAAATTTTTTTTTTTTTTTTTCAAAGTCTTCCCATTGCTGTCAATGGGAAAACGCCAATGTCGCCTGAAAAAAAGGGTCCGGGACTTTTTTTCAGGCGACAGGCGTTCGGCGTCTATGAGATGTGAACCATCTCCATAGACAGCAATGGGAATTCTCCCCTCTAGCGGCAGAAGCGTCCAGCGTCGGGCGTTTTGTCGCTCAGGTGTGAATGCAGCCTAAAAATGACTGTTCTGTGGCTGTCTGCTCCTCACTTTGCTCCCACTGTGGGTATACTTTGATGTGTATTTCTAGCCAAAATGTTTCCTTTCCCAGTTTTGGATAAAGTAGCGAAGAGCTCCTCTCGGTTTTTTGTCTGCCTGTCTTGGCCCATTAGGGAAATTTCCCATGAATTCCTGTTCCTGTTTTCACTTTAAAGAAAATCTCCCCCCAAAAGTTAGGAAAGGTAGAGAGTTGTCATTGAAATCAGTTGTCCCCATTGGACGATTACCCCCTCACCTTGTGCAACTGATAACTGTAAATTTTTTCATCACTTTTGGTCTTCATCATCAGCAGGGACAGAGACAGACATAGAATCTATGCTCTGCCCCAAGCTTTTGAACTACTGTTCTGGATGAATATCATCAACGCAATAACTCATCTTTTTTTCCATTGAGTCCAACCAATCCAAGCCCAAGATGCTTTTAAGCATTTGATGTTTTACCTTATGTTATCCCAAAAAAGCTAGGACTCTTCAATCATAGGTGTGGTGCTCTCATCATGTCTTCCGCATTTGAGTCCTATAAACCTGAAAGACGTTTTTAACTCTCTACCAGCTGCAGCCGGTCCATAAGGGTCGCTGGGGTGCCGATCCTCTAACCTCCATGCGCTGGCCCCTAATCTCCATGCGGGGTGCTGGATGCGTAGATTTCTACTACTGTTTTAAATTTTTTGAAGCACATGATTAGAGCCTGAGGCTCTAATTGGTTTAAAAAAGGTTGGGCTTGGGGCGCAGAGCACTGCGCCCCGAGCCCACCCACTTGTGACATTAGTGAATCAAAATTTGCTATTGTCTTCCTGCTTTTCCTCCCAGCCAACCAGGACAGGAAGCAGGTCTTAAAGCGGAGTTCCACCCAAAATTGGAACTTCCGCTTATTCCACTCCTCACCCCCTTACATGCCACATTTGGCATGTAATTTTTTTGGGGGGGGGAGTGGGGGCTTCAGGAGGAGTGGGACTTCCTGTCCCACTTCCTCCTTCTGGGTAGGCGATTAAGCTTAATCGCCTACATTGCTGTAGGCAATCGCCTAGGACACGTCACAGGTCCTAGGCGATCTCCTGTCCAATCAGACGGCGCAGCGCCGGGCCGCGGCGCTCACGCATGCGCAGTGCCGCTCGCGCATGCGCAGTGGGTGCCCGGCCGTGAAGCCGAAAGCTGTCACGGCCGGGTGCCCACAGTTGAAATGAAGACGCCGGCCGGGGAGGGGGGGAGCAGAGTGGAGCGGAGCCCCGGCCTGCGTGTCGCTGGAACGCTGGAGCAGGTAAGTGTCTGTTTATTAAAAGCCAGCAGCTACACTTTTTGTAGCTGCTGATTTTTAATAAACTTAAAAAATGGGTGGAAAACCCCTTTAAGACCAGATTGGCCGGGAGGAGAAGCGACCGGATTGGCTGGGAGGAGAAGCTGGCCACGGCCTAAATGTGGACCTGGCACCAGCCGCCACTGCTCTCTACTCTATGCAAAACTAAAAATAAATGTTTTGGTTATATTTATTCATCTGTTATGTAGAACATTCTCTAAATGTATTGGTCCCTATCATACAGTATTGGTTTACTTTCTATTTTCTTTACAGGGCACAGAAACTAGAAAATTTTATCAAATACCTACTGTCATTTTCAAACCCTGGCACCAATCGTTATCAGCATAGATGTGGTAGAACGCTGCCATGTTGTCGTGTGTAAGGGCCTTAAAGGGGAGTTCCACCCACAATTTCACTTTTTAAATATAAATACCCCTGTAATACACAAGCTTAATGTATTCTAGTAAAGTTAGTCTGTAAACTAAGGTTTACAGACTAAGGACTAAGGACTAAGGACTAAGGTAAACTAAGGACTACTGGGAAACATGATGCCTATCCCAGAAACCCTTGCAAATAGCCTAGGCAAATAAGGAGGAGGAAGTAATGAAGGACTACAAAATAAAGGTATTTACAAGCAACAAATTAAATAAAAATTGTCCATTCTGAACACTATGAGATTAGAGCATGCAGCACAGACAAACATAAAAAAATGGGTGGAACTCCACTTTAAGCCTGGATTCACATCTATTTCCCCCCTAATGAATTTTCCATTGAAATCAATTGAAACACATCAAAACACATGGTAACACACACCAGTTAGTGTTAATGTGTGCTGTTGCGTGTTGCAATGCCTTTTGTTCTGAATGTCAACACACATCATACCACACATCAACATGCACTATAATGTAATGATACAATTACCCACACTGACACACATCTTAATGCATGCATTGAGATGCGTTTAGATGCATTTCTGTTAATTGCAACAGAAAACTCATCAAGGTGTAAATTCACCCATAGTAGTGCGTTGAAGCTTCCTTTGGGTTTCTTAGAGTTACCATTGACAAATGGAGCAAAGGGACGTAAGGAGAAGAATCTTTGGGGGCCAAAATGCCCAAAGCAAGGGTCACTTCATTTTCAATTTTCTTTCTATTTCGGCTGGAAGAAAAATGTGTCTTTAGATAACCTTTTCTAAAATAAAATTGCTTCTAGACTCTGGGAACAGTCTGGACTTTCCATTACCATTTTGATAAATGTGGTTAGTAATTACTAAACAGCAGAATTGTATCTGATAGGGTGTGCTGGCTGATGATAATCTATTTCAGGTTTGTATTTAGACACAGACGCTCTCATTTGTATTAATATTGTTATAGCGACACCTTCTGGTCTCTTTGGGGTACAGCACCAGAACAAATCAGAAATACAAAGCATTAGTAGGACCTCATCGTTAAAGTCGAACTTTACCCATAACAACTTGATAAAAAAATAATGTTCTATGTTTTTGCTGAAGCCCAAAGCCCCAGCTGTAAATCATAAAGCGGAACTAAACCCATCGATTTGCCAGTTTCAAAAAACAGTTTGATTTGATTGTGTCCACAAACAAACTGTCAAACTATTAAATGGCTGTTGTACTAACGGATCAAATGTGCAGCATCACTGCAGTTGCAGATCAAACAGAAGCAGGTTCCTTGGCTGTAAAGGATAGGAGGGTTTAATTCCGCTTTTAGGATGTCTACAGACTCAGCTGTGCCTAAAAAATGCCTAAAATGGAGAGCAACTGAGCATGTGCAGAACAGGGTGAGACAGTGTATTATTGGATTTTAACCACTTGCCGACCAGCGCACGCCTATTTACGTAGACAGAATGGCACGGCTGGGCAAATGGGCGTACAGGTACGTCCCCTTTAATTTGTCGCCGTGTGGTCGCGTGCTTCATGACCGTGCCCGCGGGACCCGCGGACTCGATGTCCGCCGGTGTCCCGCGATCGGGTCACAGAGCTGAAGAACGGGGAGATGTCAGTGTAAACACAACATCTCCCCGTTCTTGTTAGCGACAAGTCACTGATCGTCTGTTCCCTGTCATCGGAAAACAGCGATCACTTCCTAGGACATACTTAACCCCTTCAGCGCCCCCTACAGGTTAACCTCTTCACTGCCAGTGGCATTTATACAGTAATCAGTGCATTTTTATAGCACTGCTCGCTGTAAAATTGACAATGGTCCCAAAATGGTGTCAAAAGTGTCCGATGTGTCCGCCATAACGATAAAAATCACTGATCGCCGCCATTACTAGTGAAAAAGAAAGTATTAATAAAAATGCATAAAACTATCCCCTATTTTGTAGACGCTATAACTTTTGTGCAAACCAATCAATAAACGCTTATTGCGATTTTTTTTTACCAAAAATATGTAGAAAAATACATATCGGCCTAAACTGATGACAAAAAAAATTCGATATTTTTTGGGCATATTTATTATAGCAAAAAGTAAAAAATATTGTTTTTTTTTTCAGAATTGTTGCTCTATTTTTGTTTATAGCGCAAAAAATAAAAACCGCAGTGGTGATCAAATACCACCAAAAGAAAGCTCTATTTGTGGAAAAAAAAGGACATCAATGTTGTTTGGAAGCCACTGCGCAATTGTCAGTTAACGTGACGCAGTGCCGAATCGCAAAAAAGTGGCCCGGTCTTTGGCCAGCCAAATGGTTCGGGGCTTAAGTGGTTAAACAGTATAGGGACTTTTTTTTAAATGTTTTACATAGACTGATTTAATTCTTGACATTAATGTTATATCTGATCAGTTACTGTAGGGGATAAACCTTTTGAAAACAAGGGGGGGGTGTGTGGGGCCTAATAGTATGATGCTGGTACATTATGTTTTATTGTGGTGTCTTATGTCTTTTGAGACACATTTTAACTTATCTAATAATTTTTTTTTATATTTTTAAATAGTATACGACTAGTTATTCCAAAGGGAGGTTTTCAGCACCTTCAAAGTCCCAACTTTTTTCCTTTCTGTGCAAGTGTTTTAATCCCTCTACATTCTGTCCAAAACATATGCCCTTAGTTACACTTTAATGAGTTAGATATGTACTTATTTCAGTTTATGAAGAGGGGTTACCGTGTTTCTGAACTTTCATAGTATGCATTATATACTAAGATAACACTGACAAAGATAAATAGTAGTAGAAGGGTTAAAGTGGATGTAAACCCCAAATTTTTTTTTTTATGTCACAATGTAGAGAATACGATTTCCTATCATCTGTGCCCAGTCTTGCCACACATAGTTAATCCAGCTCTGAGCAATCCACTTTTATTGTTCAGTGAAAATTAACAGACTTCCAGATAAAAACCTGTCTAAATAAAAAGTCCTTTCCGTCCCCTTGCTTCAAGTGACAGGGTTTTTACATATCTCGTGCACTAGCTTGGACACATGCACATTCCTGGATGTTTATCATAATATGGGGGGTGATCCACAGTTCATTGTGAGAGGTAATGTATGTCACTCGGAGCAAGGGGACGGAAAGGACTTTTTATTTAGACAGGTTTTTATCTGAAATTTTCACTGAACAATAAAAGAGGATTGCTCAGAGCTGGATTAACTCTGTGTGGCAAGACTGGGCATAGATGATAGGAAATCTTATTCTCTACATTGTGACATCAAAAAAAAATATTTTGGGGGGGTTTACATCCACTTTAAGCTATTCCACTATACCTTATTCTTAATCAAGAGAATAACATAAGATTCAACCTACAACCCACGGCCCTAACAATGAAATTTGTAAGGCTAGCTTAATAGTTACTTTTTATTTTTTTTTAGCAAGGCCAATTCGGTCTCTGTTAATTAAGCCATGTAAGTCATGAAAATGTTACTACACATCAGCCCATATCTGACCATTTTATAGCTTTATGCTACTTTCTCTGCTGAGGATCAGGGAGTTTAGATATGCAATCATGGAATTATACAGAGGTCTATACACGTTCTTAAGAATGGTGCCAGTTTGTCTAGCTACATCATTTTATCAGGTAGAAAAACAAGTACAGTTTTTACTTGAACACGTAAACCTGAAATACTGGAGACAATCATTGTGATGCTAATGAGAGAATTTGTTACAGCATAATTATAATTTTTTTTTTTTTTTTTTCGTCTGGTCTGCTTAACATGTTGGAAATCTCTTAAGGTGGTGGAACAAAACTCTCTCAATCAACATTGACTATTTTTTATTCTTATGCTGCTAGCATTATTAAATAGATAGGAAGGTATATTATACTTATATTGTTTTAAACTTTTTTACATTTCTTTAGTTTCTTCCCGTTTTTTTGTCTAGACCAAAATTATGTCATACATCCCAGGAGATTTCATTAACATTTTTTTATTGTCTTCTGAATTAGGGAGGGGAGGGGCTTTCTCAGCTAAGAACCCCCATCTTCATGCATGCCTGAGGGCAGATGGTTTCCTGGAAGTAAGTGCTACCTAAATCAGATGCCCTTTGTCAAGATTGTTGTGGCTAAAAATGCTAGGGGGTGTTTTTCAAAGTGGTGTAGCACCCTCTAGTGTGCTACACCACTAGCTTACCCTGTGAGCATTAATTGGGTCATGGGTTTACTGCAGGTCAGGGCTGTATAACTCATGCACACAAGCCTCTGATGTCTCCCCCTTATTCTGGAATGTTGGAAAATGTTGTGGAAGCTGGAGGGCGGAGGCCAGGAAGACAGATCTGCATATTTGGGGGAGTTTGACCTGGCATGGAGCTAAGTAAACACTTAAATATGAATGGGCCATGCCAGTGGATGTCCAAATCAACTGGTCTGTAATAAGGTAAATAGCCTATACTCCTCCATTACAGTAGAAATGTTGTTAGACTGAAGATTTAACTTTTATTTCTTTTGTTTGTAGAACAAATTACAAAAAAAAGAAAAAAATAAACCCTGAAATTAAAAGAACAAATTGTGATCAAATAATTACAAGATATTATATTTAAATATTTAATTATGTTTTTTGTGGATTATATTACACTGTATATGAAAATCACACTATGCTCTGGCATCTCCTATCAGGGATGCTATCAGGGGGGACAGCTGCTACAACTATAAGGGGCCCGCCCGGGCCAGAAAAAGGCAGGATGGGGGCGAAGCAGAGCCATGTTATGCACTATAGAAACAATCTCTGCAGCTTCTGCTGCTCTCTGTGTCATGGAGCTAAGACAGCAAGCTCTTTACTGCCACCTCTGGCTACTATGTGCATGTTCACCCCTCGTGTGAGCTGCCTGTACTGTGCTCCTCTGTAAGGATGAGCTCTGGCTTGTTTGCATAGAACACGTGCAGAGCCCGCCAGGAAGTGAGCATGGCGATGTGCTAATCACAGCCAGGGAGACATTGTCCCGATGCTCGGCTGCAGGGATCGTGAAATGTCACCCTGGCTGTGATTAGCACAGCGCCGTGCTCACTTCCTGGTGGGCTCTGCACGTGTTCTATGTGAACACGCCGGAGCTCATCCTTACTCCTCTGTCAGCAACATGCCAGCTTTGTGAAAACCATCTGGGACTAGGTAGGAAGATTCCTTTACAGGTAGGGGCTGTGAAGGAAAGGGAGGGAGGGGGGGGGTTGTTTGTGTACAGGGAGGGGCCAGAGGCTTGTGTGTTTACAGATTTGTGTATGTGTGGGGCTGACATATATATATTACACATGTGGGGGGCTGACATAAATACAGGTGTGAGGGGGGCTGGCAAATATACAGGTGTGTGTGTGTGGGACTGGCATATATACAGGTGTGTGTGGGGCTGGCATATATACAGGAGCGAGGGGGCTGACATATATAAACAGGTGTGTGTGGGGTGGGTGACATATATACAGGTGTGAGCAGTGTTGTTCATCTTCTTTTTAAAAAGTAACTAGTTACAATTACAAGTTACTTGACCGAAATAGTAAGTGAACTAGCAAAGTAACTAGTTACTCGGAAAAGTAACTGAGAATTTTCTTTTTGATTTTCTACAATGCAAGTACGTTCTATAACATCTTTAATATCAAAGATGTTTATATTAACTGATTGAAGAATAAAAACACTATATACAGTGATTTAGAACATTTCGTACTGTGTACAATTATTAATATCATCATCACACTCCACCTGCCCAGGCGGCAGAAATACTGTACAATATAGATTCAGTGTGCAGTGTGAGTGACACTTCTGCAGTGCACACTGAATCTATATTGTACAGTATTGCTGCCTGGGCAGGTGGAGTGTGATGATGATGATATTAATAATTGTACACAGTATTGCATTTGCTGGGCCTGCCATATACTGTACTGTACACTATACTGTATAACTGCACTACAAAATTCATTTACAAATAATGCATATTTTAAAATGTTATTACTAATAAGTTATTACTAATAACATTTTAAAATATGCATTATTTGTAAAGGAATTTTGTAGTGCAGTTATACAGTATAGTGTACAGTACAGTATATGGCAGGCCCAGCAAATGCAATACTGTGTACATTAATATCATCATCATCACACTCCAGTGCCCAGCAATACTGTACAATATAGATTCAGTGTGCACTGCAGAAGTGTCACTCACACTGCACACTGAATCTATATTGTACAGTATTGCTGGGCAGGTGAAGTGTGATGATACTGGGCCTGCCTGGGCATGTGGAGCGGTCCCATCAGCGGTCCGGTGGAGTGTCCCATCATCTGTCCCCCCCCCCCCGGCCCCCCCACTCCCAATCCGATTCCGCTCGAGTCGCCTCGCCTGAGCCTCCTCACCTGCGCAGGGCCACGGCCCACGGTCGGTGCACTGCTGGGCTGGCACGGTGAGTGACAGTGTCCCCAGAGTCCGGACCGTTGGTGGTGGAGTGGAGCCTCCGCGGCGGCCGGGGGACTGGGAGATGTCACCATGTCGGCGGCTGAGGTGACGGTGGGGAGGTGAGCCAGACTCACTCCCTCCCGACCCATCACACTACACTGCTGCGGGCGGGAGACATGCATGCGCCAGCGTCACAACGTTGACACATGACCCAGAGCTGGCCTGTGACCCAATCACAGGCCAGCTCCATCCGCCCCCCCGCGCGCGCTCCTAGTAACTCGGTAACGCCGCCAATGTAATGGCAACGGCGTTGCCGATGGGGTAATAGTAATCAGGTGGATTACTAGTTACCCCTTGAAGGGCAATCGTTACGTAACGGCGTTTATTTAAACGCCGTTACTTACAACACTGGGTGTGGGGGGGGGGGCTGACATATATACAGGTGTGGGGCTGACATATATACAGGTGTCAGGGGGCTGGCATATATACAGGATTGAGGGGGGGGGTGAGTGTGTACAGGTGAGGTGGCCAGTGTGTGTATTCGGTGGGCAAACCCTGGGGAATGTTGGTGGTCAGGCTCGTGGGGGCCCAGGTCTAAAGCTGTGTAAGGGGTCCAAAAACTTCTGATGGCTGCCCTGTTCCCTATTGTAGGGAAGGAAAGATATTGACTACACATATACCTCTTCCGTTTGTTGGACTAGTTGTATCATGTACTTATGTGGGTCCCTGTGCTACGTTAAGTTTTGGTCTCATCTGACCAGAGCACCTTCTTCCACATGTTTGCTGTGTCCCCCACATGGCTTCTCGCAAACTGCAAACTGGACTTCTTATGGCTTTCTTTCAACAATGGTTTTCTTCTTGTAACTCTTCCTTAAAGGCCAGATTTGTGGTGTGAATGACTAATAGTTGTCGTGTGGACAGATTCTCCCACCTGAGCTGTGGATCTCTGCAGCTCCTTCAGAGTTACCATGGGCCTCTTGGCTTCTTCTCTCATTAATGCTCCCCTTGCCCAGCCTGTCAGTTTAGGTAGACGGCCATGTCTTGGTAGGTTTGCAGTTGTGCCATACTCTTTCTATTTTCGGATGATGGATTGAACAGTTCTCCGTGAGATGTTCAAAGCTTGGGATATTATTTTATAACCTACCCCTGTTTTAAACTTCTTCACAAATGTATCCATGACATGTCTGATGTGTTCCTTGGCCTTCATGATGCTGTTTGTTCACTAAGGTTCTCTAACAAACCCATGAGGGCTTCACAGAACAACTGTCTTTATACTGAGATTAAATTACACACAGGTGGAGTCTATTTACTAATTAGGGGACTTTTGAAGACAATTGGTTCCACTAGATTTTAGTTAAGGATATCAGAGTAAAGGGGGCTGAATACAAATGCACGCCACACTTTTCACATATTTATTTGTAAAAAATGTTCAAAACCATTTATCATTTTCCTTCCACTTCACAATTATGTGCCACTTTTTATTGGTCTATAATCAGGGGTCAAGTCCTGGGGAAAAAAGTGTGGGAACTCCCACCCAAGATCCACTCCCCCACCAAAAAAAAAAAAATGATACGCTCATATGCATAATTACTAAACCGCATGTTTACCTTAGTAATCCTTTATGATACTGGTCGCAAGTTCTTTCTAAATCCCGCGATAACTCGCGGCAGACCTCCACAATGTCTCCTGGGAACAATGACAAAAGCTCCCAGGAGACATTGCGGCATCGAGGAAGTGACGGAATACCCTCACACTACCGATGAATCCATATACAGGAAGCGGCCAGTAACAAAGGATTACTAAGGTTCGCCTGCCCCTGACAGTGACTCGAGTTGGGCATCGCCGCTTAGTGAAGAATTGGCTCGGGCAGCTCGGCTGCTCTCGTCCTGCAAAGGGAACTGCGTTCCTACTGTGAAAAAAGTGCAGGAACTCCGTTCCCACGCGTTCCCGCAGGACTTGAGCCCTGTCTATAATTATATTTCTGTAAATGCTTATTTTGAGGTAACATTGCAATCTTTATCAAATGATAATTTTTAATATGAACCAATTTTTCATACTTTTTCTCCAGTATTTTGATATTGCAATAATCCCTGGTTCACACCGGTGAAGCTTTGAAAAAGCGATTTCAAAGCCGCATATCAGTGCGATTTGCACTGCCAATTTTGTTGCGGCTTGCAACTTGCAACTTCAACAGAAGTCCATGCAAGTCGCAATGAAATCGGTAATTAGTAGAGCCCTCGCCCGGGATTCCGTGTGCTGTGGGACAGTGTCTTACCAACGCATCCCTTGCTGAGGAGAAATCAGGCGGGTCGGCCTGTTGGGTGAGAGAGCACACGCTCAACTTCTGACTCTCTGGTTATCATAGACACCCAGTTTCATTTCACAGGCCACAGACACATGTTCGGCTCATAGCCGGAGTTTAGAGGCCTAGTTAACTGTTACAGTATTTCACAAAAGTGACTGACGCTGACGAGCGATCAATTCACCAACGTTCTGCTACACTAGACATTCTGTTGTGTGGGTTTTTTTCTTTGACTATCACCCGTGGATTATAATCTTTTACGTGCACCACCCGGCCGCAAAGTGAATATTGACTAATCTACAGAACCTCCCGCTAGGGGCACTCGCGAGCATAGACTGACTTTTCTTTTTTTTTTTGTTCAAACGGATGGTACCATTCCTAGGTTCAGAACATCACATTGATTCACATTAACTGCTAATTCTTGCAAGGGCTCTTGCGAATCAGATTGAGCTATTATTTATTGATTGCATTGTATCTGAATCTTATGTCTGTCGTTTCTAAGTTCCTATATAGTAAACTTACCCTTTATATTCAATCATATTCATTGTGTGGAGTATATTTCTTGTCTGGAGGGACAGTTCCATTATAGCAGGTAATTCTTTGTCATAATGTTTCTGCATGCTGTGTGTCTGCTATTGTGATTCCAGCCAGCAGGGGTCACAATATCTCGCTACCAGGGTTCTGAAGGGCGAGTTCGAGTTAATTAAACAGGGGTGAACTGAGCCAGAGAGAGTAGATCCCAAAATCAACCAGCGGCTCCTTTGGGGGTGAGGGCTACATAAACAAAATAGGCTCTCTAGAGATGAAATTGGGAAAAATTTCAACTAATGCCTTGTACACATGATCAGTTTTCCTGACAGGAAAACTGTGAGGAGAGCTTTTGGCTGGGAATCCCGGCTGTGTGTATGCTCCTCGCAATTTTTCCTATGGGAAAACTGCCCAAAAACCGCGGGACAAAAAAAGAGAACCAGTTCTCTTTTTTCCCGCCTGGAAAACCGGCTGACTTTTGCCCAGCGTTTTTTTGCAGTTTTCCTATGGGAAAAACTGTGATGGAGCATACACATGGCCAGGATTCCCGGCCAAAGCTCCATCGCAGTTTTCCTGTCGGGAAAACCGGCCGTGTGTAGGGCAAAGACTGCCCGAGCAGGTTCTCGGCTTTCCCCTCTGGATTTCCGACGGGAACTTTTCCCGTCATTAATCCTGCACGTGTGTATGGGGCATCAGAAGTAAAAACTGCTGAGTATTCCTCAACCATGGAGGATGGGATAGGAGGTGGGGGGCAATTGTTAGGTGCAGAATGGTCTAATAAACTATCTATAGTAACGTAGAACTTTATGTCCCCTGTGCAAAAGCTTCCACAGCTCTAAATTTCACATTGAACTTTTTGCAACTCACAAAAGTTGTACTAGTGAGGGCGTAGGGAAATTTGTGCTAGATGTGAAAAAAAAGCAGGTACCTAGCCACATATGATGTAGAACTGTCCAAAACTGTTTGGGTATTGGAGAGACTGAGGTTGCTGTTGTGAGGCCAGGGAGGAGACCCTGGGGGATGTGGGCTCTGCCTCCAGTCTGGAGCTGAAGAAAGGAAGGAGAGGAAGCCTAAGACAGGGATCCCCATTACCTTTGGGTCTTGTGCTGAAGTCATCTTGGCTGGCATGGGAGGATCTGGACAATTGGAGGCCTGAACAAAAGTCTTGCCCAGTGCAGCAAGAAACAAGGGACCAGTTGAGTATCTCAGCACACCCAGGGGCATACAAAGAGAGAGACTGCCAGACGTAGCATACTTTCAAGGGGCAGCATTGTGCTAAATCCCAATCCCTTGTCCTGGGGCATGCTTTAGAGCAGCCAGGTGGGCTGGTAGTCAAAGCAGCCAGGTGGGCTGGTAGTATCTGCAAGCATCAAGACTTTGTGAGGTTCTAATAAAGAGACACTATACTCCTGCACACGGTTTGGGGCTTTGTGCTATTTTACTAAAGGGAACTGAGAGCTCCTGGTTCGTAAAGAACTTTACCACTGATCCATGGAGCCTGCGATTATTCCAGAAGGAGTATAGTCCAGGACATTAATTTTTTGTGTACATAGAGAAGGAAATTTGTCCTCATCAAGTTGGGCATCCTATAATCCCTATACCATATCAAAGTTGGGCATCCTATAATCCCTATACCCTATCCAAGTTGGGCATCCTATAATGCCTATACCCTATCTAAGTTGTTTTCCCCAAAAAAACAATAAAGCACTACTGTGTACTACTGAAAAGCATGTTGTAATGAGCAAATATGGTTGCAGCATTGTGCATATATAAATACAAACTATATAAAGTAAGATTATTTACATCAGATTGATTGGTTTAAAAAACATAAATCTATTAACCATAGAAAATAATACATACAGTATTTACCGTAAAGCCCAACTCCAGCTCAAACTTTATATTAGCCTTGGATGATGTACTTACAGGCTCCATGATGGGAATCTAGCCCTGGCTGTGTGCCTACAGGCTCCATGATGTGAATCTGGCCCTAGCTGTTTGCCTACAGGTTTTTTACCGTGGGTATCTAGTACTGTCTGTGTGCTTATAGGCTCCATAATAGTAATCTAGCCATATCTGTGTACCAGTGTTGCCAACCGTCCGTATTTTTATGGACAGTTTGTTAAAACGGGCACTTTTTTCCCCCATTCGTAAATGTCCGTGGTTGCAGGAATGTGCCAGTAAAAATAGCCGAGATCGGTTTGGCTTGGAACTGCACATGGAGATTGGAGGCAGGGGGTGATTGGAGGCAGGGGGTGATGGTGGGTGAGGTGGCACCTCAGAGGGGGAGATTGAAGGCAGGGGGAGATTGGAGGCAGGGGGAGATTGGAGGCAGGGGGTGTTACTGGCACCGCAGAGGGGGATGGTGGCACCGCAGAGGGGGATGGTGGCACCGCAGAGGGTGGGGGATGGAAACAGGGCTTGTTGGTGGCACCGCAGAGGGGATTGGAGGCAGGGGGAGATTGGAGGCAGGGGGAGATTGAAGGCACTACAGAAGGGGGTGAAGGCAGGTGGTGTTGGTGGCAGAGGGGGATGGAGGCAGGGGGTGATGTGACTAAATAATTTGCCCTTTAATAAAAATATGTTTTTTTACCTTAATATCTACCTTAAATCACATTGCTATTTGCGTAGCGTACTTGTTTATAGCCTAAATACTGAAATGTGCACCTAAAAATGTAATTTAGTAACTTTTGTGAAATGCCAGTAAAAACGTGGCTGTGCCAGTAAATTTCGGGTGTCGTGCCAGTAAATTTCAATCTGGTAGGTTGGCAACACTGCTGTGTACATGAATGCTTCATAATGGGAATCCAGCTCTGATTCTGTGTATACAGGCTCCATGATGGGAATCTACCCCTGGCTGTGTGCTTACAGGCTCCACAATGGGAATCTTGCCTTGGCTATGTGCCTACACAATGAGAATCTAGCTCTAGCTGTTTGCCTATATGTTTTATGGGGATGTAGCCCTCTCCCTGTGCCCATAGGCCTCATACAGTAATGGGCATCCAGTTCTGACTGTCTACAGACTTCATGATGGAAATCAACCCCTGACTGTGTGCCAACAGACCCTATAATGGGAATCTAGCTCTGTCTGTGTGCCTACAGCTGGGGTGTCCAAACTTTTTTCAAAGAGGGACAGATTTCATGAAGTGAAAATGCGTGAGGGCCGACCATTTTGCCTGACATTCTTTGAACCATTTAAAGTCGGTCCAAGTGTGTTAGTTCGAGCACTAATACACTGCCCATCAAGAATTATCTTGCCTTTGTGGCTGTGTGTGGTGAAGAGATGAGCTTGGGCATGTTAATTGAGATATACCATATTTATCAGCGTATGATATGCACCTTCACTTTAAGGGATGTTTCAGGAAAAAAAAAAGAACTGTGAAGCAAAATAAGGGTCAGTGGCCATCTGCAGCCTCACCATTGCCATGAATGCAGGCTCTCCATTACCACAAATGTAGCCTTGCCATTGCCACAAATGCAGCCTCGTCATTACCATGAAATCAGCCTTACCATTGCCACAAATGTAGCCTCGCAATTACCATGAATGCAGACTCACCATTGCAATGAATGCAGCCTCACCATTGCCATGAATTGCCATGAATCCAACCTCACCAATGCTATGAATGCAGCCTCATCATTGCCACAAATGCAGTATCACCATTGCCACAAATGCAGCCTTTCCATTACCACGAATGCAGCCTTACCATTGGCATGAATGCAGCCTCCCCATTGCCATGAATGCAGCCTTACCATTGCCATGAATGCAGCCTCACCACTGCCATCAGTGCAGCCTGATCGAAGCCCAACTGCAGCCTCGGTGGGTGCAGAGAGAGGGGCGGGACGAGTGCCAACAGATTACATACAGGAGAATCTCCTGTGTACACGGCGGTCTTTTTCAGTCACCGGGGCTCCTCACCTTTCTGCCTGCTGGAGCTCCGGGATCCCGCCCGTCCACTCTGGCCCTTCCTATGAAGGTAGAGGAGGCGGATGAGGCGCGCAGTCCCTCACTGCAGCTCCAACTCGTGCCAAGGCTGGTCAGCGCTCCGCTCCGCTCTATATCCAGCCTGCAACAGGTAAGTCTGAGCTACTCCTCTCCATCCCTGAGACCTACATGCCTGCTCCTCTCCTCACCACATTCTAGCTCTTCCCTGCTGCTCCCTCACATTATTATCAACTCTGGCAAATTGCAATCACACAGGGAGCAAACTACATGCTGCTGTGTGCAAGATTGCTGCTTTCCCTGTAGTAATATTGGATTGTCTTGTCATTGGTTTACTCTGTATTATGTTATTTCTTAGCAAAAGCTTAGCAGGGGCTGTTGTATAGCATACCTCCCAACTTTCTGAGATGGGAATGAGGGACACCTATCAGCAAAAGTATGCAGGCATAGGACACACCCCTTGCCACGCCCCTTTAAAGGAGAATTGTACAAAAAAATAAGATTGGTTAAACCCACAAGTGCTTTTTTTACCACTACTATTTCTTTATATTGGCTTTTGGAATTTACAAATGCAGCAATTTAGAAATCAGATGATAGTTTAGTGCTGGAAAACACTTTTTGATAGATAAAAAGTGCACTTTTTATATACATCTATATAGATCAGACCAAAATGAGGGACACATGAGGAGAATGAGGGACAAAGGGACATTGCTCCAAATCAGGGACAGTCCCTCGAAATCAGGGACAGTTGGGAGGTATGGTATACAGGGAGTGCAGAATTATTAGGCAAATGAGTATTTTGACCACACCATCCTCTTTATGCATGTTGTCTTACTCCAAGCTGTATAGGCTCGAAAGCCTACTACCAATTAAGCATATTAGGTGATGTGCATCTCTGTAATGAGAAGGGGTGTGGTCTAATGACATCAACACCCTATATCAGGTGTGCATAATTATTAGGCAACTTCCTTTCCTTTGGCAAAATGGGTCAAAAGAAGGACTTGACAGGCTCAGAAAAGTCAAAAATAGTGAGATATCTTGCAGAGGGATGCAGCACTCTTAAAATGGCAAAGCTTCTGAAGCGTGATCTTCGAACAATCAAGCGTTTCATTCAAAATAGTCAACAGGGTCGCAAGAAGCGTGTGGAAAAACCAAGGCGCAAAATAACTGCCCATGAACTGAGAAAAGTCAAGCGTGCAGCTGCCAAGATGCCACTTGCCACCAGTTTGGCCATATTTCAGAGCTGCAACATCACTGGAGTGCCCAAAAGCACAAGGTGTGCAATACTCAGAGACATGGCCACGGTAAGAAAGGCTGAAAGACGACGACCACTGAACAAGACACACAAGCTGAAACGTCAAGACTGGGCCAAGAAATATCTCAAGACTGATTTTTCTAAGGTTTTATGGACTGATGAAATGAGAGTGAGTCTTGATCGGCCAGATGGATGGGTACGTGGCTGGATTGGTAAAGGGCAGAGAGCTCCAGTCCGACTCAGACGCCAGCAAGGTGGAGGTGGAGTACTGGTTTGGGCTGGTTTCATCAAAGATGAGCTTGTGGGGCCTTTTCGGGTTGAGGATGGAGTCAAGCTCAACTCCCAGTCCTACTGCCAGTTTCTGGAAGACACCTTCTTCAAGCAGTGGTACAGGAAGAAGTCTGCATCCTTCAAGAAAAACATGATTTTCATGCAGGACAATGCTCCATCACACGCGTCCAAGTACTCCACAGCGTGGCTGGCAAGAAAGGGTATAAAAGAAGAAAAACTAATGACATGGCCTCCTTGTTCACCTGATCTGAACCCCATTGAGAACCTGTGGTCCATCATCAAATGTGAGATTTACAAGGAGGGAAAACAGTACACCTCTCTGAACAGTGTCTGGGAGGCTGCGGTTGCTGCTGCACGCAATGTTGATGGTGAACAGATCAAAACACTGACAGAATCCATGGATGGCAGGCTTTTGAGTGTCCTTGCAAAGAAAGGTGGCTATATTGGTCACTGATTTGTTTTTGTTTTGTTTTTGAATGTCAGAAATGTATATTTGTGAATGTTGAGATGTTATATTGGTTTCACTGGTAAAAATAAATAATTGAAATGGGTATATATTTTTTTTTTGTTGCCTAATAATTATGCACAGTAATAGTCACCTGCACACACAGATATCCCCGTAAAATAGCTAAAACTAAAAACAAACTAAAAACTACTTCCAAAAATATTCAGCTTTGATATTAATGAGTTTTTTGGGTTCATTGAGAACATGGTTGTTGTTCAATAATAAAATTAATCCTCAAAAATACAACTTGCCTAATAATTCTGCACTCCCTGTAGTTGTATGTTTTGCTTTTCGTTCTCCCCATTGATGAGGACCTGCATGGAGTAAGCAGTTAATATCCCAAAACCAAAATTTTAGCTAGAAAATTAGGGGGTCGTCATACGCGGGCAACAAAAAAGTCAGTTACTTTGCTGAGTAACTAATTACTTTGCCAATGTAGTAACTGAGTCACTTAACCCCCTTTCACACTTGAACGACTTCAAAGTCGCGCGATTTTACCGCAATTTCGCGCCCGTGATTTTACCGCGATTTTGCCGCTATTCGCGGCTGCGATTTCAATGAATGCCTGTGCAAGTGGCATCAAAGTCGGACCAAAGTAGTGCAAGGACTACTTTGAAGTAGGCACAACTTAAAGTCGTGCCAGTATGAATGGTAGTCATTGAAAATAATGGAGAATGACTTGTCATACGATTTTGCAGTCCAAAATCGTGGGACAAGTCGTATAAGTGTGAAAGGGGGACTAACTCAACTACTTTTTCGGACAAGTAATTTGTAACGGCAACTAATTACTTTTTTAAAGGAAGATGAGCAACACTGACAGTCGGCACAGCCAAAGCTAGAGCAGAGGCCCCAAACTTAATCAATTAAACTAGTTCAGAGCCAACTATTTCTCTGAACTTTCCCCTAAATTTCAAATAGCACCGGCTCTGAAAACAGCCAGGCGCTACATCGGTTTTGATGTACTATCGTTGACTTGCTGTCACATAAAATAGAAACGGACAATTTTAATAACAACTTCCCAAACCACATTTACGTTCACATTTTAAATAAAACTGTCAGTTTAAAATTCCAGCTTCCATCTTTCATTTGAACAGCGTAAAGAACAAGATTAATTTGGCTAGCTAATATGAAAGCTGAAGTCTGCTCCACCAAGATTGTATTATGTTTGGATTAGTAAACACACCCTATCCTGTCTGTTCTCACTCTGTGCCCAGATTAGCTGAAAATCCTATCAGTGTCTGCTGCCTCTAGCTCTACTGTAGCTGGCAGATTGGTGTCCTGCGGGCAAGAAAGAAGCATTACAAACAATACAAACAGGCTACGATGTCATGCCAACAGGAGAGTAGCATGCTTTAACACATCCCGCTTGTTTATTGGACATGTTCTCTTTTTTACAGTGCTGCCAAGTCCCCCAGCAGGATAACCTGGTACTACTCGGAAGGAGGTTCCAGCCTGCTGTCAATGCATGTAAATCAGTTTTAATTATGCAATGGATACTGAACATCCTCCAGACTGAAAAGCATGCAGCAACGAAGATGGCTGAAGTAATTGCCCGGCTATAGGTAATGACCTTTGGTTGGTAATGTAAAATATTAATTTTCCTAAGAGCACTTTGGTTGTTCACATGCCATGCTTCATGGAGCAAACTGCAGCATGGTGTGACAGCTGCAAGGGAATAATTATCACTAAATGAATATTGCAATATGATGAAGGGATGCTGTGAGAAGTCTAGCTCCTGCTATAAGAGTTTGTGTTTTAATTAAAGATGTTATACACAAGATCCTCGGGTGTATGCAATGATAAAAGCAGGGCTTTTTTTCAGGGGGAACTTGGGGGAACTCAGTTCCACCACCTTTGGCACAGACCCTTTGGTGCCTGCTCACCACAATCACCTGTAAACAAAGAAGTCTGGTTTCTGTGTTTCTGGTAACTCTGCACTCTGTATGGAATGCAATCCTGGTATTTAATGCCCCTTTAATACCATTCTACTGTTTGTGAAATCTGAACTGGGTCGTGGTTGAGTTGCTGCACCTATTTCTGAGAAAAACAGCTCTGGATAAAAGTAAATAAAAAGCAACATTGCAAATTGGCATTATAGTTGCATGTTCCTCAAGTTGTTACCATTCATGGGTGCACATGCCTTCTCATCAGAAAATAGTAATAACAGTAGTAGAAACAGTGGCAAAAATGGTAAATGTAGCTGCTCTTTGGCCAACATCTACAGTTGAATTTGCGGGGCTACCAACAGTCCATTCTGGGCCACTCTAAGCATGACTTGGCATCTGAATGGAATTCATAGGTCGTATCAGTGATGTTACAACAGTCATGGTACCCCAGGTGGCTACTATGGGGACATAGGAATATAAGCGGCCCCACTGTGCGGGCACTGTCAAGGAAGTGTAAACATAAACAAAATCATGTGAATGTGAAGATAACACAAAGTACGTACCATGAGATTAAAGATTGAAGAATATGCTGTTTATACTGACCCTGTGCCCCCTGTGACATTTCCAATCAAAAGAACTGATGTACAGAATTGGACAGAGAGTACTCCAGAATCGTTGCTTTGCTAGCCACAGATTCTCTTTGTAGGCTATGCAATAAGAATTTGTTGAGCTGTATTAGTAGTCTAGATTTATTTTCCTCAGAGCTTCTAGTCATCCTTGACAGCACTGAAATTTAACGCTGTATGCCTAAAGGAAGTCATACTGTAAGTGGATTTGAATTCAGCCCCTTCAGCAGGGACCTGCCAAACTCCCATCTATGTATGGGCAGGCTGGTTTTAAAGAAGTCGATCTTCTGATCAACTTTTGTACAAACAGTCTGTCGAGTTTCTCCCGAATGATCAGTGTCGCCGTCGCCGACTATAGCCTAGTAGTAGTTGAAGAACTTTTTCAATTTATCCAAGGTCCCCCTTTCATTTATACTCTGCTCCTCCTTTTCACCAGGACCAAAAACGAGTGTGATGATGTATGACAAAACAAACGTATGTCACTTCCACGACAGCACTTATGGCTGGCCTGAATATGACCTTGTGCTTCACAGTCTGGACAAATGAGAAAAGGATTCTAAGAGCCGTATACCACATTGATTAATGTAAGTGCATATGCTTTGTTTGACTATTTTATGCAATAAGATCGGGATTACACTATTTCTGGGCTCTCCCCATCTATTTATTCATGTTAGTTCATTTGGAGTGGAGAGAAGGGGTTTGGTATCTAGATCATCTTTTGTGATATAAGAGCATGATTATGGTTGTCCTAGTCAAGAGGAGGAGCGGAGTAAACGGGGAACCTCCTGTTTCACACATTTTTTCCCAGAGACAATTTTTAAAGAAGTCATGAAATATGCATAACAGTAATGGAGCTAACATTTTCACATTGTTCTCATTAGAGGTTTCTCATAAGTGTAGCGCCCCCTTACTTTCAGTATTGGCACTACGCTAAAGTTAGTGGGGAATGGGAGAGTTATTTTGCTCCCATTCACAATTTGTTAAATTGCAGGGCTGCTGTCCTTTCAGAACTGCCTTGTAGGTCAGTCTGCGTTTCAGGGGTGTGTTTCCACCTCTGGGCGGCAGTTGGCGCTAGAGGGGTTCTGGCAGAGTCACTTTTACCCAGCAGCCAAATAGAGGAGTTTTTCCCTCGCTGGACATGCTGGGGAAGGGTATATCTGGGGCAGACGCCATTGATTCTAGGTCCTTTTTCGCGGGGTCCGAGTTCCAGGTGCGGCATCCACCTTCAGGGTGCGCGCATCCACGGACCCCGCCACCATGGCCTGCCTGGCCGGAGTTGCGCACCATGCGGAGTTTCATCCTGATGCTGAAAGGGGCCCCAGCGACTTGCTGGGTCCCAACCTTTGCTAAGAGGATCCTAGGCTGAGAGCTGTGCGGTGGGGAATTGGCTCGGGGAGAACCCAGAGAGAGGTTGTCCAGCAGGCCTGAATGAACCATCGGGGATCTGGTCACCACAATACTGACAGGTATATTGCAGCTGTCAACCGGTGACCCTGACTAAACTTTACTGGGAGGATTCGCTCAATCCAATTATTGCACCCTAAATCGCTAGGCCTGTGGCAGAGGTCTGTTCCTCCCAGCGATTTGCAAGTGACACTTCGGCTGTCAGATTTGTGGCAGAAGTCTGTCCGGGGGCACTTTACCCACTCTGGCTGGAGTGGCGATGAACTGATGTCATTATTATTGAGAGTAGGACTGCTCTCTTCATATCCAAGGCCTGATACTAAAGTTGTTCTTATGCTTCATCAACCTCTCCTATCTTGTCTTTTGTTGATGTTGGCCATGTTGGGCCTTGGAATAAAGCATTGAAGAAAACTCAATTGATGACTGGACATTCGCTCATTGCCTCAACTCACTAAGTATCACCCCTAGACACCCTGCAAGGTAACTCCATACGCCGATCCTACAAACAACCAGCGGCTCCTGCGGGGGTAGCGCTACATAAGGATTAACTAAAACCCTTTATGTAGCTCCTGTAGTTGCAGTCACAGATTTCACCTGCAGCACTATCTGCTGGTGAAATCTGGTTTTGCAGTGTGGCTATAAACATACAACAATTTCTCCGACAGACTTCAGTTTAGTGGATTCTCTCTGTATTATCATGGTTGAGCCACTATTAAAGTGTAACTCCACTTTTGATATGGAGGATAAGGGTTCACTTGAACAATGTCTAGGACAATATGACTTGTGTCACAATTGTATATGCTAAATAATTTTTTTTTATTTGCTATCCCCCACAAAAGTGGAGTTACCCTTTAACCACTTGCCGACGAGTCGCGTCATTATACGGCGTCAGGTCGGCATGTTCCCACAAATTGCCATAGGTGTACGTCGGCTCCTCCAAGGAGCCGTAGCAGGTGCATGCGCTCGCTGTACGGCGGGGGGACCCGATGCGTGTGTTCATTCAAAATATTAAAAGGTCACTTAGCATTGTGGGACTGTATAATCAATCTACGATTGCTGTGTAAGGCCCCGTACACACGACAGAGGAACTCGACGTGCTTGGCACGTCGAGTTCCTCGTCGAGTTTTGGGATGAAGCCGCCGAGGAGCTCGGCGGGCCGCCTTCTCCTATAGAACAACGAGGACAACGAGAAAATAGAGAACATGTTCTCTATTTTCTCGTCGAGTTCCTCGGCGGCTCCATCGAGCCAAAACTGTACAGACGACAGAGTTTCTCGGCAGAATCCTGGTTTTGACCGAGTTTCTCGGTGAATTCTGCCGAGAAACTCTGTCGTGTGTACGAGGCCTATGACTACAATCATCCACAGAGTGATCACACAGCCCCTCAACGCTAAGTGATCTTTTAATATTTTGAATGAATAATCAGCACTGTCAGGGCCAGTGCCATGTCCGCATTGCTGACTGTTCATTCATAATAATAAACAATCATTTACTGCTTTGGGGCAGTATAATCAATCTGCCATGGCTGTGTATGACTACAATTATCCACAGATAGATCACGCAGCCCCACAGAGCTGAACGTTTAGTATTTTGAATAAACAATCAGCATTACAGGGCTGTGTCATACATGGCACTGACCCCGACAGCGCTTTATGTTCATTAGCTGTGTATGACTTCAATTATACACAGGTGAATCACACAGCCCCAAAGCGCTGACTGATCTGTTCTGCCATATCTCAAATTGCAAGAAACAAGCAGCACAGTCAGGGCTGTGTGATAGAACTGCCGGTGCAATGTATGTTTACTAGCAGCTGAGAGCTCTATCACACAGCCCATTAGAGCTGATTGTTCATTCATAATAGTAATTGAAAACAAATCCACCTCTTTATTGCTGTTAATGCTGGCTGTAGCTCTACTGCAGTCTGAAGCCCAATTTATAGGTGTAACTTTTTGGGAGGTACAGCCAGCACCGAGCCACCTCCCCCTTTCTAAGCTGGTTGTACCTCCCAAAAAGTTACACCCATAAATTGGGCTTCAGACTGCAGTAGAGCTACAGCCAGCATTAACAGCAATAAAGAGGTGGATTTATTTTCTGCCATGGGGCCACAGATCACACTGGGACCAAGTGCTATATGCACTTGATCCCCTGAGGCATTAAATAAAAGTTAAATATTTTGGTGAGAGTACTTCTTTAAAGTGGTTTGTATAGCAATGAAACACACTCTTTTATTTGTTCTTGAGCACTATCATCTTTTACAATCACTTTCCACATTTTGGAGAATATCCTCTATAATCTCTTTTAACAAAGCTGAAGATGTTTCAGTCTATTTAAACTTACCCTAGAACTGTTACGTCACAAGTCAGTATACCAATCATCTTTGTTTCTGCCTCTTCGGGAATGGTTTAATAGGTGTCTATAGGTATTACGTACAATATGGCAGCCCGGTTCATATGCACAAGGATTTGTTTCCATGGTGACTGTTTCTGGGAGGAAAAATTCTCCGTCTGCAGTTTCCGTGGAAACTGTTCCCTACTGAGACAGGTGCCTTGGAGGGAAACGAGGTGAATGGCAATGAGAGAGTGACTCCACGTTTTGCCAGCAGCGTGCACAGGATTGGATGTCACTAAGGCAGCCCTGCCATTCTGTTAGGTGAATTCTCTGGGAGGCAGGGCACTTATCTGCAGAGTCCTGAATATGTAATGCTGCCACTGAATGAAAGGAAACTTTGTGTGTGCTCATATTCTAGCTACTCCAGAGCCACAGATCACTGCAGACCATTGCTGAGCTGCCCACAACACAGTCTCCCATACAGTGAACATTGCTTTCCATTGCATACTGTCTAGCTACGGTAAATACATTTCCATTTCTTCTTGTGTGGATAATGAAGTGTAGAAGTACTGATACATACTGGCACCCTCCCCATAAGACCTAGAATGGTATGCATGGGACAGTTGTATGTGTGCATGCATATGTATTTATTTCAGCACATATGTTTGTTTATTTCATGTACCTGTCAGATTGCTTTGTAGCATCAGTTGGTGATGATAAAATTGTAGCAGCAGCAGATAATATAATATGAAAATAGATTTGTTGGGGATGTTTGCAGAGCTAAATACATAATACTGCAAAGTGCATTGTTATCCAGCTGTTCTGTCTACCGTGTATGACGCAGAAACTGGTTTACGGTCAGAGAACAATTTAATTCTCCATCTGCTCCATGTTTTGTGCAGTCATTGTGCATTTGTTTGCTGTTTCTCATGCACTCAGGGCTTTATTTAATTACTTTTTAAAAGGCGATAGTGAGGCTGCCCATAGACAGATGTCTGACTTAGAATGGAGCGGAGACATATGTTTGTCCTTAGCCCTGTTAGGGATTGCTGCAATCTTCCTGGCGGACAGGTAAATGCGGAGCACACTCCTCATTCTATTTCTACCTAAAAAACAGAATCAGACTGATTTCCCAACAAGCTAAATAAGGAGCAGTCCCTATGGCCAGAGGTGCTTGTTATCACAGTCCTCCTCACCTGAATGTCACCAGGCATTGCTCCTACTGGTTAACATTGGGTCATACATGACCAGCTTGACCCATAGCTGCCAGGAAGATTGTAATAGTTTAATTGGATAATTCCCATCTAGTTGCTGAGGGTTACTGCACACTGAACATTGTCCTTTGTATGTATTAAATAACAGCAGTAGCATGCAGATACCAAGTTGTAAAAAGTAGTCCTCCCTATCCTATGCCCTATATCTTTACTTATACAAACTTTTATTGCTGAGTAACTAGCAATCTAATCAGAGGAGTTGGGGTTTTTTTTTTTTTTTTTTTTCTCTCTCTCTCTCTCTCTCTCGCTCTCTCGCTCTCTCGCTCTCTCGCTCTCTCGCTCTCTCGCTCTCTCTCTCTCTCTCTCTCTCTCTCTCTCTCTCTCTCTCCTCTGGCCAACTTGGTTATTTTATGTAATTAGTGAATGGCAAAGTGTCCAGTTGTTGTATTGTGGTGAGCAAGATTAATGTCTTCATGACATTTGGCATAGTTTTTATTCTACATGTATTTTATTTAACCGTTTGTGTGCTTCTGTATGTACTTGAGGTTGTTTATTATTGAGTCAATCACAAAGCTAAGTGTACTAAGTAGGATCATGGTAGGTGTTGGCAGTATGGTCAACTGCACCTAATCTATGTAAGTAACATCCTCCAGGTACCCAGATTTTTTACCTTTAGCAGTTTTATTTTTTTATTTTGACAAAAGCTCTTTGATGGAATTTTTGAGTCAGAATGGAAAATTTAGCTTAGATTAGAAGCAAAACAATACTGTAACAAAGTACCCAGTAATAGATAATAATAGGCCAAAAACAGCCAAAAGAACTATGATCAAAGTGACAGCTTTTTGTGGCTAAAAAATATTTCTTAAAGCGTTACTAAACCCACAACAGTAAAATCAGTCTGTCTCTCTCTCTCTCTCTCTCTCTCTCTCTCTCTCTCTCTCTCTCTCTCTCTCTCTCTCTCGCTCTCTCGCTCTCTCTCTCTCTCTCTCTCTCTCTCTCCTCTGGCCAACTTGGTTATTTTATGTAATTAGTGAATGGCAAAGTGTCCAGTTGTTGTATTGTGGTGAGCAAGATTAATGTCTTCATGACATTTGGCATAGTTTTTATTCTACATGTATTTTATTTAACCGTTTGTGTGCTTCTGTATGTACTTGAGGTTGTTTATTATTGAGTCAATCACAAAGCTAAGTGTACTAAGTAGGATCATGGTAGGTGTTGGCAGTATGGTCAACTGCACCTAATCTATGTAAGTAACATCCTCCAGGTACCCAGATTTTTTACCTTTAGCAGTTTTATTTTTTTATTTTGACAAAAGCTCTTTGATGGAATTTTTGAGTCAGAATGGAAAATTTAGCTTAGATTAGAAGCAAAACAATACTGTAACAAAGTACCCAGTAATAGATAATAATAGGCCAAAAACAGCCAAAAGAACTATGATCAAAGTGACAGCTTTTTGTGGCTAAAAAATATTTCTTAAAGCGTTACTAAACCCACAACAGTAAAATCAGTCTGTATATGCTGTAAAACATGCTTGTCATGCTCAATGTGGAACCGAAGGGGTTTAATCTTCTGCATTGTGTAAATAGGCTGTTTGATCCTGTATGCACAGATCCTCCTCTTCTTACATTGTCTCCAAAACATGTGCGGATAAGACAGAGTTAGTAGAGTCAGGCTGCAAATGCTCAGTTTGGTGTGTATTGCTAGAGTTTTTTTTTTCTTTGGAGAGTGCATGTGATCAGCACAGGGCCAATCAGAACTGTCCAGACAAAGGGTCAGTGGTCATGCATCCTGATAGGACAGCCTGTATGAAAACTCCTCTTACAAGCTTTGACCAAGCACTGATAGAAGTCACAAGACTGCTATATAAAGCTGATGAGAAGTTTTTTTAGCAGTTTATATTTACTAAAATAATTGCATTTCCATGATCTGTGTATTGTGAGAGACCCCTATATCTTGTCTCCCAGAGTACACAGAACATGGAAATGCAGGGTCCTGGGTTTAGTAACACTTTAATTCAACTGCTTGCAGCAATCAGGAAGAGCCTTAAAGCGGAGTTCCACCCAAAAGTGGAACTTCCGCTTAATCCACTCCTCGCCCCCTTACATGCCACATTTGGCATGTAATTTTCTTGGGGGGGAGGGGAGTGCGGGCTTCAGGAGGAGTGGGACTTCCTGTCCCACTTCCTCCTTCTGCCCATGTACCACTAAGGTGATACCTCATAACGCCTTTTAGCGGCCCCTCCCTGTAGGCGATCACCTGGGACATGTGGTGACAGGTCCCAGTAGATCGCCTGTCCAATCAGGGAGCGCTGCGCCGTTCGTGCATGCGCAGTGAGTGCCCGGCCGTGAAGCCAAAAGCTGTCACGGCCGGGTGCCCACAGTTGCATTGGAGGCGCCGGCGGTGAAGGGGGGGACCGGAACGAAGCTCCCAGCGGCACGTCGCTGGACCGTGGAACAGGTAAGTGTATGTTTATTAAAAGCCAGCAGCTATACTTTTTGTAGCTGCTGACTTTTAATAAACATAAAAAAAAGGCTGGAACTCCCCTTTAAGCTGGCCATACACCAGTGAAATTTCCAACCTTCTAAAAATCCTGAAAAATTGTTTATCAGAGGATTTGATCATGCCATTACTTAGTTAACTAAAGCCTTTAAAATGTCAATCAAGCTTGCAACCTGTATGGTATCCCTGACAAATTAAAATGTATGTAAACCCTCACTTTGTAAAACAACCCATTCGGTTGAAAATAGAAAAGAAAGGCAAAACGTTTGAATATACAGTACATATAAAATAAAAACTACAAATACCCTTTTTCCACTTTTTTATTTAAGTGATCACATAATCTCTGTTCTCAGCTACATAAGGAACTCAGAGAGCTAGAGGAGGAGAAATAGAAGTTCACTGATGTTCCCAGTGAATGGCTGTGGGGGGCTGTCAGATCAAGCCTGATCATTGAAAGAAAGCAGGATGAGTTCTCAGCACAACCAAAACACTGACCACACTGTGCTCTTATGCCTTGTGTGGTCAGTGTGGCAGGCGCAACACTATAAAGTGCCTCATGCGCTGTGGCATTAGAAGAATTGTGATATCTCTGACTTTTCAGTCCAACAAGACTGTCTATTACTCTGAAATTCCTCTACTGAGTCATTCAACATAAAATGGTGGATATATTTCTTCTTCAGTATTTATACTCTCTCTCTCTCTGTAAGTTATCAAAGCATTCTCGGATTTCTCTGAAAGGTATAACTGTGGTTTGCAACTTGGTTTGCAGGGTTGCTTTAGTTTGGTTAGCTTGTTAAAGTGGATGGATGGATGTGACTTTGTTCGGTGGAACTACATACAGTTAGGGCGGTTAGATGACTTTGATTGGTGGAACTACAAGTTAACACACAACTAGATCAGTATTCAGTTCTGATCACACTATGTACAATAAGAACATATATATATATAACTTGTGTAACATACCTATTTAGGCCCTTGCTTCCATAAAACTGAACTTTGTATGTCTGCTCTGCTCTCTGTCTTCATGTGGAATGAATTTGCAGCACATGTACAGTATTAGGAACCTCCCAGACAGAATGGATGCAAAAGTGGCTGTGATAGGTCAAGACTCTGCTCAATGTGAGATTAGCTGTGATTGGCCAAGGCTACGGATGAGTCACAAAAGCTTAATTCTATGCTTTCTGGTATGAAATCTACTGTGTAATTTGAGCTTACCTTCACTGTCATATAAATAAATGACTCTTAAAAGCATATTTTTTCTTTTGCTTCTGTGAACACAACATACAACTGTTATGACATTCAAGCATAAAATCACAGTGAATAACTTTGCTTTTGTCTCTCACATATAAACATGTGCACTACATTTAGGTTATTAGCAGGTTTAGCTGTATATACATGTAGGTTATAT